>NC_071398.1:78527148-78833957 GCF_022682495.2 Desmodus rotundus
AGAAATATCTTCTCCTAGAGAGAGGGAAAGGGGAGGGGGGTTGGTTTCCCAATCTAGACAGGCTGTCCTGAGGGGGTGTCCACTCAAAGCCAGAACTGGCAGAATGCGCTCAGAGTTACTCAGAAGCCATTACTCTGACATCTGTTAGTAGATTGGGGAGGGGGTACCCCTAGGGCCCCCAGCCCCTTGGAGTTACAGACTTTGGGGGAGACCTGGCCCAGGGGGAGCCAGTCTGAGTATCTGTCTCTTTGTTGGGCTAAGTGTTGGAATGGAAGGGGGTGTGGCTCATGGGAGGGTCCCAGCCTGGGGGAGAGATGGGGAGGGGGCTCCCGGGAAGAGGGAAGCCTGTGGTCACCCGCACACCCAAGTTGAACGGTCTGTGGGGTTTTGGAATGGGCGCCTCCAAGAAAGTGCCACATCCTGGTGTGGACCTCTTTTTCTCCCCTCTCAGGCTTTTGTTCTGGGATGGCCAAGGCCAGGGGCCAGAGGCCCGGAGAGGGGTCTCTGGTAGTCAGAGAATAGGACAGAGTGGGAGGGGGCATGCTGGGTGGGGCAGGGGAGGGTGTGAGGAATCCTCACCTGGAGATTAGGGGCAGGACATGTGTCTGGTTGTGTGTGTGTGTTGGGGGGGGATGTAGAATTAACCCAGTGTAGACTGTCTGATACCACACCCTCCTCTGCTCCAGCATCCCTGGGCGGGTGGGGGTGGGAGTGTTGGTGACTGTCCAGGTTGAGCAGACGGGATCTTGGGGACCCTTCCCTCTCCTGGTTTCCTAAAGGGGATGGGGGAGCAGGATTTGGAAACTGTGAGGGGCTGGACTGGGTAGGTGGGGGTGGGGGAGGAGCAGGGGAGGAGCTGTCCCATGGTAGGGAACAATAGAGGAGCTGCATTCCGGCCCGGGGAGTGAGGGAGGAGGCCTGCTGCTGGCAGGCAAGGAGGGAAGGCGAAGCCAGGGGGCCCTACTCTTCATCCCACCTCACCCCCTTGTAGTGCTGGGGCTGGGGGATTTTGCTGGGAGGTCCTGAACGGAGGAGGGGAAGATGCCACTGGGCTGCACAGCTCTCATCCTCCCTGCCCCCCCGCCCCCACCCATGCACTTAATCTCCTTCGATTTCTGGTTTAAAAAGTTGGGTTTCCTCTCGCTAGAAACTAGGGACCCAGAGCACCCTGGAATTGGGTGGGGACACCAATATATTTTCGTGGGTGTGGGGGTGGTCTTGGGAGGGCCCAGAATTTCATGGAGTCATTCTTTCCTCTTCTGCCTCCGCATCAGATGGAGCTATCTCTCATAAAAGTAGGGGGATTTCTCTCTTCCTCCTCATTCCTTAAATATATGGAAGTCCTCCTCCTTGTCTAATCTCCCTTCTCCTGTTGCAGTGTCAGTGCCCCTATATTTGACCTCTAGGAAGGTGAAGCCCAGGGGGTCTTCCCTTCAAGAGATGCTTCTTCAGGCTTGCAAAAGCCAGGGTCAGGTCCACCATCATTTCTGCACCTCCGGGCCAATAGCTTTTCCTCTTACTCTTATGCTCTGGCCTGTCCTCTCCAGCCCATCCCCAACCTCCAAAGGTACGTAGCTGTCACTTCAGTTTATGGACCCAAAAGTTAGAGCCAGAGCCCAGGTGCCTATTGGACACTATTTTGAGAAGAAGTTGTATGAGAGGATGTCACTGTTCCTCCACATTCCATGACTCACAAATAGAACAATATTTACTGGCATTAAAGCAACAAGGATGTGAGCTTGACAACAGGTAGGACTTATCAACTGCCAAGAGGTCTGAAGACAAAAAGGGATGGGTAAATTCTCCTTCCTAAAGTGAGAAGAGCCACCCCCAACCCATATGTCAATCTGGTAGGATTGGAGAAGAAGCCATATGGAGTGGAGGAAGGAGACAAAATAATAATAATAATATTAATATTAATACTACTACTAATAATAAGCTCACCTCAGGCCTGTGGTTGGAGAGTTGGGGCAGTCAGAAAGCTAGAACTACTAGTGTTCGTATTAGAGGGGATAGGTAGTGTGGTGGCGGTGAGGAAGGGAATGGTGAGCATGTACCTGAAGAGGGTGTGAATGTGTCTGTAATAATGGGGTGAAAGTTGTGGGCATGCGCAGGAATGTGCTGTTTGTGTGTTGGTGATGATAGGGATGGAGGAGTGGGAGGTAGCAAGGGTTGAGATGGGGAATCCATGTGAGTTCAAGGGGCGTGTGAGAGTACCCCACGAGTGTTGTTTAGAGAGAGGCACATCGTGCATCACGGTTCTCAGGTCCCTGTGCCTGCAAACACACACGTGTAGCATGTGTGCTTGGAGAAAGAATGTGAATCTCTGTGAAGCTCCAGGCAGGGAGAGGAGACATGGCAGAGGAGAGAGAGAGACTTGTCCTGTCAGCCATTGAGGTGTACAACCTTCAGAGAAGGCGATGCTCTCCCACCCTCCCTCCCTCCCTCTTCTCTTTCCCCTTCTCCCTCTTTGTCTCTTTGTCTCAGCTTTCTTCTTTCTTCTTGCCTCTCTCCTCAAACTCCCAGCTTTAATTCATTCCTACTTCAAAGTGGGAGTGTGAGTCCAGCACACCTATTCCCTCCCCTACTCAGCCCCCAGCCCATCTCAGCTCTCTTCCCAGGGGACAGGGTTGCAGGAATGTCCGTGGGGTCCCTGTTCCTCACATGTCATTATCTTTATCTTCGTACTCCTCTTTTTCCTCTTCAGACCGATTGGCAGGCCCTTCCCAGTCTCCCACACTCTACTAGTTGCTGCAAACTTGCTGTGAATGGGAGACACTGAGCGACACTGATGGGGGGAGGGGATCATAGAACGGACGGGGTCATTGGTTTCTGAGTAGGCTGTAGGACACTTTTAATGGATGGAAGTCAAGTGAGGAGTAGATTGTGTGGCCGTGAGTACATTGGGGTTCTGTGGAAAGATCAGGGTCAGTGGCAGATTTTGGGGGGTGAGAAGTGATTGATTTGGAAGTTTGAGTAGCAAGGAATCAGTAGAGAAATTGAGGGAACGGCACATGGTTGGGGAGGAATTAGTGTGTAGATTTGAGGTTAGCAGCTTGTCTGGTTATTTTGGGGTTTCAAAGAATAAATGAATTTGGAGGGTCCTGGGTGGAATTCGAGGGAAGTTGTTACATTTTGAAAACTGTTGTTGATAGAGACATTGGGTAAATGTGTGATGAGTGGGTTGTTCAAGTCAGGGTAGATTGTGGGGCGTGGTTAAAAGGTAGATTGAGACGTTCCTGGGGGCGGGGTGTCTGAATAAGGATCAGGAGCTTATTGGTCCAGCACAGACCTTCTTGTTCAGTGAGTTTCTTTCTGTCTCCCCTCCCCTACCTACCCCAGGCTGCAAGATCAAGGCTCTGAGGGCCAAGACCAACACCTACATCAAGACTCCTGTGCGGGGCGAGGAGCCAGTGTTCATGGTGACCGGGCGGCGGGAGGACGTGGCCACAGCCCGAAGGGAAATCATCTCAGCAGCGGAGCACTTCTCCATGATCCGAGCATCACGCAACAAGTCCGGTGCTGCCTTTGGTGTGGCTCCTGCCCTGCCTGGCCAGGTGACCATTCGCGTGCGGGTGCCCTACCGCGTGGTGGGGCTGGTGGTGGGCCCCAAGGGGGCAACCATCAAGCGCATTCAGCAGCAGACCAACACGTACATTATCACGCCGAGCCGTGACCGTGACCCGGTGTTTGAGATCACGGGTGCCCCAGGCAACGTGGAGCGTGCACGCGAGGAGATTGAGACACACATCGCAGTGCGCACTGGCAAGATCCTCGAGTACAACAATGAAAATGATTTCCTGGCAGGGAGCCCCGACACCGCACTGGACAGCCGCTATTCTGAGGCTTGGCGGGTGCACCCGCCTGCCTGCAAGCCCCTCTCCACCTTCCGGCAGAACAGCCTAGGCTGCATCGGAGAGTGCGCCGCGGACTCTGGCTTTGAGACCACACGCTTGGGTGAGCAGGGCGGGGACTTTGGCTACAGTGGGTACTTGTTTCCTGGCTACGGTGTGGGCAAGCAGGATGTGTACTACGGGGTAGCAGAGACCAGCCCCCCGCTGTGGGCGGGCCAGGAGAATGCCACGCCCACCTCAGTGCTCTTCTCCTCTGCCTCCTCCTCCTCCTCCTCTTCTGCCAAGACACGTGCTGGGCCCCCGGGAGTGAACCGCTCTCCTGCCACCTCCTCCTCAGAGCTGGCAGGACTCCCAAGACGCCCACCTGGAGAGCCACTTCAGGGCTTCTCCAAACTTGGGGGTGGAGGCCTGCGGAGCCCTGGTGGCGGTCGGGATTGCATGGTGTGCTTCGAGAGTGAGGTGACTGCGGCCCTCGTGCCCTGTGGACACAACCTGTTTTGCATGGAGTGTGCAGTACGCATCTGCGAGAGGACGGACCCCGAGTGCCCTGTCTGCCACATCACAGCCACGCAAGCCATCAGAATATTCTCCTAAGCCTCCCGCCCCGTGCCTGCTGGGGCCACTCCCCAGGGGCCTGCCCTGGAGCTGTTTTCCACCAGAGCCTTTTGGAAATCAGTAATTTGAGGGGCAAGGTGCTTAGAGATACTTACTGGGGAGAGGGGAGGGGAGGCTATGGTGGCTGGAGGGTGGGCCACTTTCAGACCCTCTGGTTACCCTGTCCTTGAAAGTTTGGGAGGGGACCAGACGGGAAATTTTACTAGAGTTACAACTCTGATACCTCAACACACCCTTCAATCTAGAAGCAGCTACGAGAAACTTGTTCTGCCGGAGGTGGCAGCTAAGACACCCTGACCCACCTTGCCCACTGCCCCATGTGCGGCATACTATCCCTTCTGCTCTGGAGGGGCGGGGGTGGGAGGGGGAGAACTACCGTCTGTGTGCAGAGGTGCTCTCTCCACTTCCCAAGTCCTCTGGTCCTGACTTCCCACCTCCTAACATGACCCTTTGGACCCTCCACTGCCATATCCTGTTTAAGAATCTGTTTCTGGGTTTCCAGCAATGGGAGGGGGTCGGGCCGTTCAGAAGCCCACATAGGTCGTGGGGGAGGGGGAAGCATGTCAGCCAATTAGGGGCTCAGATCTATCTGTCCCCACAAAGCTGGGCTAGAGGAAACTGGACGGAGTTCCCCCTGTCCCCTTCGGCTTTTCCCTCCCCTCTCCCCCCATATTTCCTCCCTCCAGGTTCTCCTTTCTCCTTTGCTCTTTCCCAGCTTTTCTCTTTACTTCCTCTTGGTGGCTGTCACTCCTTCCTCCTGTTGCCCTTTCTGTTTTTTCCCTTCTCCCCTTCCCTCCTGCCCCTACTAGCCCAGCTTTGGGAACACCATCTCCCTGTGGAGAAGTATGAGGGAGGACATTTTTGGGGTCCCCTTAATTCCTCTTATGGCATCTAGAGGCCCTCTTTCCCCACTCCTCCAGAGAAACACCTCAAATTCCTGATGAACTATATCTCTGTTCTCAGTGAAAATTTGAGGAGGGGATTAATATTGGGGAACATAAAGGTCCGAGTCTCGACCTCTATCAGCTTTGGGTATTACATTTACGTAGCAGTCTTCGGGCTGGATTTCATGGCAGTGGGAGGAGCAGAGCCAGGTAGTGGGTCTGCTGTTTGAAGGATCAGGAGAGGCTGCTCCTTCTCCCCTGCATTGCCCCACTCCCTGTGGCCCTCTCTGGACCTCACTCTAACCCTTATTAGCCAGCAAATCATGAAGTGTCTGTCTGTCCTACCCATCGTGTCTGAGGAGAGAGGGCAGGTTTTCAGAGAGGGGTCATTCCGGGGCTAAGCAGGATTGGGATGTGGCTGTTCCCCCGAGAATCATGTCACAGGCCTCACACCCCCTTTGCTGCTTCCCTACTGCTCACTTGGGGTTGTCACCAGCTTCCCACCCTCCTGGTTCTGCTGGCCGGGCCAGGAGAGGACAGGGGATTGGAGTCCCTGGGGGTCCCGGGAGCTTCTTGTATATAGTGGGGTGGGACTGCTGTAAGTGATCTCTGAGCACTTAAGCTCCGGAGTCCCATTCCTGGATGGAGAGAGGGTGTGGGGATGGGGGTGCAGAGGGGATTCCCTCCTCTTCTTCCTCCTGTTGTGAATTAACTCGCCTCTCCTCAGCCTGCCCCTCCAGACCACCAGCCAGGGAGGGGAGAGGAAGGAGGTCACAGCCAGGAAAACTGGCCTGTGACAACTTCCCTCCTTCCCGCCAATGTGAGCCATCCTGAGATGTCTGTACAATAGAAACCAAACCAAATGGGCACCCTTGGTTGCCCTGGGGAGGTGGGGGTGGGGGGGATAGGATGTCTGTCTGTCAATTACCCTCCCCCTCTCTACTCCTTACCCACAAAGGCAGAAGACTGTTATACTAGGGGGCTCGGAAAATTCAATCCCACCCTTACTAATTGAGCCAAACCTAGAGACAAACGCAAACACACATCGTGAGAGACAAAATAGAGGTGAGAAAGAGAGCATGAGAGGGAGCGAGACAGGCGACCAACACAGAGAAAACAAATAGCAAAAAAAAAGCAGTTCTTTATAATTTAATATTCTATTTTAATAAAGGCGTTTATTACCATATAAATGTAGCAAAGAACCTGGGCTAATATGAAAAAAAAAGACTTTTTATTAGGTAATTTATTATATGAAAAGGATATTTTATTTTATGATAAAGTGATCCTTAAAAAAAATAAAAAAACTTTAGAAGGTTTAGAATATATGTAGGGAGAGAAGAAAAAAATACATTTGTATTCAGAGTTAAATCTTTAAAAAGTGTTTTTAATATATGTTCAGGTTTACGTTCCTTTTTCCCCCACTTTTTTTTGGGGAGGAATGTCACTTGCTTTTGGGGAGGGGGACCTGGTCCCTCTGGGGCCCTGCAGGTGGATTGGATTTCATTCCATGGGCTCCCTTCTCCTCTCCCCTCCCCCTCTGGGGAGCCGGCAGAGCCAAACAAAGAAAGGAATTAACAAGAAAGGGAGAAGCTAGAGGACTGAGGACCCTGGGGTGCCCCCCCTTCTCCTGCCCTGTCCCAGGGGCAAGTGTGGAGGGGAAGTCCGGAACTGAGGCCTAGCAGGCTCATGGGACCCTCAGAGAGGTGTGAGATTTAAAGAGAAATAGTTTTTGTTTTTAACCAAAAATGAGAGAGAAGAAAAACCGAGGGGTTTAAAAGAAAATACTACAAAATAATTATTAATAATGATTCAAATTTATTTCATATAATCCTAGAGAGAAAGAAGAGAATTACTAGTTACTTAGTAGATGGTATTCAGATAGCTTAAAGTTTAGTAGCGTTGTGGGCCCCTGGGTCCAGTAGAATGTATAAAAGTCGTAACAAAAGGAAAATAGAGGAGGGCAGTGGCCGAGTCACCCATCTCCAGACAGCAGGGTGGAGGCGGATTGCTAGTTAAGGTTGGGAGCTTTTAGTCTGCTGGGGCTGATTCTGAGAATCCTTGGATTTTTAACTTCTAGGACAAATTGATGAGGGTCTCGGCTCCCGGCATCTTTGAAAGGATAGACATTGATCACTTCAACCGGGTGGGGGCAGCAGAGGAGGGTGAGCACATCCGCCTGCGCCCCTGCCCGGCGTCGCAGAACCCGGGCGCCTTCCATCCTGGCCATTCCTGTCCCTGTTGGGCAGCCCTCACTCCAAAGTGATTACGTCCACTGTTGGGGCCCTCAGTCAGACTCCCAGGCCTGACTGAGGACGTCCTTCTTGAAGTGTAACCCCAAGTGGTACGGACTGGTACGAGGAGACGCACCTCCACACGCTTCCACCTCAGCTTCAGGCAACTGAGGGAACCCGGACCCCAGGCCTCTTCCCACCCAGTCTCCCACTTAGCTTGTGGCAACAGGGGGAGTAACAGTCTCAGTTGTTTTTTAAAGCTTCACTGTTCTTTACAGTTTGCAAGGTGCTTTATTGTCTCATAGAAGTTAGATTCCAAGAAGGACTTCCCACCCACTAGAGTGGAATGGAAACACTGTCCTTGAAGGCCTGGGAAAAGGGGTTCCCAAGGGTACAAAGACTGGGGAAGGGCAGCAGAGACTTGGGGTGACCCTGACCCCAACCCTCTGCTCCAGTCCACCTCCATCTATGTGTTCAGGTAGGGGTCTTCCACCGCTCTGGCCTGGGGGCACACCCTTCCCACCGACAATTGTGGAGTTTGGCTTTTGCATGTGAGAAATCAATTTTCTAAGCACTTGCCTTCTACCAACCCCGGCTTGCAGTCAGGTCAGGCTCCATCCTCCAGGCGATCGATCCGGGAGGGTGTGGGGCCCCTTGGCTCACCTTTTGACCAGGAGAGCCTGCTCCGTACACCAGTGACTCTGTCATGCCCCTCCTGGCCCTGACCCCAAACACATCTCCCTCTCCCCAATTTACTCTTCTCGCCCCACTTAGGGACAGATTACCCCCTGCTCTTTTTGTCCTAGAAACCCCCATAGTTTGGGAAGGTAGCGTCTGTGGTGGGGAGGGCATCCCCTTCCCCACTCAAGGGTGCGGGTAGGGTAGGGTGGGTGGGTGGAGACAGCCCTGGGGCAGGGGGGATGGTCTCTCCACTGTAGAAAGTAGAGTAGGATTGTGGTCAGACTTAATTTGAGGCATCTAGTGAGAACACGTACAAATTCACCAAGGAAAAGGAGTTAAAAAACAAAATAAAATGCGGGAAACAAAACGGACCCATGAATAATCGAGTCAAAGTGATGTTGCACAAAATGCAGAGAAACCAAGAAGGGGAGGGTTAATGTATTAAATGTGCTATTAAGAAGTTAATTTTATTAAAAGTATTATTACTTAAGACTCTGACTGCTTTCTCTGTGGGGGTTTTAGCGGGGGGGTTCCTCTGGTGTCATTTGGGGTGCTCCTGCTCACATTTGGGAGGTGGATGGCTCCTGTCTGCTCTCTACAGCGTCCTACTCGAGTCTCCAAGCACTCAGTCCCTTCTCTTCTACCCATTCAACCCCCTTCCTTTTCCTTGAGGGTACGGTCAGACCTTTTTCCACTGCTCTGCAGAACAGGAAAACCAGAGAACCTGCCTGGACATCCTGCTCCTAAACTGACGGAGAAGGGGCAGAGAGCTGGGAGCCAGACCCTCCCCACTCATCCCCACCAGATTCAATGTGTCCCGACACACCACACCCCTCACTGGGCAGAACCCCAGGTGGGAGACCTGGACCTTCCGCCTCCTGGTCTTAAACCCCATTTCTCCAGCACACATGAACAGGCCAGCCCTGACCCCTCTCTCCCCGCCTCTGCCTCCTCCCTTTACCCCTGGCATTGGAGTGACCTCAGTTCTTGGCACCAGGGCCCTGGGCAACAGATGGTACCCGCTGATGGTCTCCTTTGTCTTGCCTTCCAGATACTCCCTCTCTGCCATGCTGTCCTCCCTCCCCCTTCTGCCCTGGGGGTTGGCAGAGGGAAAGGCAGGCACCTCTCACCCCCTTGGCACCATCCCCAGACCACAGGACTCCAGGGGCAGCTGGCCCTGGGGGGCAGTGGGGAGAATGAAGTGGGGGGAGGGGAACAGGGACTCAAAGGAGGAGCCAGGTTTGAAGGGGAGGCACAGACGGGAGGCAGCAGCAGGATGGCCAAGCATCAATACAAAACAGCTTTATTTGAGGGCCTTAGTCTGTGAGGGGTGGCGGATAACAGAGGGGATGGTGGGACGTGAAGAACTTAGAGCTCTGGGGGGCTGTGAACAGGGAACTGGCCACTCTGACACCTGGAGCCACAGGGCAGGGAAAGGTCCAGAGCGTGGGGCTGGGGAGCACCAGAAAGCTCGTGGGGGCGGGGCGAGTGCCAGCTGAGGTCAGAGGCTGATGCAACAGGCCCTCTTACCAGGGCCAGGCTCCTGCCCGGCCTGGGCACTGCTCAGGGTGATGGCATTGGTCCGTGTGCTGTTCTGCCTCTGCTTGGACACCTTCGCGAAAATCTCTGAGAGGGCAGATGGGAGTGGTTAGGTCAGAAGAAGCCCGTGCTCCCCATACTCACACCACATGCCCCTTCCTGAGCACCGGGGGTGGTCGCACTTACAGGAGGCTTTGCTAGAAGGAAATGGAGTTCGTGTCCCTTCTACTTACCTGGGTGGAGAAGGGCTAAGACGCAGCTCCCTGGGCAGTGGGGCCTTCTGGGTCCTTCCCTAAGCTCCAGGCTGGGTTGGGGGGAGGAGGGCAGCACTAGGGAATGACTGAGGGGGGTGCTCTGAGGAGGTCGGGGGTGCACAGAGGGACCGAGGAACCAGCTGGGGTGGAGAGGGCAGGGTGTCTGCCTTCCTACCACTGCTCACAGAAGCCTCAGGGTGGGAGTGGGGTGCCAAATAGAGGCAGGGACTCTAACCTTTGAGGACAGTCTCAAAGGCCAGCTCCACATTGGTGGAATCCAGGGCTGAGGTCTCCAGGAATAGCAGCCCATTGTTTTCTGACAGGAAAGGAAACACACCATCAATTGTGGGGTCAAAGGCGATAGTAACAATATTTACTTAATGTTTACTATGTGCTAAACCCTTGACACATGTAGCTCATTTAATTCTTTTTTAAAGATTATTTATTTATTCTTTAAAAAATATTTTATTTTTTAGAGAGAGGGGACGTGGGGCTGGGGGAAAGAGAGGGAGAGAACCCTGGCTCATCGATAGGTTGCCTCTTGCATGCCTCCAACTAGGGACCAGGCCCACAGCCCAGGCACGTGCCCTGACCTGGAATTGAATGGGCGACCTTTTGCTTCGTGGGCCAATGCCCAACCAACTGAGCTACACCAGTCAGTGCTCATTTAATTATTTTTTAAAACAATTTTATTTATTGCTTAGAGAGAGAGAGGGACACACACATTGACCTGTCCTGCTTATTGATTGATTCTTATATGTGTCCTGAACGGGGATCAAACCTGCGACCTCAGCATGTCAGGATGATGCTCTAAACAACCGAGCTACCCAGCCAAGGCATTTAAGTCTTAAAACAACCTGTGAGGTAGGTGTGAATACTATCCTATTTTATAGAAGAGGGAACTGAAGTCCAGAAACACAGAGAGAATGAGAAAGAACTTGCTCAGTGCCCCACATTTTGTAACTTGCTAAGAAATGTCAGGCTGGACCATGGGACTCCTGTGTCTGAACCCTTAACCACTATATCTAACTGTCTTTAGACCCCAGAGAACTCCTGGGGAAAGTGTGACCGGCAATAGTCAAGGGGAGCCCACCTACTACACTTAGAATCTTTGAATACTGCAGGATGGGGGTGTCTTAGAGTCAACTATAAATAATTGCCCATAAAGACAATCTCGGGGCAAGTGGTGACACATGACGAGAAACACAGGGTCACAGTGGGGAAGGGCTGATCCTGAGGAAGAGGACACGGAGGTAGGGGGCCTTGTGGAGGAAGTCCAGGCTGGGGCCCTGGGTTGGGAGCAGGGTTGGGACTGTATGGGTGGGTGGGGAGGTAAGACCACATCTTGGCCGGCTCTTACCAGCGAACATACGGGCCTCATCAGTGGGCACCTCCCGGGCCTGGCTGAGGTCACTCTTGTTGCCCACAAGCATGACAACGATAGTGGCTTCGGCATGGTCATAGAGCTCCTTCAGCCAGCGCTCCACCACGGCGTAGGTCTGGTGCTTGGTCAGGTCAAACACCAGGAGGGCCCCCACTGCACCGCGATAGTACCTGGGAAGGGGTAGAGGGGTGGACAGAGGCAGGGTCAAGGTGGTCGGGCCCAGCCTCAGAGCAGAGCCCTCAAGCCAAAAGGCCAGAGCTGAGTCCCAGAGATTGGGAAATGCAGAAACTGGAGTCCAGGGACCCAAACCCAAACAGGGAGGCTAAAGGCCCTGATGCCTGACACAGAGAGCCATCAGAAATACTCCTCTCGGAGCCTCTGAAGATTCCCCTCCCGGCTCTAAAACCAGTGGCTCTCTCCTTCCTTCACAGCACCTCTGCTTCCTCAAGTCCTTCATTCTGTTTTCAGCCCTGCTGTGTACCGGCACGTACTTGGGCTCTGGTCAAGTCTGTCTCCTGGATGCCCCACCTCCAAGATCTTCCTCACATGGCTCCATGACCCGCAACACCCTCTTCTCTCTTACGACCATCTTTTTAGGGCCTGCTAAGTGCCCGCACCATGGGCCAGTCCCCGAGTTGACTCTCCGATGCACCCTTGCCAGCCTCTAGCCTTGCTCCTAGAGCTAGATAGAGCTTCTGCAGACTGGTGACACATAACTACTCCCATTCTATTGATGAGCCAACTGAGGCTCACAAGAGGTCGGGCGACCAGACGAATGTGTGTAACCAAAGCTCCTGACTCCTGCTTCCTGCCCCTGGCAGGTGCTAGCCCTGACCACACACACAGACCACCTTCCCCACATTTCACCTGCTACTGGCTGGGAGACACTCTGCTTGTGGTGTCAGGAAGCCTAGCTTCTGATATGTCTTCAGAGCCTTTGTAAAATGTGGTTGAGGGATCCAGCCCTTCACCTTTGTTGTTAGGAGGTGAAGGCTGCTGAGTGCAAAGCAGTGTGCAGAAGTGAGGGGCGCCGTCAGTCCCTGGAGCCTGCTGCCATCCACCTGTGCCTTGCTTCACATGCTTAAGCCTCAAGCTTGTGTTCAAATAGGGACTAAGGACAGCACCGCAGCCCTGTAGTACCTTGGAAAGTGCATAAAAGGCCTAATGTGAGGTGCCCAGACCTTCCTGGGCACACAGCAAAGGCACAGGAAGCGGCGGCAGTGACGCGTGGCTTTAGTCCTAGTAGTCAGTGTCACCATATCCTGCCTTAGACTGTGTGTGGCTCCCAGTACTTGTGTCTCCTCACCCTGGCCGCGGTGTCCTGTGATCCCACTGGGGAGTGTACTGCTGAGTGCCCCTGCCCCATCCTCCTTCTCTCCTCCAGCAGTTTTCCCTGACTTCCCCAGCACCCCCACACCGCAGCAACCCCCAGCCCCGGGCTCACGCTGAGGTGATGGCTCGGTACCGCTCCAGGCCAGCCGTGTCCCAGATCTGAGCCTTGACAGCGGCGGTGCCCAGCATGACAGTGCGGGTGGAGAACTCGACCCCGATTGTGGTGCGGCTGTCGTGGCTGAATTCATTGCGTGTGAATCGGGACAGTAGATTGGTCTTCCCCACGCCTGACTCTCCGATCAGCACCACTGGAGGAGTGGAGAGACAAGGGCTGAGCAGGGCAGAGGAGCCCCAAGCCCACCTGAACCTGTCGGGTCTGCCCATCAGCATGGGGAGCTGAGCTCAGAAAACTGAGGAGGGAGGCCAGGCTCGTGGCAGAGACTGGGGTCTGCAGCTCCACATTTCACGTCCGTTCGAGGCAGAAGGGCCAAAAGCTGCACCCAGCTAAGGGGCTTTAAGAGTCCCAGGCCTGGTCTGATGAGACAGGCCTGTAGAGTTCACCTACAGATCTGATGATGGGTGATATCCGTGGGCTGTTCGTAGGTGTTGGTGCTCAGGGACTATGGGGAGAGGTTGGCAGGGTGTGAATGTGGACGGAGATGGTAGGAGGCTTGGGGGAGGGTGCACATTCCTGGAGTAGGGAGTGTGAGCACTTGTGCGTGTCACTACGTAGATGAGCTGGGAGGATAAGTGGGAGGGGTGGTGCGTGTGTTTGCACGGGAGCAGAGTTGTGAGTATAAGTGCTGGTGAGGAGAAAGTTTGGCGATGGCCCATCTGGGGTGGAGGGCAGTACAGATGTGTGTGTAAGAAGGTAGGACCCATTTGTCCCCAAAGAGGGCCATTCTTCATGGGGCTGGGTGTTGGACCCCCTGTGTGTATCCTTCAGCAAGTTATTAGCCTCTCAGACCTTCTTTTTTATACAAAAAAAAAAAAAAAGGGAGTAACAATAGTATCTGCCTTATGGGTTATTGTTAGAAGTAAATGAGATATTGCTCAGGATAGAGTGCGTGTGCAAGACTTACTCTCGTGACTGTTGTTGGTAGTCCAGTGCTTTACCTTCAGGTTTTCAGGGGCAAGGATCCACCTGAAGGGCCATGCAGAGCCTTCGAGCTGGAGGGCTCAGTCTGGAGCCCCGCCTTACCCACCGTGGGTGAGCAGCTAGGGGCTGGGGCAGAGTGTAGGAGGCTGATGTAAATAAGACTCACAAATCACAGAGGCGCTAAGTTGAACACCCAGGATCAGAGGAGGCCGCCCACAGCGGTTTAGGAAGGCGGGCTAGCGCCCAAGGGCTGCGAGCAGGTGCTCTGGGGCTCTGGTCCCCCCCCCACCCCAGCCTCTGACTAGCTGTGTGATCTCGAACAAGTGGCTGACCTTTCCTGAATCTCAATTTTATTATTCATGAAATCTAAAAAAGCCCTCTCCAACTTTAAAGATTCCTTATTGTAGAGGGTAGGCAAGATCTGGGAGCAGTGTGGGTGTGTGAGGTAAGAGGAAGTGTTCCTGCCTCTCCCCTACTGGGGACCCAGTCTGCACTCAGCGCACCCAGTGGATGGGCACCTAGCCCTACCTCAGGCCCCAGAGCAGCTCCAGACAAGGGCTTTGGAGTCAGGCAGACTTGGGTTTGTGCTGACATTGTTACCTTCTGTACGCCACTTTGTTTCTATCCTCATCTGAGAAACGGTGATACTAATTGTTACAGTTTGCGGAGTGCCTGCAGAGTGCCGGGCACTGCCTAAAGCCTTTGCACACATTGACTCAGTCCTCACGACAGTGCCATAAGGCGTGTGCTATCACCATCATCATCGCATTTTTACAGATGAAGAAAGGAGACACTTGGGGAGTTAAATACCTTGAGCAAGAGAACACAGCTAGTGTGGTAAACACAGGTGTGCTGCCCAGGTGGGCCTTCCAGAAAGAACTTGCCCCAGCTACAGGGAGTGCAGTCAGCAGACAGCCTCCAGCTATCTGTTCCTTCAGCATCTGCCTCTGGTGCAGAGGGCAGCCTCACCTGAGGTCATGCCTCTCCTGGGCGAGGGGATCACAGAGCTCCCTGCATTTGGCTGAGGCTTGGTGATCCTGCCTTGAAGTTTAACTTCTCTCTCTGCCCAGTCCTGTTTCCTCCCCCTTCCTTTCTCTGGTGTTGATACATAATAAACATCTTGTACCCCAAACTTCTGAGGGTCTGCTTCTGGAGATCCCAACCTGCAATCAGGAATAAGTGGCAGGGCTGAGATCTGAACTCTGGCTCCTGACCATTATCCCTTCAAAATGAAAGATAACTTTCTGGGGTTGTTATGGTGATTAATGAGCTAGTGGCTGGCACATAGTATGAGCTCAATAAATTATAGTTACTAGTAGTATTATTGCCCCAGACTATTGCTAGCTCTTACCCAGTTCCCTCTTCCTGGGAAAGATGTTGAGAATACAGGTTCCCCAACACCTGGTTGCCTGAGTCCCAAGTGAGGGTGGGGCTCGGGCTGGGAGAGGCAGTGGGGTGGGGTGGCTGGACAGGGAATCAGAGCCCTGCCAGTCCAACCTGCCCTGAAGGAGGTGTGGAGGTGAGGGTGGCCTGGGGGTGGGGAACAATAAGGGGGCCAAACACAGGGGCTTAGAATAAAGAGCAGGAAAGGTATGTGCACACTTCCAGGGACAGCCAAGTTGAACCCAGTGCCTGGTATTTGGGCCCAAGGGATCTGCCTGGCAAGGGACAGACAGAAGGCCTGGCTCTAGGAGTCCTCTGAGTCCCAATAGACCCTGCTTCCAATTTGATACATCCTCCTAGTGTCTTCACTCAGCCAGACCCCTCCTCTTTCCTTTTCTGTGCACCTGCCCAGAGAGACACCTTTCTTCCTCTTAAGTCTGCCTGTTTCCCCCTCCTCCCAGGAGGGAAGCCCTCTCGGAAGTCTGACCTCTATCTCTCCTGCTGTTGCGGCTGACTATTCCTAGGGATTTGGCCTTCCTTTAGGAGCAGGGCATAGGAGCCTAACTCGGCCCTATTAGAAAGAGAGCAACACCATTGTTTACAATGGTAGAGCCTTCTGGCTTTCGCTCCAGTAACCAGACCCTCCCCCATCCTTGCAGCTTTCTTTCTTATACAAAGGAATGATGAGCCCTGGGGGGTCCTGGTAAGAGAGAAACAACAAGGCAGGAGAGGCTGGCTCTGTTGGTCTCCTTCTGGGTCTGTGCCAGGCTCCCTCTTTCTTTATGAACTCCAACTTACCCTTGAAGACAAAGTTATAATCTTCCTCGGTTCCGTTCCCCATCTCCGCTCCACATGGAGGGTGCAAGTGTCTTCCGAGACAGAGGTGCCGGGTCTGTGCGTCGGCTCAGTGCCCTCAACTCCCAGCTCTTAAGTGACCTGGATCCACCTCTTCTCTCATTGAGGGTAAAGAAACTTCAGCATCCAGAGAAACTGAGGGCTCACTTAAGGTTTGGCAAGGCCTGGGGAGGCTCAGCTCTGGCAGGTGGGGGTGTTGTAAGGAAGCTGAGGACGGAACAGGAAGAGCGGGGCAGCTAGAGACCTGGGGCCCAGGTGGGTGGAGACAATGACGTCAGACAGGTTAGACAGGTTGGGTGTCTGCTCTCAGCTTGGGCTCCCACAATAGGTGAGCAGGCTCCAGAGGGTGACAGTGGGGGAAGCAGGGACAGGGCCTTCAGAGAGCCAGCCGTGGACTAAGTACATTTTGCTAGGCTCCTGGGACCTCTGGCTAAGAGACCCCGCTGCCAGTGAGAATCAATCCCTCAGGGAGCAGAAATCTACTTGGCCTTCTGCTTTTCCTTTTGAGCCGTTGGGTGGGGGTAACTGGGGGTACCCGAGGAAGGGCTAACAGGATGGCAGTCCTCCTGCTGCAATGCAGAGCTCTAGGAGTTGTATCTTGGGTATAGCAACTTCTTCCCCTCCCTGATGCCCAGGGCCTGGGAGGGGAAGCGTTTCTTACTCTGGGTGGGGCTGGAACTTGCAACCTACCTACTTTCCGAGGATGGGTTCCTTCCTACCGCACTGGGCAGGGGGATAGTAGCTCCCTGCTCAGACCTGCTCTTTGGGACACTGGGTAGGGGGAGAGCTGGGGCAGAACCAGCCAGATAGGGTGAGGGGTCTGAGTGTAGGGGCAGGATCTGGAGATGAAGGCTTCCAACAGGTCTCCTGGGTTTCTTCAGATCACCACCCAGGACCTGAGGCCCCACAGCAAAGCCGTCCTGCCCACAAAGGGCTTTAGAATCTGGAGGTCTGGGTAAGCGTGTGAGTACCTGGGAGAAGAGGAAGGGGTGGTCCCTCCCAACCCAAAGAGTAGAAAAGGCACCCTACCAAAGTCAGGACTGAAGGACAATGAATTCCCAGGCCCCATATTATTTTTGTCCAGCATGACTCCCATTAGCCCCCTGCTCCTTGGAGCTTACTTCCAAGGCTTTTCCAACCAGGTAAGTAAAATTCTGTTCTGAGTGGTGGGGGCCAAGTGAGGCCACACCACTGGAGAGGCCAAGGGGGCTCAGGCACCACTGTCCAGAGCCACTTGGCTGCTTGAGGTCCTGGTGGAGAGGCAAGCGGAAGCTGCCCCTGCAGGACGTGAAGAACCCTGTAAGCCATGCCTGCTCCTCCCCATCTCCTGACTCCTCCCAGCCAAGAAAGCAGTCAAGACATAAGTCAGAAGTAAAATTTATTCTTGGAAAAAAACAAAGTCCCACCCTGCCCCCACAGTCCAGGAAGGTTTCCTCAGGGGGCCTTGCCCCTCCAAATGGTCATCTCTCTCATCTGACCCCCTACTTCCGCCAGTGCCCATTACGATGCTGCTACTTGGGTGAGGGGCTCCTCCAGGTACTGCACCAAGGCCTGGGCCTGCGAGAAGGGAGGAGAAATCAATGCCACGCGTGGCCTGCCATGAGAGGGATCCCAAATCCAGGTCGACTCCCAATGCTGAGCACCCAGCCCCTAGCCCCACCAGAAGTGGACTGACTGACATAAGGACTCCAGGAAGGTGGTGGGGATGGGAGAGGACACAGTGAGGAAGAACAAAGGCCAGGCCTAGGGCTGTAGACGGGTGGGCACATACACACCTTTGCCTTGAGCATTCCGAAGCCAACAGTCTCCTTGGCATACATACACAGCAGAAGGTTGGCCACTCGAGTGATGGCTACACGGCCCTCCTGGTGGGGTGATATCATGGGATGGGATGTTCTGCTTGGCACCCTTAGCCCCTCTTTCTTCAAGGGGTCCTCTTGAGAGAGACTCTATCTTCTTTCCATGCCCTGGGCATGGCAGGAACTTCAACTGGGGGTGGGTGGCTGGGGCTGTGGCCACAGCCCTGGACACGGGACCCTATGCCCCAATTCCAGCCTCTGCACAGCTGCCTACTAACCAAGTTACCCTGGGAAATTCAACCTCCCAGAAACTCGGTTTCTCTTTCTGTGACCCATGTCTCACCCCAGTCGGTGTGGGTGTTAGTACACGGGAAGGAGTTTTGCATCTGCAAAGGGCTATCCTATGGGTGATGTTATTATGGGTTCACCCCAAAGACACTGTAAAGGGCTTGAGAGCAGTAACCCAACTATATTTCTCCTCTTTCCCCATGGTAATATTTTTCAAACTGCAGGTTTGACCTCACAATTACATCAGTTAAGAAGGTTGATCAATATTAAAAGAAAAAATAAAGAAATGAAGTACATCGCACATCATAAGGTTAGTACTGTTTCACGAAACTCGTTTTTGCAGGTGTACATGCGTCCTGGGTTCTGACTTAAAACGTATCTCCTATGGCTGGGCTGGGGTCGGAGGTTTGAAAGTTATTGCCCCACAGCACCAGCGCTAGGCTAGGTTCTCAGTAGGGAGTCATGAGTTGAACTGAAAGGCACCCTTGGTTGGGCAAGGGGTGAGAAAGTGGCAGGCAGCCGAGTTACAGTGGAAATCCTTCACTCTTGGGGCCTTTTCAGCTCGGTTCAGGAAACTTTCACCAGGCATCTAGCACGTGCGGGAAGGCGGTGCTGACCCCCTGCCTCTACAGACTCATCTCCCAACAACCTGTCCTATTCGCATGCCATGCTCCCCACTGCAGTCTTGTGGGTCATCGACCGGGCTCCCTCTGGCTTCAGGGCCTTTGCACGTGCTGTTCTAGCAAAAGTGTTTTCCCCCTAGACAGACACATGGCTTGCCACCTCTCTTCAAATCTGTGATGAAATATCAGCTTTTTGGTGAGACTTCCCTGGAACATGCTCCCCTCTATCTCACTTCATTACTTCATTGTTCTCCATAGGTCTTCAACACCTAATGTACTATGTTTTAAACTTGCATGTTGTATAAAACATATTTACAAACTTAGTTAATAAAACATACATGTTATGTACTTTAAAACACGTAAACTGTAAACTGCATTAGGTCTGCAGTTTTTGTCTGTTCTGTTTGCTATCCCCCCGTCCTGAGAACCCTGCAGAGACCTACATGTTGCATGAACAAAGGTGATTTTCAGCTTCTGTTCCCAAGAAGTTCAACCTAAGCGTCACTTCCCCTCTCTGGAACTAATTCTCCTTTCTCGGTGAAATGAAGGCATTAGGGAAGGGTCTGCAGACTGTCCCGAGTCTGTGAGTCAGTGAATCTGGGATGCCAATGCTTTGTGCGCACCTCACTCTACACTTCCCATTCTCTCTTCCATTTGATTTCACGACACTGTGAGGTGGGGAGGGGGCATTGGTTCCGCCCCAGAGCTCGGGTAAGGAAGCTCAGAGATTAAATGACTTAGGCAAGTTTCCACAGATGGTAAGTGGCTGGCTGAGACCAGAAGCCCAGGCAGATACCAGGCCCAGGGCGGCTTCCTCACTGCCACTTGATGCACAAGGTCCTGCCTATTATACATGCTGCTGGGGCCAACTCTTAGCAATCTTCCACAGATCCCAACCATCCAGGACGGGGTACAGTTCACCCCCTGGGGATCCCCTTAGGGGACAGAGGAAGTGGCTCCTCTCTCCATACCATGCAGTCCATCAGGATGAATTTGAGATTGTCTTCATTAAACGCTTGGTTCCCGTTTCGGTCGTAAGCGGCCCAGATGTTACTGGCGATGGCTGCGGTGACCCGGGCGTCGGTATCCCCGTAACCAGAGTAGGCCAGCAGAGATCCCTCGTTATTCAGCAGCCTGGCGAGGGACAGGGAGGAATAGTGACGTGCTCAGCAAGGGGAGTAAAAGGCTTGGGTCCCCAACGCAGCCCCACCACTGACGCTTCTAGAAAGCAAGGGTCTGGGTTGAGTGTGTCCTGGAACGTGACCCAAGCAACCAGCTCGTCAATTTCCCTTTTCCAGAGGGGCGCTCCACGCCCTTAGTCCCAGCGGCTGCCCCCTCCCTTTCCGGACATCCTTCCCCACCCCTCCCTCAGAGAGCCGCGCGCTTTCCCACTCCTGTGCTCGCCGCTCGGGTCCTCGGTCTGAACTCACAAGGTGCTCTGGACACCTCCAGTGTTGGCTTGGCTTAGCACCTGGGTCAACGCCTTCGGACGCAGCATGCCTGCGGCTCCTAACCCGGAGCTTTCCCACCCAGACCCTCGACCGGCCTCAGCTTGCAGCTCCGCTTGCAGCTCCGCCTGCAGCTTCCGGTACTGCCCAGATCCGGAGCTTCCTGGGAGTTGTAGTTTTCCCGGCCTCGCTTTGTGGTTCTGACTCAACCCCGCCCCACATGGGGGGGCCGCTGGGAATTGTAGTTCCTTGAGGCCTCGGAGGCACCTGGGAACTATAGTTTGCCTTTCCACTCAGACCAAGCAGTTGTGGCCCGGTGGCGGGGGGAGCGGAATAAAAGGACTGGAAGAACATTCCATTTATCCGGGGGAGGGAAAAGTTATCATGTCCGCTTAACAATCCACGATTCGGTGATTTTAAAAAATTCCTGTATTTGTCAGACACCCCTTTGGTTATCTTCAAAGCAATTTTCTACATTATGTGCAATTCTGTGTGATGGGATAGATGCTGTTGAGGAAATCAAAGCTCGGAAAGGCCACGCAGGCAAAAAACCCCGGGCTCTGGAACCGTACTTCCTAGATTTCATTCAGGTTACAACACTCGGGGGAGTGAAGTCAATCCTAGAGATGAAATTTTAGGTGGGCGTCCAGAAGTGGGAAAATTCAACCTTCAAGTGGGCAGAGGCCCCAGGCCTGGAAAAGATTTGGACCAGCTAGCTATCTCATGGAACGGCGAGAAAGCGGCGACACAGAGAGTTCTTTGTCCCGCAGCGGGAATGACCGGGGGAGGGGGCAGGGGCAGCTTTGGGCCGGAGGGGACGTCGGCTCCGCTCAGGCCCTCTCGGGTGGGCCCTGGTCTCCCGCGGGGAGCTCGTCCCCGCCCCACCAGTGAGCGACACGCCGCCCCTGCCCCCAGGGGCCATCACCCTGCGAGGTTCTGTCCCCCCTGCTGGACCTGGGGCTCAGCCCTGGGCGGGCTCCGCTGCAGTGGCCCCCCCAGTCCGCCCGGGGCGCTGTGGCTGCGGCTGGTTCAAAGGGGGTGGCGGAGTCTTGGGGAGGAGAGGGGAGGGCAGGGGAGGGGAGGGGAGAGGAGAGTGTTGGAGGCACCCTAGCCGAGTGGGGTCAGCCCGGCGGGCGGGGAGGAGGAGGAGCCGGGGCGGGCTGGCGGGCGGCCGGGTGGCGGTGGCGGCATGGCGGAGCCGAGCGGGGCCGAGACGAGGCCCCCCATTCGGGTCACCGTCAAGACCCCCAAAGACAAGGAGGAAATTGTGATCTGCGATCGAGCCTCGGTCAAGGAGGTAGTTCGGTGGGGGTGGGCGGGGAGGAGGGGTCCGCGAAGAGAGGGGTGGTCCTGGACGGTCGGGCGTAGGGGAGGGCCTGGGAGAGGAGGGTGGGGGCCCAGCTGGCACTCGGAGGAGCGGGAAGGAAGGAAAGGCGGGTAGGGGGCGTTCTGCGAGTGTAATCTGGGGGAGCTTGGCGCGTGTTGGGGAAATGAGGCCGGGGTTTGCCTTGTGGCCTGGATTGGGGGCGTGGTGGAGAGTGGGGTGGGGCCACTTTGCGCAGGGACGGGGAAAGGACCCTGGGTTTGAGGGGAGTGTGCGCCCCGGTTACCGGTCGGGGTTCGAGGCTTGAAGGCTGAGTGGGGGCCGGGCAAGGTTTTGAGCCGGGAGAGCGGGCGGGGGGCGCAGTGTAGAGCTCGCGGCGCCTAGGGTGCGCCTAGGAGAGAGCCGAGCTTACTCTGCCTCCGGGCGCTTTGGGGAGGATTTCTCTCTGCCCAGGTCCTTCTTGCTTTCAAGTCCAGGCGGTTCCTTTTGGTTCTCAGCCCCTCTGGGATTTACACAGTGTGCAGATGTTCAGTAAAATCGTATTGAATGAAGGAATATCGCCTATGTTAGTCACCCCCCAATGGTTGCTCCAGAATTTCACAAAGGCGGGGCTTAATATAGGCCTTCTGGTTGGAAGGGAGAATCTGGAAGCTGCCTTTGGTTAGCAAGTGCACTATTTTTACTTAGGTGTCTGTTTGGTTTGGTTTGGTTTGGTTCGATTTGGGGAGGGGTGATAGATTTGGGAGTCTAATTTCCCAAGCCAGATTTTAGTATCATCACTGGCCGCCCCCTCTGCCTCAATCTTATTAAATGATTTCATCCAGAATTTAAATCTGTTTCCCTGCAAAGTTGGATTTGAAATCAGTTCCAATTGAGAGGCAATGTTTTGGTTAAGAGTCTGGCCTTTGGTGTGTGAGTCCCGTCTACCGTGGCAAGTTACCTAATCACTTTGATCATCATTTTCTCTCATCTTTAAAATGGAAATAATAATTAATGCGTATTTTGTGAGACTTAGATTCTTAACTCATGAATAATCAGTGCCTTATAAATAACTGGGATCTCTGTGTTGCCGTTGTTACAAGCAGACTAGGAATAAAGAGGGGAGAGAAACTTGGGGTCTGAGAAGAGGAGGCTGAGGGAGTCAGGGCATGGATCTACGGCTATTCTAGGAACTGAGGTGGAGAGTGCTGCCCAGGCAGGACCCTTGCAGGGAACTGGGCAGAGGGACTGAAGAGGGAGGGACAGATAGCAGCAAGGGCTTCCTGGGGTGGGAGACCCTGGAGGAGAGTTGAAAGAAGAGCCTCTCACTGGTCCATCTCCTTGGTTAAGAAAGGAGCTGCTTATTGCAGCTGGAGGGATGGAGTCAAGACTGCAGAACGGACTTCCCACAACTAGAGATGGGAGCAAAAGAATGCCAAGGCTCTTAAAGAAGGGTCCCTGGTGGATGGAGTCCAGGCAACCTTTGCGGTGACCTCTGCCTCTTGATCACAGTTCAAAGAGGAAATCTCCCGGAGGTTTAAGGCTCAGCAGGATCAGCTGGTCCTGATCTTCGCAGGCAAGATCCTCAAGGATGGGGACACACTGAACCAGCATGGGATCAAAGATGGGCTCACTGTCCATCTGGTCATCAAGACCCCTCAGAAGTAAGTTTAGGAGAGGAGCAGGTCCAGCTTCTGATTGGATCACTTTTCCCCATCTGATACTTTCTAACCCATCACTTAACAGTGCCTAGAGGGCCTATGCCAAGGCCCAGCAAGGTGGCTCTTGGATGGGTTGCCAAGCAGGCTTATCATCCTCGCCTGCAAGGGGAGGGATCCTGGCATACATCTCCCAGAATGCCCTGAGGACAGATGATACTAGCTCCTCCTTCCCTCCATCTGGTTTTCTGACTACCCCCTAGCATCACCCCACCCCAGCTTCAGTGTTGCTTAGGATGTGGCCTGGGTTGGGGCAGTAGCTGCACGGCAAACACAGAGATGGTTATCTCCCCTCTTGAGTTCATGGTAAACTAGGATTTTCTTTCTCTGTCCTCAGGACTCAAGATCCGGCTGCTGCCACTGCTTCTTCCCCCTCCACTCCAGACCCTGCCTCAGCACCCTCCACCACGCCTGCTTCACCTGCCACCCCTGCCCAGCCCTCCACCTCTGGCAGTGCCACTTCAGATGCTGGCAGTGGAAGCCGGAGGAGCAGTGGGGGGGGTCCCTCCCCAGGGGCTGGGGAGGGCCCTCCCAATGCTACTGCATCCATACTCTGTAAGCCCTTAGGGAGAAGGGCACTGTCCTGTGTGGGACTGGGGATTGGTGGAGAGCCAAGAGAAGGGAGAAACATGGTTCCCACTCGTGGTCTGATGGGGATAGAGGACCCAGATCAGGGCTTCCCAGATAAGGGGAGCATGGGCTAATGTTAGAGTGAGGGGAGAGATGGGGCTGGAGATATGGGGAACCCTGGGTGAGGACAAAAGTGGCCAGGCGGGGAGTATTGATTTACCCATTCGACAGGACATCAGTGGTTGCCCTCTCTGTGCTCAGGACTGTGCCCTGCTCCCAGCCTCTGCCGCCAAAGAGGGCTCAGTCTAGCAGGCTGACATCTCTCCCAACAGTGGATCAGGGCTGGGGCTGCGGGAATGACTGGAAAAGGGAGATGCAAGAAGCACAGGGGCCCATCCTGGAGACCTGAACTCAGTGGCTCTGACCAGGTGGGGAAGGGCTCCTGTGGCAGACTGTGACTCTGCCCCCTCCCCGCAGCTGGCTTTGGGGGCATCCTAGGCCTGGGCAGCCTGGGTCTGGGCTCCGCCAACTTCATGGAGCTGCAGCAACAGATGCAGAGGCAGCTGATGTCCAATCCTGAGATGCTGTCGCAGATCATGGAGAACCCACTGGTCCAAGACATGATGTCTAACCCTGACCTGATGCGCCACATGATCATGGCCAACCCCCAGATGCAGCAGCTGATGGAGCGGAACCCTGAGATCAGCCACATGCTCAACAACCCTGAGCTCATGAGGCAGGTGGGTACAAGAGAGGTTGGGGCAAGAGTGTGGGAGGCACCTGGCACCCAGCCATGCCTGCCTGGCCTTTCCTCACCTTGTCCTACCTTGATTTGCTCATTCGTTTGTGTAGCAGCCATGTTTTGCACACTTGGGATACATAGTATCCCATCTGATGAAAAGATACAGGCCTAGCTTTCCAGGAACTCCTTGTGTTGAAGGGAAATGGGATAAGAAGGCAGGCAATTATAATACAGTGTGATCAGTGCTATCATAGAGATAGTCACAGAATCCCCCAGCAGCACCGAGAGTAGGTCTTGACCCTACCCTGGGGCTCCAAGGAGGCTTCCTAGAGGGAAAAAAACCAAGCTGGGACCCAAGGGAGGAAGAATGAGTAAAAAGGAAGAGTTAGTGTAGGGTCGAGGGATAGCGAGTGCAAAGGCCTGGCAGTAAGAGATAGTAGGGTGCTCGGGGAGCATCATGGCTGGGCTGGGTCAGGCGGGTAAGGGAGACCCAGGCGAGGCAGTTTTGTGTTTGTCTTGGGAGCTCTGTCTCATGGCCCAGTCCACCAGGGGACGAGGAAAGACAGCCTCAGCAGACCTGTGGGCACCAGTGCTGGACTCAGCAGAAGATAAGTCCCATTAGGGCAAGGGTTTGCAGTTGTTTCGTTTACTGTCTAGACTATTGTGTGGTATAGAGTCACTCAGTAAATACTTACTGAATGACTGGATTATGGAATGAGATGAGAGTTGTGTCTTAGACATAAGGGTATCTAAGAAGATGCAAGTGTGGAGCAAATTTGAGGAGAAGGACAGGGAAGGCGTTGAATGGGAACGAGAAGTAGCCATACTAATTTTCTCTATCACGTACTGCTGTCCCCTGGAGTTGGCACAGGCCTCCTCTTATTGAGAGTGAGCCATTGGCTCTAAAGAGAAAACCCTCATCATGTTTTTCAAATTTAGGCGAAAGTCCTGGGGATGAGGGATAGAGGGTGTTGGTAACATTGTCCCTTCCCTTATCAACGTGTCATTTACCAGGAAGCACAGGACGGTGTCAGTCAGACAGACTAACCTGGCCTTGAAACCTGGCTCCATCACTAATTCCGTCACTAATTCCCACTGTCTCCAGGCAGTGAGTCTGAGCCTATTTTCTCATCTGCAAAATAGGGACAGAAATACCTACCTGAGACTACTATTGTGGGGGATAAGTGACTTGAATTCTGTAAATTATTGAATCCGGTGCCTGTACGTAGTAGGTGCTCAGTAAATGTTAACTTTCTCTTCTGCCTCCTCTCCTTTCTCATGTTCATTCTTACTTGATTTTCTTGTGCTCCCTGATCACCGATACTTCCCTGGACCCCCTGAGCCTGAAGGAGGGAAGCTGTTGCCCGCACCGCTTGTGGGATCGTAGTACCTCACTAGAAAAAGGCAACCAGAATGAATGCCCACGGGGAAAAAGGGTTGGAGCTTCCAGTACAGGAAGGAAGTCTAGTTTGCCCTTCTCTCCACCACTGTGGGGCAGATTGTGGGCTCCGGACCCTGGTCCTGATTCAGGCCTCCCCCTCGGGCCCACCCTTTGCCAGGCTTGGTGCTCCCCTGGTTCCAGGGCCCATTCTTTCTCTCTCCCTTCTCTACCAGACGATGGAGCTTGCTCGGAATCCAGCCATGATGCAGGAGATGATGCGGAATCAGGACCGAGCCCTCAGCAACCTGGAGAGCATCCCCGGAGGGTATAATGCTCTCCGCCGCATGTACACAGACATCCAGGAGCCCATGTTCAGTGCGGCTCGGGAACAGGTGGGGCCTGGGGTAGGGGCAGTGGGTGGGGGCTGCCTGGGCCCGAGATTCCCTACCTCCAGACCCAGGCAAGCCTGGGGTGCTGTCTGCTCCTCTTTCCTTCCCCAGCCCCATCCCCTCCCCCTGAGGGTGGGCCTTGGTTTCAAAGTGGTTCTCATAATGCATAGCCAGGGACGGTCCCACTTGTCATGGGACTGAGGCACTAAGGCAGATGGTAGTGAAGTTCCCCAGGAAAGTGGATGAGGAGTGGAGTCCACGGGATTTGACTTTGCTCTGACAGACTTCTTGCACCAGGAGCTCAAAGGTGGTAGGGCAGGCCTGGGGTCAAGTAGCTGATCCCAGCAGTGTCTCAGGCGCCGTCCGTAGATCACCTGAGACTTGTTAGTGCTGAGATCCCTAGGCCCCACCTTTGAGCTACTTATTGACTCGGTCTCTGGAGTCAGCCTCTGGGAATATGTACTTTTAAAAATGCTTTATGATCTCTTTCCAAATATACAAGGAACATAGATAAAAACAGCATCTGTTGTATCTAAGTTGCCCTAACATGTTGCCATATATAGTTTCAGTGCCTTTTTTTTTTTAAAGGTTAATTTACATTAAATACATTGCACATTTACATGTTTCAAAAATCCAAATGTAAATAAAGTAAACAAAAGGGTATTTTAAAAGTGTGGGAGGGAATAGAAGCTCAATAAATTATGCATAAGACATCCCTCTATTTTCTTCCACTCACCTCTTTTCTACTCCAAGTTAAAGAATGTTGTTAATATTTTGTATATTTTCCTAGACATATTTAATATTTGCAAATAAGACATTACAGATAGAACAGCAGCCCTCACTTAGCCCCCCCGTCTTACCGTCTTAGGCTTGCTTTCCTTCCCCAGAGCTAACTGCTGCTCCGAAGTTGGCGTTTTCCATTTTGCTTCTCTTATTACCTATGTAGGCATCCGTAAATAATCTATAGTTTTGTTTTGCATATTTTTCAGCCTTATAGAAGTGGTATCATGCTGTTCATATAAGCTTAAATTTGCTTTTTAAACATTTTTTTAAATCTTTATTGTATTTTTTTCCCATTACCATTTAGTCCCCTTATACTTTTTAAACATTTAAAAAATGTTTTATTGAAGGATAATATATAGTGATAGAAAAGTACGTAAATGTACAGCTCAATGGACTTTCACAAACGGAACACGCTCCCCCAACCGGTGCTCAGGTGGGAGGGTGAGATCTCTTGCTATTTTTAACTTTTAGAAAGGGAAAAAAATACTGGATCCTGAGTGGCCCGTGATGTCCCAGCGGATTCCTTATTCACGCTGCTTCCGTCCCGCACCAGGGGTCCACAAATGAGTGTGTCTTGCCGACCCTGCTCCTGGCGCACCCGCCTGGTTTTCTGTCCCCGTGGTGACACCACGTTGTCTCACTGACGCCTGGGCGGCTAGTGGAGTGAATGCCCCACCCTCCCTGTAACACCTTGGTTATTTGGGGCATTGCTCTTTTGAATATTAGAAACTGCTTGTAGGGATCAAGTATGACTTTTTGAAGGGATTTACTTGTTTATTTTAAATTTTACTTAAGTATTTAATTGAAAATGTATATCAAAGTAACACTTTCACCTAGTTGAAAACATCAGGGTGGGGAGAGAGGGTTATAAGAAAGAAGCACATCAGCAGACTCCGATGCGCACTGAGGTGTGAGAGCCACCGGGTTGGCGAAGAGAAAACAGCATTTGGCGCCAGCAGACCTGTCCCACCATTTTCTAGTGATGTGATTTTAAGTGCATTTCCTAACCTTTCTAAAACCTTAGCTGCCTCATTTTCAAAATGGAGGCAATATATTACATTAGTGGCTCTCAGTCATTTTGGTCTTAGGGCCCCTTGATACCCTGAAAAATTATTGAGGATCCCAAACAGCTTTTGTTTTTGTGGGTCAGATCTATTGATATTCACTATACCTGAAATTAAAACTAAAAAATTACAAAATACATTTACTAATTCTTTTAAAAATAACAATAAATTCATTCTCCATTGACATAAATAGCACATTCTTTTGAAAATAACTTCGTTTTCCAAAACAAAACTTTAGAGGAATGAGTGGCCTTGTTTTACATTTTCGTGGATCTCTGTAATGTCCGCCTGCGAGACGGCTGGAGCCTCAGGTCTGCTTCTGTGTTCAGTCTGCTACGGTGCACTCAGTGTCACACGTTACGTATGTGGCCTGTGGAAAACTTCACTCAATACTCGTGAGAAAGTGAAAGTGGAAGAAAGCAAATCATGTCTTAGAATTATGAACATAGTTTTGAACCTCGCAGGGGCCCTAGGACCACACTTTGAGAACTGTCGTGTTGGAGGGATGTTCTAAACATTACAGTAAGTGTAGCAGGCACATGGTAGATGCTCGGTAAATGGCAGCTGTTATCACAATAGGGAGTTCAGCAAAAGAGATTCAGTCCTTAGGGTGTACCAAGGAGAACGAGGTAGGGCCCAGAACGAGGCGGGCTTGGGTGCCAGGCAAGTTGCCAGAACAGGAAATCTCAAACAGGGGCGGAGACTGACACCGGCATGTGCAAACCCTGGCCGGCAAGCCCCGTTACCTAAACTGGCGTCTGGTACGGTGAAGGAACCACAGCTGGAGCAGGTCCTTGGGCAGCCTCGTCCCCATGGCCAACCTGTTGTTCATTCTTTTTATTTATTGAATTTAGAGAGAGAGAGCAACATCAATTTGTCGTTCCACTTATTTACGCATTGTTGATTCTTGTATGTGCCCTGACTGGGGACTGAACCTGTAACCTCGGCACACGGGGATAACTCTCTAACCAACTGCGCTACCGGCTGGAGCCGGGGCCCACTTTGAGAAAACAGTGAAAGTAACTGGATGTGAAATCACATGATGGGGAGGGACTAAGCTTCTCAGAGACCTGCTTAGTCAGAGCTGCCTAGGAACTAGGAACTCGGGAGAGGCTGAGCAAGGAGAATAGGGTCTGGGACTTCTTCAGCAAGCACGTCTCTTGGACAGAGCTCTTTTCTGGGTGCTGGTGGGTCCAGAGGGAGGAGATTCCGGTGCTCCCTGGGGCAGCACACCATATGATGGGTCTCTGAGATAACCCTGAGTGACACAGTGGGAACCTGGTGCTAAGGGGGACTGTTTAGCTGCAGCAGCCTCTCTGAAGAGGTAGGCAGGGGAATGGGGGGGGGAGGAGGAGATAGAAGACCTGGGGAGGACCTGCCACCCAGGATGTGCTCCATTGTGGTAGGCCTGGAGGGACAGAACCCACTTAGGAGACTGAGGCTGTGAGGGAGAGGCCTCTGAGGAGTTAGTGGTAGGCTCAGGTGGTTGGAAAAGGTGAGGCTAGAGGCAAATCGGCATTAAGAGTCAGAACAGTGTGCGAAGGTGAGTCCAACGCCTCTGCACATGAAGAGCTGAGGAATACCGTTATCTTTCCGCACACCGGGAACGGCGTGTAGAGGACCGTGGAACACAGAGGGAGCGAGAGACCAGATGTTAAGAGCCACCAGGATAGATGGGAAGTTTCCAGTTACCTGAGGGGTTCAGTTATCCAGTCACTAGCGTCTGTCAGCTCCCACCCTGCAGAATCAGGGAGGAGCTGCCCATTGTGGGGCTAAAAATTGAGCTGAGGACTTCTAAGGTCTTAGATCTCTCTCCCTTTCCTGGGGAAGGGGAGGCTACTAGATGAGAGGAAGAAAGGGCATAGCCCTTATCCCCGATTTGTTTCAGTCCTTAACCCAAAACCTTTCCCTCCTCCCAGTTTGGCAACAATCCCTTCTCTTCCCTGGCCGGGAACTCCGACAGCTCGTCTTCCCAGCCTCTGCGGACTGAGAATCGAGAGCCCCTCCCTAACCCCTGGAGCCCCTCGCCCCCCACCTCCCAGGCCCCCGGGTCCGGTGGGGAGGGCACCGGAGGATCGGGGACCAGCCAGGTGCACCCGACAGTCTCGAACCCCTTTGGGATCAATGCGGCTAGCCTGGGGTCAGGTATGTCCTAGGATGGAAGGAGCTTAGTGGGGTCACCAGGGCGTTCCCTCTGGCCCAGGACTGAATGGGGTTCCTATTGTTCCAGAATATTAAAGACAGAGGTGAGACTGTAGAAGCCACAGAGGGGCCTCTGCAGCCTGAGGTATTAGCTCCACCCCTCAGAGGGTTCAGGGTTGTCTGCCCCTGCCCTGCTGTCGCTCTGAGTGGTCTAATAATGGCTCATGAATAAACCAGGCCCCACCTTCTAAGCTCTTTCAGCAAGGGTGAGGCACCCAGGGTAAATGGGTCAGCTGGGGGTGGGGGTGTGGGAGAGGAGCCAGGGCAGGCCTGGGACAGACAGACGTGAGGCTGGGGAAGAGGGAGGCGCAGAGCTGCCGTGCACACAGGTGCAGGTTATGGACTGCATGACCCTGGGTGCCCCACTTACCTGGACTCTGACTGTACCTGTGGCCCTGGGCATGGCTTTAGTAGATGCCCTGATTTCTCTGTGCCCTGGGGGACATCTTGATTGGGAAAGTCCCTTCCCTTCTATGTGCTTCAGTTCCCTTATTTATAAAATAAGGGACTTGAACCTGACCATGGTTTTAAAAGGGTGCTTCTGAGTCCTGGGGGGTCTGGGCCTTCTCTAGGATGAGGAAGGACCAATGGTGAGAGGCTCCAGGCTTCCCGCCCAGCTCATTGACATGCTTGGGTTTTACACAAGATTGGGTTTGAGGGAAGGGTCTCTGCTGCCAAGACAAGTTTGAAAGCCATTGATTTAGGTGATCTTTAGTCACATCCTGTCCAGTTCTGACACTGTCTGAGCTTGTGGAAGCAACAGTCCAGAGAGGCATGAATCAGACCCAGTTTCCATCTGACTTGCTCTCAGCAGAGTAGTTGGGAAGGGGGCCAGGCCAAAGCAGGAGTCAGGAGAGACTTGGACCGTGCCCCAGTACCTGGGTGCCCGTGCTACTGTTGCCTTTCTGAGTTTTGTAACCACTCGGTGTCTGAACTAAGGTAGATTGATGTGAGGCATTTGGTTTCCATCTGGACCCCTTTTCTCCTGTTTGGTTGCTTTCTTCTCCTTGCCTTAGGGATGTTCAACAGCCCGGAAATGCAGGCCCTGCTCCAGCAGATCTCAGAGAACCCCCAACTGATGCAGAATGTAATCTCCGCCCCCTACATGCGCAGCATGATGCAGACGCTTGCCCAGAACCCTGACTTTGCCGCTCAGGTACGGAGCTGGTCCCCTGGCAGTGCACTGGGGGCAGTTCGTTGTGGTCAAAACACTGGAGCCGGACTGCCTGGGTTTGTATCTGAATCTTCGTGACTTCCTAGCTGTGGAAGTTAAGCAAGTAGTTTAACCTCCTAGTTTCCTCATCTGTAAACTGGTAGTAACCATAGTTCCACATAGACTTGTGAGGATTAAATGAGATAATGTGTATAAAGTGCTTTGAACTTGGCATGGCACATCCTAGGCACTGTGTACTTGGGAATGTTAGCTCTCGTCATCATCAGACCCAGGGCTGAGCAGCCTGGCTTATGATACCCATCATTGCCCAGAGTATAGTTCCATTTCCTCTCGCTGTCCCACTTAGGCCTTCAGGATACTTTAAAATCCTTGGAAAAGCTGGCCAGATTTCCTGAAGTGGTAGGGGTGCCGAGGGAGACTGAGGCTGTGGGGGAATTCTTAGGGTGGGTTGGCCCAGGCCTCCCCCTACTACCTTGACCCTGGCAGATGATGGTGAATGTGCCGCTCTTCGCGGGGAACCCCCAGCTTCAGGAGCAGCTCCGCCTGCAGCTCCCTGTCTTCCTGCAGCAGGTGAGTAGAATAGAGGGGTAGAGGCTGAGGGCAAAGGTTGGACCCTGAAGCCCAAGGGGTGGAACGTAAGGGAGCTTGGCTCCAGACTTGGGGTTCAGGCTGCCTCCCGTCTACTGCCACCTCCCGTTGCCTTTCTCTGTTCGTTTCCCACCAGATGCAGAACCCGGAGTCGCTCTCCATCCTTACCAATCCCCGCGCCATGCAGGCGCTGCTGCAGATCCAGCAGGGCTTGCAGACCTTGCAGACTGAGGCCCCTGGGCTGATACCGAGGTGAGGGTGGGGGGCAGGTGGGCAGCAAGGTTTGGTTACTTCTCCCCTCAACCCCTCCCTCTGCCACTGTGAGCAGCCATCCTGTCTCTTAGGGTCTGTTTTCCTGTTTCCTTCAACTGCTTTTCCTTCTAGATCTCACCTGCCCATCCCTTTCTCAAAGGCCATCCCCCACCTTTTGGTCTCTCTTGTTTGCAGCCTTGGCTCTTTCGGGATGCCCCGGACCCCCGCACCCTCAGCAGGCAGCAACTCCGGGCCTGCGCCCGAAGCCCCCACCTCCTCACCAGCCCCACCAGCCACTTCTTCTCCAACTGGGGCCTCTAGTGCTCAGCAGCAGCTCATGCAGCAGATGATCCAGCTTTTAGCAGGAAGTGGAAGCTCACAGGTACATGGGGCAGCGGGGCTAGTGCTGGAGCCACCATTTCCATCCTGTGGTATCAAGGGTCACAGTAGAGTGGAGACAGCAAAGCAGGCTTTGGTGTCGGCCAGACCTGGCTTTAGACCCTGGTCTCCCACTTTCTAGCCTCAGGCAAGTTACTGATCTTCCCTAAATTCAGTTTCCACAGCTATAAAATGGAGATGAGAATAGTGATATCACTTACCATGTGCTAGGTGCTAAGTGTCTCATTTACTTTAGTCTTTCCAACAGCCTTGTGAGGAAGCTGTTATTATATTTCTGTTACAAAAGGGGGAAACTGAAGTCCAGAGAGAGTAAGTGGCATGCTTAGTCAAAAGCTATTAAGTAATGCAGCCAAGATTCAAACCAAGCATGGCATGCTGGCTCCAGGGTTCACACTTTAACTGCTGTTATGCCTACCACTTCTGCTTATATCATGGGATCCTTTTGATAGTTAAAGCACCCTCCATCTCTGAGACCTGAGAGGAGGATTATGGGAGGTGAGGTAACTAAAGCCCTGGGCTGCAAAGTCAAGGCTAGGGGTTTAGGGGGGTGCAGGGTTGGGGTAGTGGGGAAGACCTTGGGTGAGCCCCTTAACCTTTGTGACTCGTCTGGGAAAGGCCTGTAACAGATATGTGAGTATGCACAGCTCTGTGCAAGAGCTGAACCAAGTGATCCCCAAGGTTCAGCCCCCCTGACATTGTGTGCATGGCGTGGAGCCCTGTGTGGGCCTTTTGTGCCATGGCAGGGGGTCTCTGTGACCCTTGAGGGGTCCTTTCCTTCTCTTTCTTCCTGTCAACAGCCAGGTGTCCTGTGACTGCTGGGCTCCTTTCAGCTCTGAGAGTCTTCTGTTCATGACCTAGGCTAGTGCTTCTTTAAGAAAAGGCATACAACTGTAATTGAATAACAATAAAAATTAAAAAAAATATCTGAACATTAAAAAAAAACATTAGAGTCACACATGTGTGATATGGTAAAATTGTTAAATTTCTTTATTAAAATTGTTTTCAGTAAAAAAAAAAAAAGAAAGAAAGAGGGAGAGAAACATCGATCAGTTGCCTCTCTCACGCCCCCAGCTGGGTACCTGGTCCACAACCCAGGCATGTGCCCTAACCAGGGATCGAACTGGCGACCTTTCGGTTCGCAGGCTGGCGCTCAATCCACTGAGCCACACCAGCCAGGGCAAGGTCAGTGCTTCCTAAGCATCCCTTGGGAGAATACTTCCAGGAGATGTTTATAGGATTGTCAAATATGAAAAGCCTTCTCTTTGTAAATAACGGCTGGTTAGCTGGTTGGTTGGTTGGTTAAAATTAAACAGGTTCTTTCGTTCTTGGGCCACTGTCTGGCCTGTAATGTGGCTGGATGTGTGACGATGGCCAGGGGTGGGGTGCAGAGTGGTGTTTAGCATGCATCTTACTGATCACAGAGCATTTGGCAGTTTTGAGTACCTGTTAACATCTCCAGATTGTTGCTGGAAAGCAGTTAGGAATATAGACTGACCAAACCCTATCTTTTACTTTGAAATTTTAAGAAAGACACCCCTGACTTATTATTGCATAGTCGTTTAGTGACTTGGGGCCCAAGCTCCTTGGTCCCCATTTGCAGCTCACCCCACCCTGCTCCATGGGTTGACTCTGAGGATGTTGGAGAAGATCTACAGATTGTCTGCTCTCCATTGTAAACCCCCAGCTTCTGAAGCTGGTCCTCTGCCCACTTCACAAGGCCTGTCCTCTGTAGGTGCAGACGCCGGAAGTGAGATTCCAGCAGCAGCTAGAGCAGCTCAACGCCATGGGCTTCATCAACCGCGAGGCTAACCTGCAGGCCCTGATTGCCACAGGCGGGGACATCAATGCGGCTATCGAGAGACTCCTGGGCTCTCAACTCTCCTAATCCTGTGGCTCTTGCCTCCTGCTTCTCCCTTCCCTGGATGCCAGCCTTTGGTTCCTGCCAGCTCCTTCCCTCTGCAGCTTGTCATCCTTTCTGTCTTCTCCTTGTCCTCTCCAGGCAGCAGGGTGGCTTTAGAGGTGTGGACCCCAACCCTGTAGCTCTGTCTGAGAATTTTGGTTCTACTTCTGCATCTCTTATAGAATCTTCACTGGTCCTGCTTGAGCAGAACTATTTGAATGGTTTTCACAGTTTTGTTGATTGGCCCCACAACCACCTTTGCAGTCTTCAAACTTCTCAGTGGCTGTGCAGAGCGGAAGGCTCTGGCTCATTGGAACAGGGTCTTTTATCTGTGCTGCTAGGGTTTTGCTTGTCTTATGTTTTCTTTTGGTAACTCTCTTCCTTCTTTCTTTCCCCAACCCCTCTCACCTCCAGCCTAACCAATGGCAGAACTTCATACTCTGAAGGAGGGGCAAGTGAAGCAGGCTGGGATTTTCCACCTCACCCCCTAGTCTGGTCACTTCACCCAGCACTTTTTAATGGGGGTTGTTGGGACTGCCAGGGGGAGGAAGATGCCTCTTCTCCCTGTCTGCAGGAGGAGATGAGACACAGCCCTCTGAACCAGGAATTAACGAGCCCTGGATCAGCCCAAAGGAGACTGGTGCAGAGGAGGAGGGCATGAGATTTCTGGAGGAAGGGAATGGGCAAAACAGCCTGAGTGAAAGGCTTAGAATTTGGAATGGATGGTTAGGGGGTGGAGCACTAATTGCTCTTTTAGTTAAGAGAGTCCAGGCTCGGGCCTGGCAGAGGAGACGTAGACATGCTAACAGAACTCGAGCGAAAGGGGCTCAATGAAGCTAAGCATTATGGTTCACAAGGGGCCATATTGGCCCCATTTCCTCAAACACACGTGCTTATGTACTCACTCACTCACTCACACATTTCCATGAACTTAGGACTGCCTGTATCCCCAAGTTCCAGTGATTTGAGCCCCCTCAAATGACGTGAAGTGGTTTGGGGTCTGTCTCAGCAGTGGCTGTATGTGTGGGTGGGTGCATGTGGGTTGAGTGGAAGGGTGGATTCTTTGTGAATTTCTGGTTCAGAGCTCCCACCACCAGGGAAGTAGGCAGAAGGGCTAGTCTGGGGCAGGAATACGTACAGCCCGGGGAGCTAGGTCCCTTGGGCCTCTGGATGTTGGGTTACCCATGGGTAGTGCAGGTACCTCTTCTGAAGCTGCCAGGGCTGTGACAGGCAGCCCTACAACCCTCTCCTTATGCTTTCAGGGAATGGTAGAGGGGTCTTTCCCTCCAGAGCCCCTGGCCTTGGCATCCTAGCCCCTGCCCTTTGAGTTCTTCACTATTTCCCTCCAGGCCAGAAAGTTCCATTTGAGGAAGGAAAGGAGAGGGTGGCAATGCTGCCCTTGATCTGGAAGTGGACGTTACTCGATTGGAGCGCGGAGGAGGCTCCTGTCGCCTCTCATCTCTGCTGCTTCGCCCAGCTGCTTGGAGGACTCCTGGCTGAGAATACGGGGGCATGAGAGACAGATTTTTCTCCAAGTAGGAAAGGGTCCTAAGCAATCTAGAGAGGATGTCTGGTGTCTTCCCTCCATCCTTCCCTCGGGCCCCACATTGGCCTTTGTAAATAAATGGTGTGGTCTTTGTTGTGAGTGTGTCTTGGTGTTTGTTTTCTGGGGGAGGAGGCTGGCTGAAAACAACTTGCTTTTAGAGAGTTTTTATAAGGTGGATCTAGAGGAATTTGAAGTCGGGTTCAGTTACCACAGATGTTGAGAAGCATTGAAGGTAAAGGGATAACTGCTCACGGGGATATCTACAATCCCTGGTTTAGGTGTTAGAGGGATTACATTCTTCCATCCCTGACCCCTGGACCACAGAACATCAGATTCCTTGCCCCCGCTGGTCAGCCTGGGAGGAATATATGAAGGTGTTGGGAAGATTCTTTGGTCATTACTTCATTCTCTGGTCTTTTGGCAAGATGGCTCTCCTTACCACAGGTAAAAAGGTCAGAACAAAACAAACACTTGCATCCAGATCTTTTGCAGGTGGATTTTAATAGTTCTTTGTCTTGAGCTCTGAGACTAGATCTGGCTCTACCACTAACTGTGTGAACCTAAGTCTTTTCCTGTCTGTGAGGTTTTATTGTATAATGAGGTTATGGCCCAGAGTTCTGTGATATGTGAGCCTCCCATCGTGGGAGGTTCCACTTGTGAACATGGTTGTCTGGAAGTTTCAGACCAACATTCACACTAGAAATTTTAAAAATTGGGTGCAATATATATTTTAAAAATCCAAAAGCATCAAAGGGCCAATACGATTGGCTGGGACTCAAGAGAAAAAATGTCCCTGAAGGCTGCTTTTGACCCTGGGGGCGTTTGCCACTTGAGAAAAGGTTGCTGAGAGGATTTGAGGGCTTTGAAGGATACAGAGCTAGAGGAAGGAAAAGTTGGAATCTGGGGACAGCTAAAGACAGGGTTACTGGTAAAGATCCAGCATTAGGACTAGGACCCCTAAGGATGAATTGGAAGTAAGCTAGTCCTCGTTCTGCAGCCTAGCCTCACACTATTCTGGGTGGTCCAGAAATTCTCAACGTTCAGATTTAGGAATAAGATGATCCCAGATTGTTGGCATATCCAGATGCTTCGTAGAGGCAAGCAGAAATTTCACGAAACATAACATCAACCTAGACCTCAAAAGTATTATAATAAAAATAAATTTTCAAATATAACATCAACCACAATAAAAATTAAGCAGTTAAGGAGATGAGGTAATATAAGTGAAACCAAACAGAAATGACAGACAGTAAACAGACCCACAGCAATTTATACACAAATGAAAATGGCTTAGTATTTCAAGAAGATAAAAGCCAAGCTTGGAAATTTTCATCAGAGACCTGAAACTACAAAAATGGACAGCACATTTGGAAAAGGACCAAATAGAAATTTTAGCTAGAAAAATACAATAAATGGCCCTGGCCAGATGGGTCAGTTTGTTAGAGCATCAACCCAATATGCCAAGGTGGTAGGTTCGCTCTCTGGTCAGGCACATACCAGAAGCAATCAGTGAATGCATAAAAAGTGGTTTAATAAATCTCTCCCACCCCATTTTCTCTCTAAAATAAATAAAATTTTAATATAGTAAGGTCTCAATAGATGAGTTTAATAGCTTAGATATAGCTGAGGAAAGAATTGGTGGACTATAGAAACAGGTCAGAAAAACTATATGGCATGAAACCTGGAATAATAAGAAGATGGAAAATCCTGAAGAGACAAAGTAAGTTGAGCTAACATGTTTAATTGGAATCCTAGGAGAGGAGAGGGGAAGAAGCAATCTGAAGAAATAATGCTAGGATTATCTAGACTTGATGAAAATCATTGATTCACAAATTCAAGAAACCCAATGAATTAAAATAAACTCACACTCTGCAAAAAGGCAAAGAGAAAATGTTTTAAAGTAACTAGAGAATAAAGATAGGTTAAGTTCAGAGAAGCAACAGATTCCTGCTTACAACTTAACAGCAAAACTGGAAGCCAGAAGAGAGGAATGCCACCCTCCCTAGGTTTAAAGAAGATCACTGCAATCTAGAATACAAAGCCTGGTGAACATATCTTTCAAAAATGAAGGTAAAACCCTGACCAGCACGGCTCAGTTGGTTGGGCGTTGTCCTTCAAAGAGAAAGGTCGCAGGTTTGATTCCTGGTCAGGGTGGGTATGAGAGGCAACTGATCGATGCTTTTCTCTCACATCGATGTTTCTCTTCCTCTCTCCTTCCCTTCCCCTCTCTAGAAAAACATGGGGTGGGATGGAGGGATGGGGAGAAAAGGCATACAACTGTAATTGAATAACAATAAAAATTAAAATTAAAAAAAACTCAAATAAAATCTTTTAAAAAATTGAAGGCAAAGATATTTTCAGACAAACAAAAAGTGAGTCCACCACCAGCATACTCACATTAAGGGAAATTCTAAACAGAATCTTCAGTCACAAAAAAGGGGAGGGAAAGGAAGGAAGAACAATGGAAGTGACAAATAGGACTGCAAATCTAAAGAAACATTGACTCAAACAAAATGGCAATGTGTCATGGTGTTTAAAATATGTAAACAGGGAATTAGGACATGACACAACAGCACAGGAGTCACTGGTAAGTGGAGTTAGAGTACCAAAGTCTGCGCGTTGTGCTGGTGGAGAGCAAAGTGTCAGTGAATGTTAGACGGTAAGACAAGATGAAAGTTTTGCTAAGTCCCTAGATAGGAAAACACTATATAATTACCTACCTAATTAAAGGGGGGAATAAAATAAAGCTTACTATTAAAAAACAAGATGCGGACTTCTGGCCAAGATGGAGTCAAAGGTAGATACGATTTACCTCCTCGCACAACCAAAAGAAGGATAACAACAAATTTGAAAACAAAAAATAACCAGAAGTGCCAGCAAATAGAACTGTATGGAAGTCCGACAACCAAGGAGTTAAAGAAGAAACATTCACTCAGACTGGTAGGAGGGGTGGAGTTGGGCAGGAAGGAGAGGACATGCAGCAAGGTGGCAGCTGGAGGACCATGTGGACTGGGGCGGGCAAGGCAGTGGCTGGCAGATGGGGCTATCCCACATTTGCTTGTGGATAAACCAGGAGGAACAACAGGGGAGCAAGACAGACTGCACAATCCAGGGTTCCAGCATGGGAAAAGAAAGCTGCAAAACCTCTGGCTGTAAAAATCTGTGGGGGTTGCAGTGGCAGGAGAAACTCCCAGCCTCACAAGAGAGTTCATTGGAGAAACCCACAGGGTCCTAGAATGTACACAAATACACCCACCCAGGAATCAGCACCAGAAGGGGCCAATTTGCTTGTGGGTAGTGGGGGAAGTGACTGAAAGTGGGGCAAGAGCTGAGCAAAGGGCATTGTTCCCTCTCTGACTCCTCCTCCACATACAGCGCCAAAACACAGGGAGCAGGGATGTGGGTTGCCCTGACTGGGCAAATACCCAAGGCTCTGCCCCTTACAATGTAACAGGTGTGCCAAGACAAAAAAATATGGCCCAAATGAAAGAACAGATCAAAGCTCCAAAAATAGAACTAAGCAGTGAATAGATCGCCAACTTATCAGAAGTACAGTTCAAAACCTTGGTAATCAGGGTGCTCACAGAAATAGTTGAGTATGGTAGCAAAATAGAGGAAAAAGTGAAGGCTCTGAAGAGTGAAATAAAGAAAAATAGACTGGGGCCCTGGCTGGTGTGGCTCAGTGAATTGAGTGCCAGCCTGTGAACCAAAGGCTTGCTGGTTCAATTCCTAGTCAGGGCACATGCCCAGGTCAGGCCCCCAGTAGGGGGCATGTGAGAGGCAACCACACATTGATGTTTCTCTCCCTATCTCATTCCCTTTCCCTCTCTCTAAAAATAAATAAATAAAAATATTTTTTAAAAAGAAAAGAAAAATAGGGAACCAACAGTGAAGGGAAGGAAACTGGGACTCAAATCAACAATTTAGAGCAGAAGGAAGAAATAAACATTCAACCAGAACAGAATGAAGAAACAAGAGTTCAAAAAAATGAGGATAGGCTTAGGAACCTACAGGACAACTTTAAATGTTCAAACATCAGAATCATAGGGGTGCCAGAAGGAGAAGAGGAAGAGGAAGAAATTGAAAACTTACTTGAAAAAATAATGAAGGAGAACTTCCCCAATCTGGTGAAGGTAATAGCCTTCCAGGAAGTCCAGGAAGCTCAGAGAGACCCCAAGAAGTTGGACCCAAGGAAGCACACACCAAGGCACATCATAATTGCATTAGCCAAGATTAAAGGTAAGAAGAGAATCTTAAAAGCAGCAAGAGAAAAGGAGACAGTTACCTACAAAGGAGTGCCCATAAGACTATTAGCTAATTTCTCAAAGGAAACTTCACAGGCAAGAAGGGGCTGGAAAGAAGTATTCAAAGTCCTGAAAGTCAAGGAACTACATCCAAGATAACTCTATCCAGCAAAGCTATCATTTAGAATGGAAGGGCAGATAAAGTGCTTCTCAGATAAGGTCAAGTGAAAGGAGTTCATCATCACCAAGCCCTTATTATAGGAAATGTTAAAGGGACTTATCTAAGAAAAAGAAGGAGATCAAAACTATGAACAGTAAAATGACAACAAACTCACAACTATCAACAACTGAACCTAAAAAACAAAAAACAAAGCAAACAACTAGAACAGGAACAGAATCACAGATATGGAGATCATATGGAGGGTTATCAGCAGGGAGGGGGCAGGGAATGGGGGAGAAGGTATAGGGAATAAGAAGCATAAATGGTAGGTACAGACTAGACAGGGGGAGGGTAAGAATAGTATGGGAAATGGAGAAGCTAAAGAACTTACAAGTACGACCCATGGACATTAACTAGGGGGAGGGGGATGCTGCTTTGAGGGGAATAAAGGGGAGGGAAAAACGGGACAACTGTAATAGCATAATCAATAAAATATACTTTAAAAACAGAAAACAAGACAGGCCCCGGTTGGTGTGGACCAGCGGGTTGAGCATATGCCTGTGAACCAAAGCGTCACCGGTTCGATTCCCAGTCAGGGCACATGCCTGGTTTGCAGGCCAGGTCCCCAGTTGGGGGGCAGTCAATCTGATGTTTCTCTCCCTCTTTTTCTCCCTTCCTTTCCTTCTCTCTAAAAAATAAATAAAAATAAAATTTTAAAACAAAAGACAAGAAAACAGTATGTCAAAATACAATAAATTTTTTAAAATGAAAAAAAATTGTTATATAAAAAAAGAATACATGTCAAGAAGTACAGGATTTTTTATTTTTTAAATATATTTTATTGATTATGCTATTACAGTTGTCCTATTTTCCCCCTTCATTCCCCTCCACCCTGCACACCCCCTCCCACCCACAGTCCCCCCGCTTTTCATTTATGTCCATGGGTCCTACATATGAGTCATTTGGCTTCTCCATTTCCTATACTTTTCTTAACCTCCCCCTATTTTCTACCTACCATTTATGTTACTTATTCTCGAAGTACAGGAGTTTTAAAAAATATTTTATTTATTTATTTTTAGGTAGAAGGGGAGGGAGGGAGAAAGAGAGGGAGAGAAACATCAATGTGAAGTTGCCTCTCTCGTGCCCCCTACCTGGCCTGCAACCCAGGCATGTGTCCTGACTGGGAATCGAACCGGTGACCCTTTGGTTCACTTTCTGGCTGGCACTCAATCCACTGAGCCACCCCAGCAAGGGCAGTACAGGAGGTTTGTTTTTAGGAGGGTGAAACGATTTTGTATGACACTGTAATGGTGGGTGTGTGACACTGCATTTACCAAAACCCATAGAACTTTGTAATACAAAGAGTACAACTTAATGTATGCAAACTAAAAACATAGATATCATTTAGGAAGTCAGGAGGTCCCAGGATGAAATGAAGAATGTAGCCAGAGAATCTAACACAAATGTACGAAACAACTTCTCTGAGCTAAGCAACTTGGAAATGAGTGCAAACTGTAAGACTAAAGACAAAAGGAGCCATCCACAAACACTGCAGTCTGCTTGATACAGTCAATCCTGTGTCTAGGTGACATATGTCCCATGTGGACAACTGTGACACCCCTATACACACGTACATGGGATTGAACAGTTAAGTTGAAGTTGATGGCGGGCGCCAGGTTTCTCGCTGTTGGAGTGGGAGTTTACAGGTAAACAGGATGAAGCTGGAATGACCTATGTAGTAATGGGTCGGAGGTAGAAACATGGTAATGAACTCATGTTTAGCTTAATGCAGATACAGATATTTACAAGTAGGACTATTTATAGATACGGGTTAGTCCACACATGTTTCCGTGCTTTGTCAGCTGAGAGAGCCTAGGTGTAATGACATCTAGTGGCAGCAAGCACACCTAGTACCCAGATCTGGGTTTCTAATGTCATTCTTCAATAAAAGGAACCAGGGCTCCTTCAAGAAATGGCTGCTTTTAGGACTCGGGCAGGGAATATACAAGCTATGGCTGGCCCACCTTGTAGTGTGGAAAGGAAGGAAGTGATTTTTAAAAAAATTACAGCCCTGGCCCGTGTGGCTCAGATGGTTGGAGTGTCACCCCATAACTTAAAGGTTGTGGGTTCGATCCCCAATCCCCAGTCTGGGTGTGTCCCAGAGGCAACCAATTGATGCTTCTCTCTGGCACTGATGCTTTTCTGTCTCCCCTCTTCTCTCCCTCCCTCTCTCTCTAAAAGTGATGAATAAATATCCACGGGTGAGGATAAAAAAAGTTACAATGATGGGGGCATGTCAAAGGAACAGAGGAATCACCGAAGGAGCTCCCAATGGCCAAAGATGGGACAATTCGAGCAACAAAATAAATAAAGTATTATAGTATAGGATCATAATACAAAGTATAAAATAAATTCATATTAATCTGTGCTGATATAAATAAATAATTGAATAAATAAAAGGTTGACGAGAGACAGATCTGTGCAGAAAATTTCCAAAACACTAATGTAAATATTCTGTCCTCAAGAGGGTGGAGTATAAGTCCCGATTCTCAAGTGTGGGCTGCACATGTCTTCCAAAGCATGTGGTGTGTCAAGGAGGGGCAGAGTGTAGAGTGGACTCTACATCAGCCAGGCAACTAAGGTCAGAGATAAGTCATCCTGATAGAATGTACTCTTGAGATGATGTGATGAAAATGGCATTTTACCTCTGTTCTCTTTCTTTTTAAAACCCTTGACCTGAGTCTAATCACGAGAAAACATCAGACAAATCTCAACTGAGGGACAGTCCACAAAATACCTAACCAGTGTGCTCTGAAACTGTCAAGGTCATCAAAAACAAGGAAAGTGTCACCCTGACTTGCGTGGCTCAGTGGTATGGGTCCTCCTGCAAACCAATAGATCGTCAGTTCAATTCCTGGTCAGGGCACATGCCTCGGTTGTGGTTCATATTCAATCCATTGCCACTTACAGAGTGCCCTTCCAGCTTGCTTATGCCCATCTGAGGCCCCTCGATCTGGCAGCAAGGCTCTGCTTCTGGGTTCCTGCCATCAGCCAAAAATCAGCTTGTCACTTCCTTTTCAGCTTAGCCAGATACTCTTTTGGTTGCCTTCTTGTTGCAGATCCCAAAAGAGAGGTCAGTAGGAAGCTTGAGCTCTTTTTTAAAAATATTTATTTATTTATTTTTAAAGAGAGGGGACAGGAGGGAGAGAGGGAGAGAAATAGCGGTGTGTGATTGCTTCTCACGCATCCCTTACTGGGGACCCACCGCAAAACCCAGGCATGTGCCCTGATTGGGAATTGAACCAGTGACCCTTATGGTTCACAGGCCAGCATTCAATCCACTGAGCCACACCAGCTGGGGCTCTGTCTTAAATATTAAGAAACAGGTTGTGACTCTTCCCAAAAGTGGCCAGCAGTAACCTCTGAAAAATAGTTCACTATTCACTTGACCCAGAAACCTCCCCCAAAATCATGAAAATCAAGAGGTTCAAATCTTCATGTTCACTGTAAGAACACTTGTGACACTGCCCAGGCCATCAAGGGTATGCATATTTGAAAAGTCACCAAGCATCTGCCCTGGCTGGTGTGGCTCAGTGGATTGAGTGCCAACCTGTGAACCAAAGGGTTGCTGGTTTGATTCCCAGTCAGGGCACATGCCTGGGTTGTGGGCCAGGTCCCCAGTCTGGGGTGTGTGAGAGGCAACCACACATTGATACACATTGATATTTCTCTCCCTCTCTTCCTCTCTCTAAAAGTAAGTAAATAAAATCTTTTTTTTTTTTAAATAAGTCACCAAGTAGCTGAAGGATGTCACTTTAGAGAAGCATTGTGTGACACTCTCATTGCAGTGGTGGAGTTGGAGGTGGTAGGTGTGCCCAGGCCAAACAATGGGGCTGGACACAGGGTTAGGGGCCCAAAAAGAATGCTAAATTTTTGCTGTACATGCTTAAAATGCAGAGAGTAATGCTGAACTTAAGGGTTTAGATACAGATTCTCTGGTCACTGAGCACATCCAGGTGAACAAAGCTCTCAAGATGCGGCGCGGAACTTACAGAGCTCATGGGAGGATTAACCGGTACACAAGCTCTCCCAGCCACATTGGGGTGACCCCTCCTGAAAAGACCAGCTTGTTCCTAAACCATAAGAGGAAGTTGCACAGAAGAAAAACATATCCCAGAAGAAACTGAAGAAACAAAAACGTATGGGCCAGGAGTAAATTCAGCATAAAATAAATATTAATAAAGGATTAAAGAAAAAGAAAGAAAGAAACACGGCATGAAACCAACAGCACAGAGTGGGCACCCTAGGCAGCCTTTCTCCGGCTCCGTGTGCCTCCGCTCCTGGCACACAGCTCCCGCACGTCCCACAAAGTTCTACTCAATCTCTTGGTTTGGGGTCCCCTTGAGGATGGCAGAAAGCAGTTGTATTCTTTCGGAAGTCTTTCAACAGCAACATTTCCCTTAGCCACAGAGTCTCCATATCTCTCCTCTAGTCAGAGTAGATGCCAACAGAGACTGTAGACAGAGATGACGGACCTCCATGCCTTGTCTGGGACTTTCTGATCCACAGTGGAATACAGCGTCAGGGTCCCAGGGGCAAAATGGTCTATTGACACAGCTTTCTCCTGGGTTCTCTCTGGTTCTAGAGAAAGAAAGAAAAAAGCAATCTATACTAATTCCAAAGGGTTTTTCTAGGCAATTCACTTGGATGTAGGTCATTTTAGTGAAAATGTTTGCTAATGTTTACACTTGGGTCTGGGTATCGGTCATATTTTGTTGGGTGTCATGTCCTTCCCAAATGTCCAAAGTCCACACGTGCTTCCCAAGGCACCAAGAGCCAGTATTTCAGAGGCACACTAACTGCTTTGCAAGAAAACATTGTAACTAAAGTGAAGACCTCTTATTTATCAAAAGGACATCATTAAGATGATTAAAAGACAAACCACAGACTGGGAAACCACATGCCAGCTTCTTTCCCATCACTTAGGACAGTGTCAAAATAATCTGTTTGTATAGCCCCTCCCAACCCTAATTCCGGCAGAGTATAAACTCTTCCATGTCAAGTGTTGCGTCTTATATGTATTTGTTTACCCAGAAACTAGCATAGTGCTGGTGAGAGTATGTAGTTAATAAACATTTTTGAACTTTAATAACTTGCACTGGTCAGAAGTCTGAAAATGAGAAAGGGGGCAGGAGGGAATGATCTGTTTGGCCAAAGAAGGGAGAAGGGATGTCAGTGAAGGGCCGAGTACCAGACAAAGGAATTGCATTGAATTCCATCAACAATGGAAGCAACTGAATGTTTTGTTTGTTTGTTTGTTTGTGTTTGAGGGGTCACTAGGTTCTAAACTGCAGGAGGACAGACACCACATCTTTTATCTCCCACAGTGACTCTCGCAGTGCTTGACACATAATCTGCACTCAGAAAACGAATGCAAAATGTATCAATAAATGAACAAGTGCCTCCCATGGATGGGGTAGAGGCAGAAGAGTCAACATGTAAATGGGTATGGTAAGGATGAGGACATTTCCTTTCTAAATCCACAGGGGCTATCTTATAGGGTGTCTAGACTGCGTGCTGAAGGCAGATTCCTTTTTGATGCAGCTGCGTCGGAGAACCAAGAACACCCACACTTCACATTTTTCTAATCCTGGGGAAATTACTTGGAAAACAATGCCTTGGAAATGAATGAAAATTTCTGCCATCAGGTGTTTCTTGAGCACCCCCTGTATGCTCAGCACCTGGTTGTATGTAGGGCCTTGGGTAAGTGTACTCTAGAGAAATAGCACCTCATCATCAAGGTAGATTTTTCAGGCCAGAAACAATGGGAAAAAAACCATACTAAGTGTTAGATCTAGGCAGGCCTAGGAGGAATGAAAATCACCAGGCAAGAAAATGGCACCGTGGGAAGCTGCCTGCAGACCCTACCCAGGAAGATTAGGGTCTGGGGTCCGCTTATCCGGCACAACAGGATGCAGCTTTCACCCAGCAACCAGCCCTAGCCAATCAGACTCTAATACCCCAACCGCAGGTTTTTGCGTTTAAAAACCCTGATCTAAGAACAACCGAGTGAGTCTCAACCTCCCTTGGTTGGCCCCACTTTCCTCTTAACCTCCCTTGGTTGGCTCTACTTTCCCTCTTATTCCCGCTAATAAACCCTGCTCTCCTTAGCTCGCTGCGTGTCTCCGGTTTCTTGAGCAACTCCGACCTAACACTAAGCTGTGGTGCTGTGAAAGAGCAATGTTGTCTGGCAAAGCCAAGGAAGGCTCCTCAAATGGGATGGGGATGGATGGAATTTGCATAAGGAAACAGAGGCATTTCAAGGAAGCCACACAGAAGGTTGGAAAAGAGCAGATTGGTGGTTGCATGTAGAGAAGTTATTTTTCACACCTGGAGTATCTTCTGTATGCTCAGGCATGACACTAAGCAATGGAAAAACAAACAACCTGACGTGGCTCAGTGGATTGCGTGTCAGCCTGTGAACCAGAGGGTCTCTGGTTCGATTCCCAGTTGGGGCACATGCCTGGGTTGCAGGCCAGGTCCCCAGTGTGGGGCACACAAGAGGCAACCACACATTGATGTTTCGCTCCCTCTCTTTCTGTCTCCTTTCCCCTCTCTAAAAATATATAAATAGATCCTGGCTGGTGTGGCTCAGAGGATTGAGTGCCAGCCTGTGAACCAAAGTGTTGCCGGTTCGACATGCCTGGGTTGTGGGCCAGGTCCCCAGTGAGGAACTTGCAAGAGGCAACCATACACTGATGTTTCTCTCCCTCCCTTCCCCTCTCTCTAAAAATAAACAAATAAAATTTTAAAAAATATATAAATAAAATCTTAAAAAAGGAAAACAGACAACCTGTCCTCAGGGAGCTCTAGTCTGGGAGGTGGGAATGGAGGAAGATCCAAAAACAAATACAAGTCATAAGTATAAGACTGTAAGCCCCCAGAAAGTAGAAACCTTATCTGTCCTGCTCATCACTAAATCCTCAGTGCTGAGGGCAGTGCCAAGCACAAATTAGGTGCTCAATAAATGCAGGCTGAATGAAGAAAAGCTACAATGGAGATATAGAAAGAGTAGTATTGAGAGTTACCATTTATTGAGCACATACATGTGCCAGACAATATGCTGAGGGTTTTACACACATTATCTTATGTGATCCTCCAACATTTTGAGAGTATTATAATTATCTCATTTTAAATATTTGGGAACCAAGGCTTTATACAAGTAACGCTTGCCTCAAGGTTACCTAATCAGCAAGTGACAGAACTGGAACTTGAATTCATGACTTCCTAAATACACAGTCCAACATTTGCACCTGGAGTCTGTTGTTCAAAATGCTGTTTGGGGAAGTTTGTCTGAAAAGTGCAGGGAAAGATCTCAGATAGGGAGACTACTGCATACAGTTATGAGTATGAACTAAAGTCGTTATAGTGGGAATGGAGAAGAAAGGATTAACTATTTTGGCACCTCAAAGGGCTTGGTGCCTTACTGGATGTAGGGGATGACTAAGTGTCTTGCCTGGAAACAGAAAGAATGATGGTAACCCTGAGAGAAATAGCTTTTTTCAAATTCCTAGATCGACAGTACACTCTACAATCTAGATACTCGATCAAAATCTCTTGGTGTGTCAGTTCCGCAAAGCACCTGGTGAGGCGCTGGTCGCAAACGGTAAGGGCGAGACAGCTTGAAAACACACTGAAGAGGGCAGAATAATGACAGCGTTGGAGGACGCACAAACAGACAAGCTGGTCTTAGGTGCCTCGCACCTCCGAGGCCTGCGAGCACTACAAAGGGAAAGGTGGGGCTTGTCCCAAGAACTACAACTCCCAGAAGGCATCGGGCGGAGCACTAAGGTTTCTGGCCAGAGCTTATTTCCGGTCTTTTGGATGCTGACGCTCTCTTCCGGTTTTGTTTTACGCTCCCCCCCGCCCCCGGCCGCCCCACGGGAGAAAGGCTTTTGGGATGTTCACGGTGAGTCCAGTGGATTCAGGAGTGCGAGCAGGAGAGGGGATAGTCTCATCTCCGCACGTCAGCCAGCGGCTGAGGGTAGCTCCGACAGGGGCGGGGGAGAGGGCGAGCGGAGGGCCGACGTGTAATTTTGGCGAGAGGGGGCAGAGGGCAGAACGGACTGAGCCCCGGGAGGGACCCAGAAAGGGATGTGGGGATGGAGAGAATGGGACCCGGGGGGAAGGATGGAGGGTGGGATGCAGGTGCGTAGGGGAGGACCCCGCGAGCGCGCGGTGGGGTCTCAGTGGGGGTGGGGGGTGGGGGTGAGGGCCACGTTCCAGAAGGCAGCAGCCGAGGGAGACTCCTGTGTAAGGCAAAGCTGGAGGCTGCTGCAGGTCTGAAATGGGCAGAAATGGGGCACCACAAGCAGAGCCCTATTTTAGCCACGTGGTGTCATCTCAGAAGACCCTACCAGTTGGGGAGTGCCCCGGGGCCCTGGTAGAAAGAGAGTAGCGGTGTGCTGGTGCTTAGATCGATTTTCCGAGGGATTGCAGGGTCATAGAGTCTAGCAGATAGTCCAGTAGCTTACAGACTGCTCTGTGCAAGGGCCTGTTGCTTTGATAAGAACGAGGAGCTTCGATAGACTTTGTCATGGAGGACTATCAGGGAGATTTTGATTTTACACGTTTGGGCTGAATGCTCACTTTGCTTCTTTCTTCACAGATGAGGCTGCTGGCATTTGTGGTGGTTCTCTTTGCCGTCACTCAAGCAGAGGAAGGAGCCAGGCTTTTGGCCTCCAAATCACTGCTGAACAGATATGCCGTGGAAGGGAGAGACCTGACTTTGCAGTACAACATCTACAATGTTGGCTCCAGGTGGGAGGCTCTGGGGCTGCAGGCTGGGTACTCCTCAGGCTTCTTCGGTTTCCCAGCTGAGAACAGGGACTGGTAGTGGTTTATCTTCAGGAGACCTCCCGTGACATATCATAGGTGAATGAACATTCGGCTGGACTTGATTTTGGAAGAGGAGGACATTCTTACCTAAGTTCAAAAAACCGCCTTCCACGTTTTTGAGTTGGGAGAGTTTTAGGGTGGGAAAGAAGCAAGAATTGTGAAACAGGGAGAGGAAGATGAGAAGGCGTAAAATGTATGATCCTTTGTTACCTCGGGTTTAAAGTTGCAGCTGCCTTTGTTTCATTAGCCTATACACATTTTTGTTGCCCTGAATTGGATTTTCCATATGTGTCTTGCTCCTCTTCCCCTACCCCCAACACACACATGGAGAAATTCAGGCAAGAATGGGTTGGGGCCCATTTCTTCCCAAATACTTGAGTATTTTGGTGCTTTAAGGCGTAGAATCTAGTCCTTGACCTGGATTCTTCAGTGCAAGAAACCTAATTTACTATCTGTGTGACTCATGTCTGTCTCTGTAGTTCTGAATTTCTAGGACAGGCAGGTGGATGGGGTTGCTGGTTGCTTTCATTTTCGTATCCATGACGTCGTAACCTTCCCATTGCCTCTGTCTTCCAGTGCTGCGTTAGATGTGGAACTCTCTGATGATTCCTTCCCTCCGGAGGACTTTGGCATTGTCTCCGGAATGCTCAATGTCAAGTGGGACCGGATCGCCCCGTATCCTCCTGACACTGGGTGATGGAGACTGGAGTGGGGGAGGGAACAGTGCCAGCAGAGCAGCAGGGTCACTTCGAACAGTCCAGGTGTGCGTGGCCGTTTTTCTGTCTCTCTTTGGATGACATGGGGCAAGAGGTGCTGGTGACAGTTGCGGGAGTGTGATTTAGAGGAGACCTGAGGCTCTGGACAGGTTAGAAGGCCCTAAAACATACTCTGTTGGGAAGATATAGACATGTACCGTGTTTTGCTATGTATAGTGAGCACCCATGTCTTTGGCCCAAACTTTCAGGAAAAAAAAACTTGTTTTAACTTTTCAATACAATTATTTATTTATGTATATTTAGATACTTGGTTTTTAGTATTATAAAGGAATTTTAGCATTTTTTTTGAACATATTATGGTACAAGAGATTTTCTGTAACAAATAATTAGAAAACACAAGAACAAATATAAGGCATTTCAGACATCAACCCATGTATAATGTGCACCCATATTCTTCCCTCAAAAATTTGGGCCAGAAAGTGCACATTATACATGGCAAATAGATGTTTGTGCTGTGGCAAAGATGAGTAAGGTGCTTTTAAAAGGAATTCAGCTGGATGCCAATGTGGAGGGCCTGGTGACCTTTTAAGTCTCTCTTTAGTCAGCTGGTCTCTTATTCTGGCCCGCCAGTTATTTCCTGAGTGTTTTGAATTAGACTTTTTTCCCTCGTGATTTAAAGTATGTTTAGATTTTCTGATGAGGGTAAGTGTTCTCTTTGTGGTTTTTTGTTTATTTTTATTTTGTACTTTCAAGAATTTCCTTCAGTTACAGTCAAAGATTTTCTGTGAGCTTAATTAAGTGACTAATTTTTCATCCATAACATATACTGGTTTGAAAGTTTACTTCAAAAACCTTGATACTGAGTACATTATGGACCTAAAGCTTGGCCAAAAAGGCATCATGTTATATCACACACTTTAGGCTTAGAAAAACGTGTGTGTTTATCATTCTTACGGAGCATTGCAAGTATGAAATCGCCACATGTGTTGGCAACTTTGTGTGTGTGAATGGTGCATTGAGTTTACAAGTTGAAAGGTAGTTACAACTTTAGCTTCATTTTTTTCCCTTCCTTAACTCTTGGGCCAGTGCTAGCAACGTCTCCCACACCGTTGTCCTGCGCCCTCTCAAGGCTGGTTATTTCAACTTCACCTCAGCCACTGTTACTTACCTGGCCCAGGAGGATGGGCCCGTGGTGGTGAGTTGCCCAGATGCTTAGCTGCAGCGTGCGCTCAGATCTGCCTTTGAAAATTCTTGCAGAAAATTTTCAAAGCAGCCACTAAATTCTGAGAAACATAAGAAGGACCAGAAACTTGGGATATTGTCCTTAGGAAGTGTGTTTCAAATTGTAACGTTCCAAAATAAAGCAGTTGAAATGGATGGGAAGGGAATACTGTAGCATTCCCTTCCCCTTCCTTCCTTTTGCTTAGCTTGTAATCTGGAATGTGTCATTTACTGCCCAGTTTATGGCTGTCCTTGCCCTTCCAATTCATCTCCTGTGTTGTCAGATTATTTCCTATCTTCACTGTTTCTGTGTCTTTCCTTTGCTTCGAACCCTCCTCCTCAATGAGTCCAGGCCAACATTTCCGCCTCTCATTGCATGCCTTCCAGTAGTCCAGCTGTCCTCTGCCTCTCCAGCTTTCTCTTCCACTCAACCCAAGGTGACCCTCTGCCCCAGGTCGGCAGGCTCCTTCCCGTACTGCCTGCTCCTCTCAGCGCTCTTCGTTCCACCTGGCCGTTGTTCTCTGTCTGAAGTATTCTGCTCCGTTATCTGAAGCCTTCTCAAGACCTAGCTTCGAGCTCCAAGTCCTTGATCATGTCTTCTGCTTTACAGTTCACATTGCTCTTTCCTACGCATTCTTTCAGTAAACATTCAGCTCATGCAACTAAACTTCTGTAGCTCTTACGTTGTATGCCACTTGAACATGTAATTATTTACTGTCTTTAGTAGTTCTCTCTCTCATGTGTAGTTCTTTTCCCCACCCTCACCTCCCAGTTTAATGTAAACTCCTTGAAGCCAGGACTTCGTCTTAGATTTCTGTTTCCCACGTGTAATAGAAACACAGCAGTAAACAACCTTTGACTGATGTGAAGGTCAACAGACATTTATCGAGCCCCTGCAATACGCTAGACTCTAGGGAATACCAACATTAAGACTGTCCCAGCCCTCTAAAAGCTTAGGTCATGAATTCATAAAGGCCTGACAGCCGTGCAGATGGGCCATAGGCTACTTAGTACACGGTAGGAAAGGGACTTGTTTTTTAAAGATTTTACTTATTTTTACAGAGAGGGGAAGGGAAGGAGGAAAAGAGGGAGAGAAACACCGATGTGAGAAAAAGATTGATCAGTTGCCTCTCTTACTCCCCTAGCTGGGGAACCTGGCCCACAACCCAGGCATATGACCAGGAATAAGCTGCTGGCCTTTGGTTCGGGGGACGACTCCAAACCCACTGAGACACAGCAGTCAGGGCAGGAAGGGACTTTGAGCAGAGTCAACCAGAGAACTAAAAGAAATCCGACATTCTCTAACATTCAGTGCAGTTTCTGAATTTTATTTTTTTATAAACCATGTGGAACCATATTTTTATAATCCTAGTTACATTTCCACATCTTGTGTCACTTCTGCTTTCAGAACCAACTTCAGAAATAGTCATGGGGCCCTGGCTGGTGTGGATCAGTGGATGGAGCACCGGCCTGCGAACCAAAGGGTCGCCAGTTCCATTCCCAGTCAGGGCACATGCCTGGGTTGCAGGCCACATCCCCAGTAGGGGGCACGAGAGAGGCAACCACACATTGATGTTTCTCTTCCTCCCTTCCCCTCTTAAAAAAAAAAAGTCACGGGGATGTAAAGTATAACTCTTCCCTAGTTATAGGGAATATAACTAGGTGTGGTGCCAGGTGGGTACTGGAAACATCAGGAGAAACACGGTAAAGTGTAAAGTACACGACTGTCTAACCACTATGCTGTACACCTGAAACTAGTAATATTGAATGTGAACTGTAATTGGAAAAAAAAAGGAACCAACTTCAGTACTCTGTGGTTCTGCAGAGTATTCGATGGGTTAAAACACACAAAAGTGAAGGCTCGGCTGCCACTTTAGGACAGAGTTGTTTGCAGTGTGCTCCAAAGTCTTGGCCTCCTCTCCAACGCAAAGGAATGTGGACCAGACTCAGCCCCTCTAGTAATGTACATCTGGGTAGGGCTCTACTTTCCAGAACCCTCCTCATTTCATTTGAGCCTCATGGCACTCAGCTTAGAAGAGTATTTCCACTGGAGGGATGAGGAAATGATTGCCAAGGGCAAGTCGTTCCATTATGTACTTGGCCCTGCAGAGGGGCCAGTGGTGGTGAGCAGCTCTTCGCAGAGTCTGAGACTAGGAAGGATTTGGTTTGAATTTGAGCTGCTCCCCTGGCCTGCCTTGTTTAGTAAACGTTCATCATGTGTTTCTCAAGTCTCGGCTCCTAATTTCCTCCTCTTTACAACACAGTAAGACTCATCCAGTTCTCTTTAGTTTAAAAGCTTTTCCTCTTCTCGAAGCTCTAAAAATACAATGCTGAGAACCGGGTTGGTCGGAACTACCCTTTCTCAGATGAGAAAGCGTGGGACTTGTCTTGATGCCCTCCTTTTGTGCTTTTCAGGTCGGCTTTACCAGCGCACCTGGACAGGGCGGAATCCTGGCTCAGCGGGAGTTCGATAGGCGGTTCTCACCTCACTTTGTAAGCTGTGCGGTGTTGTCTGGGATGAGAGTGCCCTTCTGGTTCTGGGACCTCTTACCCTTATTAGAAGATTTGTTTAATTGGTTGGTTCTTGCCATACCTGTTTTTTGGTGTCTGATACAGCCATCAAATATCCTGATTTAACTATGATTAGAGATTTTTGGTAATGAGATCACAGTTGCCAGAACCAAAACACTGCTTTTGTCCTCTACTCAGCTTTGAGTAGAGCCCCATCTTGGAGTCCCAGTCTATTTGGAGATTTAAAACAAATATCTGCTTGAATTCAAGAGTTGTGGAGCATTGGGAAGGTGAAGTAGGAACTTTGCTGTGGTCTGGCCCAGGAGAGAATTTTTGAAGATTTATATAAAGTACTGAATGAGGAAATTCATTTACTCATTCATTCATTCAGTAATTATGAAGTTCCTAATTATGTGCTCAGTTTGGTACTTTGCTTTGAGAAAGAATGGTGACCAAGACACAGTCCCTTCCATTAAAGATCTTAGGGGCTGCCAGGTGACTCAGAACAAGTCAGTGGGGAAAAGTGCTGTGACAGAGATCATACACAACGTGCTGGAGGAGCATGCAGCAGGAACATCGAACCTGGTCTCTACAGGTCAGGGAGGGCTTTCTGGAGGAGGTGATGTTTAACAAATCAAAGAGGAGACTAGGAAGGATGGACATTGTAGGAAGAGGGAGCAGCTCAGAGTGAGAAAAAGCATGGTGAATCCAGGAGTGGTAAGTTCTGTAATGAGCCTGGGGGGTAGACGGGGGTGGGGGGATGGGAAGAGGGGCTGGAGGCAAAATTGGGGTTAGATCACAGGAGGCCTGACTGTCAGGGCAAGACCTGGCCCTCTCCCTCAGGTATTGTCTGGGAGAGAAAAGCTTCTCTTCCAGTCTGGGTTGGGTCAGGTGAGGCTTTGGTCTCAGAGTTTGAAAGATAGGTTTGTCTTCAGAGAGGCATTCTCTCTCAGGCGCGGTCAGAGAGGAACCTTCCTGTCAAGGTTTTTGCCAGATACTGAGGTGGGCTACCGCCTTTCTCATTGGAGCCCTCCCCCCTGGTCCTCTTCTGTGCCCTACTCTAAGTTTCTAAGCAAGGCCTTTGTTGTCTTCTACAGCTGGACTGGGCAGCCTTTGGGGTCATGACCCTCCCCTCCATTGGGGTGCCCCTGCTGCTGTGGTATTCCAGCAAGAGGAAATACGACACTCCCAAAACCAAGAAGAACTGAGTGGGGTTTTCATGGCCCTCCCTTCCCAAGAAATCCAGGTGCTTTCCAGACTCCAAAGGGTATCTGAGATGCAGTTGCCTCCCTGAGCCCTGGGCCACCTTCTCCTGGATCCTGCCCTGCTCTCACCAGAGTGACGGACTAGGCCTAGGAGTCATTGAGAGCCTCCTTGGTTCCCTCGAAGCCATACAAACAAGAATGCCTTGAGCCGAGAGGGCCCTCCAATGTGCCACTGAGGCAGCCCGTGGCATTACTGCTGGTGGTGTGAACCCTCAGGGGTGCAGAAGGGTGCATTCAGAGACTGCATGACACCACCCCCATCTCCTGCTCTCCCCTCCCTGAAGAGGATAGAAGATAAAATGAAGGCTGTGGGACTCCTGGAGGTTACCCAGTCTCTGGGTTAGGGAAGTGCTTACCAAACGGGTTTTCTAATAAAACAAATGCCACACTGACTTCGTCCCTTTTCTCAACAGCTGGGTAAACGCAGGTCATCAGGCTCAAGAGCCGAGGCTCCTGGGTGGTGAGGGTTGTGGGTCCTGTTCCCATGGAGATGTCTGTCCCTTTCTGAGCACCTTTGCTTTCATTTCTAGTTCCCTCTCTATTCTCACCGGTCACCACATACTACCCTAAAAGTCCTAAACCTTTCTTGACTGTTAGCTCTTCACCTCAAGGAGGTAGGATGGGGAAGCTGTTCTCTTGCTGGGGAGATTCTGGTCTGATTTATTTACTGACTTGAGAAGCTATCTCTTACACCTGATTGTACTCCTGTTAAGCTTGACTTTAATTGGTTTTAGAGAGAAACGTCGATTCTTTGTTCCACTTATTTATACATTTATTGGTTGTTTTTTTGTATGTGCCCTGACCAAGGATCGAACCTGCAACCTTGGCATACAGGGACTATGCCCTAACCCTGAATTTATTTTTTTAAATTTTTAAAAATTTTTATTCAGTTACAATTGTCTGCATTTTCTCCCCACCCTTCCACCCCACCCAAGCCAATCCCACCTCCCTCCCCCACCTCTACCCTCCCCCTTGATTTTGTCCTTGTGTCCTTTATAGTAGCTCCTATAGACCCCTCTCCCCACTATCCCCTCCCCACTCCCCTCTGGCTATTGTTAGATTGTTCTTAATTTCAACGTCTCTCTGGTTATATTTTGTTTGCTTTTTTCTTTTGTTGATTATGTTCCAGTTAAAGTGAGATGGTATCACCGCCTGGCTTATTTCACTTAGCATAATGCTGTCCAGTTCCATCCATGCTGTTGCAAAGGGTATAAGCTCCTTTCTGTCTGCTGCGTAGAATTCCATTGTGTAAATGTACCATAGTTTTTTGATCCACTCATTTGCTGATGGGCACTTAGGTTGCTTCCAGCACTTGGCTATTGTAAATTGTGCAGCTATGAACATTGGGGTGCATAGGTTCTTGAATTTATTTTTTAAAAGATTTTATTTATTTTTAGAGAAAGGGCAAGGGAGGGAGAAAAATACCAATCTCGCAAACCGCCAACTGGGAACCTGGCCACAACCCAGACATGTTCCCTGACCAGGAATCAAGCCAGCAACCTTTCAGTTTGCAGGTTGGTGCTCAATCCACTGAGCCACATCCGCCAGGGCTGAATATATTTTTAATGCCTCTGCTTTGAGCTCTGGCCAGGCAGAAGCACCTGGATGCCCTGAGTTGTCCCCTAAGCATGGTCTATGGGAAGGCAGTGGTTTCTGCTGCAGCAGCAGAGGGGAGAAGGCACTCTGAGCTGACTCTGGCCAACCCAGGAATGCCGTGGTCCGAGAACAGCCTCCCAGGCAGGGGAGAAGCCCAACAAACACCCGCTTTGTTCCTGCTACCGAGTTTCCCAGTTTAGATTCTGTTGGGGATGAGGAAGGGAGGTTGCTGCCCAACCGGTTTAACCTTTCCTTTGCCCAGCAGTGGAGCCTCTGGGCCCCAGGAAGGATGAAAAGGACATGGAGACAACGGGAGACTCCAAATGGAGTATCTCTCCACCAGCTCACATCCCTCCTTCACGGGCTGCGGCTGGGACACCCCCGGACCGGCCAGGTGAGAGTGCAAGGAGGGTGTATTTGCTCTGTGTTTCTAGTGGAGACCTGGAACTTGCTCGGGAGAATGGGGGAGAAAGCAATGGGTCAGAAGCTTGGGGTTGCGAAGTGTAGGGACGGAAAAGGGAGCTAGTTTGATATGTATCCTCTTGCTCTCTCAGGCTATGAAGTATTAATCTTTGGAGGAGGGAGCACGCTTTCCCTTCTGTGTGGCCTCCACTGAAACAGAGTGAGCTAACCTGTAGGAGGAGGTGTTCTGCTTTAGAGGACAGGATAAACTCTATAACCAGAAGGTGATGGAAGAGTTTTCTTCCTCAGTCCAACCCAGAGGTGCTCCTTTCCCAAAAGCTGCGGCAATCCTTCCCTTCCCTTGCAGAACTCAGCATTTGTTGTCCTGGCCCTTGTTAGAATGGAGGAGACTGGGGAGGGGGTGGGGGGAGGCCGGACAGGTAACAACAGAAGCATTGTGAAGGCAGCTAGTGTCACAGGCACCTTGAAAAGCAGCCAGAACCAGATACTTCCTCTCTGAAGAGATCCGCTTCCACTGGTCGGGATGGAATTTGAGCTTCCCCTAAGTAGTGGGCTTGGAGAATGTTAAGAGCCTCTAAAATCTATAGACGGACTTAGCTGGAAGAGTTGGCTTTATGATTGAACTCTGGTAACTTCTTGAGGTAATGGAACGGGAGCAGGAGTGGCAGACAGCAGTCCTTTGCTCTCATGGAAACCACCCTAGGAAGGAGGGAACTCTGATCTCCAGATTGCCTGCAGATCTGCAAGGGAGAAGGAAAGTAAGCCCTGGCCCCATGTCCTTCCTGGAGGTTGGATACCCAAACGGAGGGGCTCCTCCCTAACAGGCAATACCGAGAGTAACCCAGCTGCCAACACATTCCAGATCCCACCTGGGAAACCAGCCGTCAATTTCTCCCACATCGACCACACTTTCAGCTGGCACCTGCTCACCCACAAACCCAGCCCTGGTACCAGGAGGAACCAGGTGCCCAGGTCTTCACCTCCTTCACATACTAGGCCTTGGGGCTCTACCTGAAGAATCAATGGGAAACAGGTGTAAGAATTTCCAAGAAACTGGAGTAATGCATCGGCTCAGGGTGGTGGAAACGGCACTGACCACAGACGGCGGCAGAGCTGGGCGTCCCCACCCCTGTCCACCACTCACTGGCCTCAGGTAAATCACGCTCCTCCCAGAGGCTGTGTCTGAGCAATCACGAGCTGGTTTACTGAGAGGATTTCTGAGGAACCCCCATGCCAGTAAAGTGAGGCAGGTGTTTCCCCTGTTCCCTTGAAGTGAGAAGCTCCCCCTGTCACCCATCATGTGATTTGGGGCCTAGCTAGGCAGAAAAGGTGCACGGTTTTCACATCTGGCAGCACTGCCCTCCTTTCACCCCAGAGTAAGAGTTTTAGAGCGAACCCTCTCATTTAGTGGGTCAGGAAAGGCACAGACAGAGTGGAGTGGCTTGTCCAAGGCACACGGCCAGTGGCAGCTAGCTTATGTACTGAGCCACCAGCACAGGCCCGGTGCCTGCACATCACCCTGTGCGTGTGCCTCACTGAATGCCCATTTTACAGACAAGACGAGGACACCAGGCGAACAGGTCACTTCTCCAAGGCCCCATAACTAGGGAGCTGGCAGAGCCACGCAAGGCCTTCCCACTCCAGGGGGGCCGGCAGGAGGAGGACTCCTCTTTACCTCAGGAAGTCCAATGTCTGCCCAGCTTTCCTCTGCCCTAGGGAAGAAGTGAGGGTGAGTCAGTCTCCCCAAGCTGTTATCAAGGAATGGGTGGGGAATGGGCCAGATATCCGGTGCCTGGTATCCACCACAGGGCGGAAGCGGGAAGGGAGTGGGAGCCGTGTGTATGCTGAGCTGCCTGGTCACCATGGACTTGTGGGCAGGAGGGAGGGCCCTCCTCAGATGTAGCTGCCCCTGTTCAAGCTCCTCCCTGTATGTATTTCATCACAGAAAATACAATCTTTCCTCCTCTACCCCCCCGCTGTAACCTGCCTCTTAAAGGGACTGACTGACAAGCAGTTTTGAAGACAAATTTGAAAGAAGGCAAAGGGCCTCCCTGACCCCATCAGAACCTTGCAGTTAAGTGTCCAGCTGTGGATCTTTCCCTGAGATGTCCCCTTTCCCCCCTCATCTTCACCCTGTCCCAACTGGAGGGAGGGTGAAGGTTCCCTAGGATATCAGGTTCCCACATACTCTCCCCTCAGCGTGACCCCAGCTCGGCTCCCTCTACCTGTTTCCACATGAGTCTGAAACCCAAAACGCCCTTTGTCCAGGGAATGCTGGGCATGGGGAACCCAGGAAGCCTCCAGACCAGCGATGGCACCCAAGGGGTTAAAGGCCCGGGAGCACAGCACTGTCGAAGGTGTTTGAAGTAGGGCGGGGAGGGAAGTGCTGGAGGGGTTTAAGTGGCAGCTGGTCTGGACTGGAATGAGTCCCCCCTGTCTCCTATGCAAACTTCTGGATCATGAGCCCTTCCCATAAAAGGACCAAAAGAGAGGCACCCCCATCAAGGTGCTGGACTGGATTCTTAGAGGCACTACCTGAAGCAAGACTTTTTCCCATATCGAAGTCACCAGCTGAGGGCAGGGACAAGTTCCCCATCTTTGGGACATCTCCCAGGTCTGGTGAGTTTCCTCCTTCCCTAGTCTTGGGGCCTTACCCTATAAATCCCTATAAATGGGTATTCCCCCAGAAGCAGAGATCTTCGAGTAACCCCTGCACCCCAGGAAGGGGCAGAGCAGTTTGTAGCTTCTCTACCAGCCCCCTGCTTTCAGCTCCCATTTTTAATTAGGGGACTGTGTGTGTGTGTGTGTGCACGCGTGCAAATAGGGAATCACAATTATGGCCAACAACACTTAACTATTTGTGCGACAAGTGATGCTAAACTGTTCATATACATTCTGAATCTTCCCAACCCTATGTGTTTGACATACTATAATCGTTATATTAAAGACGCAGTTTAGAGAAGTTAAATAGCTAACCTTGTCAAATGAGGTAAGTGCAGGACTGGTGTTCAGACTCAGGTTCCTCTGACACCAAAGTAGATGATGTTGTCTTCTGGTGTCGTTTCTTACTAAGGAGGTATGGACAGGAAGATGGCTCTGGGATTTTTAAACCTTGATATCCTAATTCGTTCAGGGTCCCCTTCCTCCAGTACCTACCATTGTCCCTTTATCCCTGCGGGTTAATTATGAGATTTAAAAGGCCACCAACTCATACCTGGAGCCAGGAACTTCCTGATCCCAATGACCCATCCATCAGATTCAAGATTCCCTGCTCTGCACGCTACACTTAGCTGTCCCCTGGGATCTGATGGGTTAATTCCCTGAGACACAGTGGCCAAAGTCTTCTCAGGTGTGTCCCTCTGAACCTCAGACCCTCTCTTGCCCCACCTTTCTGGCACAGTACCCATAACACGTGCCAAGAAACCGGCAGGAGGAAGTAGAAGAGTACTGATTGGTCTCTCCCTCTCTTCTGTAGTCCCCACACGTCAAGGGCTTCCCTGGGTCCCAACAAGCATTAAGGTCCAGCAGAAAGAAAGGAGGTGATTTTGCAAACCTAAGTTCGGTTTGCAAACCAATTAAAAAAAAAAATGGTCACACTCGGAAACCCAAAACAGCAAAATTTCTGGATAATTTGTCAGCCTAACGTTTATCAAAGGGGTGGGGCTATTTGGGGCGGTTGTTTGAGATGCCTGGCTGCTGGCTGAGTAGAAGATGTGCTTAGGTCAGGGGCTGGGGATGCCTGACTCTGTAGCTTCGAGCTTCGGAATTAAGTCGTAACAATAAAATCAATAACTCTGCCCCATTGGCCCCGGAAGCAGGTGGGTGCCTCTCAGAAGTCAGCCTGGAAGCTGGTGTGGGCAGATGGCTTTTGCCTGGACTTAGCCCAGTCCCACTAAGAGACGGCTCACACGCGCCCCCATGGTGTTTGCGCAAAGACCCTTCCGGGTGCTCTTCTCCGGTCTGACACCTGAAGGAATGAATCCTCTCTCTGCCCTTTGCCTTTCTTTCTTTTTTTTTTTTTTTTTTGACAGTTAACAGGAAAGTCAGAGAAGAAAAGTGAGTGCCAGGATACCCGTGTTCAAGACATGTCCAAATTTCAAGTGTCTCACACTGAGAAACGTAGTAATGGTATAGCCAAATCAGGGTGAGGAGGGAGGTATCAGAGACCTGGGTGCTGTGACCACTGTAGAATGGGGTGTCCAGGGTCCAGGGCAGGAAGGAGCTGTGGTTCCTGGGACCTTCTTTGCCTGAGGATAGGAGAAGTCCTGATTTAGCCCCCTTTGCAGAGGCTCTTGGATTAATGGTTTACGGGAAAAAAGCAAGGTAGGTTAAATTTTGAACCATCAAAGGGTTTTCTGTGACCCTGTCCTCCCAAGGCCTAGGAGATCAGGAGGAGAGACAGCAGGCCTCTCCCCTCCATTCTTTATTATCTGCTTCTTTGGGTCTTCCACGTTTTTGCCCCTCTTCAGGAGATTCAGGACCCCAGAGCCAGACCCAAGAGGCCCCCACGCTACGGAAGGGCTGTGTGGTTGCCAGCAGCAGTTACTGTCCCCAGTGTTTGCTGGCAGGGAACACAGGCAGAGAAGCCTGCCTGCCCCCATAGCCTCATTCAGATTTGTAAGGGAGCAGAGGAAGTAGAAAGAACAACTTTAACTTCTTTGGAGGCCCCATCTAATTTGTTAAGAAGTTTCTTCTTTTCTTTTGGCGGGGGGGTGGGGGGGGTTGGTGAATAACAATATTGCCAGATTTCTTTCAAAACTAGCCACTTGTACTCTTTGATGGCTTCTCTTCTGGTTTCAGAAAAGAATTCAGGCCTGGCTGATGTGGCTCAGTGGATTGAGCATAGGCTCCGAACCAAAGGGTCACTGGTTTGATTCCCAGTCAGGGCACATACCTGGGTTGCAGGCCAGGTCCCCAGTGGGGGCCATGTGAGAGGCACCCACACATTGATGTTTTTCTCCCTCCCTTCCCCTCTCTCTAAAAATAAATTTTAAATCTTAAAAAGAAAAGAAAAGAACTCAGGCCCTATAGTGTGATGAATTTGCTTTGAAAACTCAGCACAGCACCCACCCCCCCCACCCCCCACCCCCCCCACCCCCCGCGGTAGCCCTGTGACCTTGAGCAGGTTACTTTACCTTTCTGCCCTGCCCATTTCTTCTAATGAAAAGTAGGGATAATGAGGTGTTTAGAAATGGTGAGGACCCCACAAGCTGATGTGGGCACTTACGGGTTAACTTCCCCTGTAGGCTGCAGAGGCTGTTTAGGAAGTGGGTAGATTGGGGTCTTCAATGTCCCTTCTCCCCCAGCTTGTGGCAGAATGACTGGTTGGGTGCAGGGAGCCTTGAGGTCTGTCTTTGATCTCTTTTTCCTCCTCCCTGAGGTTTAGAGACCCAGTTGCTCTAAATCAGGAGTCTGCAAACTTTTTCTGCAAAGACCCAGGTAATAAATGTTCTAGGCTTAGTGGGCCACAGGTCTCTGTTGCAACTAGCCGTTTTGCTGTCGTGCTGCAAAGATAGCCCGGGAGCAGCTCTAAGAGGATGAGCGTTGCTGCGTTCCAGAGGGACTCTATGAGCACTGACCTTTGAATTTCGTATCATCCTCATGGGTCACACAGTAGTATCCTTCTTTTGATTTTTTCCAACCACTTAAAAAAGATAGCAGGACAGTCTGGCCCATGGGCTGCAGTCTATCCACCCCTGCTTCAAAGTGCTAGGGCCACTCTATCCCTCCCTGCTGTTTGGAGAGGACAGCTTCATCAGGGTTCATCAGGGGCCCAAAGGACTGAAAAGCTGTTTCTTCTTCTTCTTTTTTAAGATTTTACTTATTTATTTTAGATGGGAGGGGAGAGAAACATCAATGTGTGGTTGCTTTTCATGCACGCCCCCCACTGGGGACATGGCCTGGCCCGCAACCCAGACATGTGCCCCAAATGAGAATGGAACCATCGACCGTTTGGTTTGCAGGCCGGTGCTCAATCCACTGAGCCACACCAGCCAGGACAGAAAAGCTGTTTCTTGTTGCTCCGTCTTGCTTTGGTTGTGTGCACTCTATTTCTATCAGGAGTTATTTATGATAATTAGTTCCCAACACAATTGTGACTTGTTGGCCTATGGGTTATTTATTCTTTCTCTCTTATAAGAGAGGATGGTGGAGAAACCATCATATACCTATTCAGCTTCTGTTTTGGGCCTTCCTTTCTCCAGTTCTCTGTTTCTCTATGCCCCTGATAAAAAAACAAACCAAAACAACAACAAAAAAACCCCCAATAATAGTAGCATTTATTAAGTACCTAATATGGTGCAAGAACAATCTTGGTTGTATAACATATATTAGCATTTTAAGTCTGTCAACATCCTTATAACCTTGGTATTATCATTGTCATTTAAAAAAAACCACTTATCTGTAGAGAGAGGGGAAGACAAAGAGAAATAGAGGGTGAGAAACATTGGTGTGAATGAGCAACATCAATCAGTAGCCTCTCCTACGCACCCTGACTGGGACACTACCCGTAACCCGGGCACGTGCCCTGAATGGGAATTGAACCATCCACCTTTCGCTTTGCAGGACGGCACCCAACCAGCTGAGCCACACTGGTTAGGACTCATCCTGTTTTACAGGTGATTCTGAAGCTCAAAAACATTAAGCAAGTTCCCAAGTCATGTGGCTTTTGAAGGTGGCAGAACTAGTGAATCTGATGGGCTTCAAATCCACTATAACATCATACAAAAATAAAAAATTAAAAAAATATATATATGGTCTCAGAGTTTTGAATAACGGATGTCTCTCTCTATTAAAATGTTATTTGCTCCCACCTCACCACCTAGAATCAGTTGGTGGAGGTTACACACTCAGAGGTGGGGCAGAGACACGGAGGGTCTGTGCTAGTGGGGAAACCATCTAATCCAGGAGCAGGAACATAAGTAAAACGGCCTTTTTAAAGAAAAATTGATTTCAAAGAGAGAGGAAGGGAGAAAGAAACACCGACTTGTTTATGCATTTATTGGTTGATTCTTGTACACGTCCTCACCAGGAACTGAACCTGCAACCTTGACGCAGCAGGACAATGCTCTAACCAACTGAGCTAGTTGACCAGGACTTCAAGAGGCTTCTTAGAGCTCTTCTTGCTTTCTTCCCCTACCCATTTCAGGCTTTGGTTCCCAGACCTGTGGTATTTCAGCACCTTCTGTCTCTCTGCTCAGCAGAAACAATGATGTGATGTGATCCCATTCGGGAGCTAAATAAAACCAGTGTGTGAGACCCAGCCCTCCCTGGCTGCTCCCTTGTACAATTTCCTGAGCTCAAGAGGATAGGGGAAGGCAGAAGGGGAGCTGGGGGAGTCAACACAAGAAGAGGAGGGAAGCCCTGGTCAGGTAGCCACGTGGTCAGAGTGTTGTCCCAATAGGCCAAGGTTGCGGGTTCAGTTTCTGGTCAGGACACATACTAGAATCAACCATTAAATGCATAAGTAAGTGGAACTACAAATTGATGTTTCTCTCTTTCTGCCTCCCTCTCTCTAAAATCAATTTTTAAAAACTTTTTTTTTTTTTAAAGAAGAAGCTATAGTCAGTGTGGCTCAGCTGGTTGGAGCACCCTCTTGTAAACCGAAAGGTTGTGGGTTCCGTTCTGGTCAGGGGACATACCTACGTTGCAGGTTTGGTCCCAGTGCATATGAGTGGCAGCTGATCAATGTTTCTCTTTCACATCAGTGTTTCTCTCCCTCCCTTCTCCCCTCTCTAACATCAATAAGCATGTCCTCAGGTGAGGAAAAACAAATTAAATAAATGAATGAATAAGAAGAGGAACACAGCAGTGGAGGCCCCAGCTTGAATTTCAGGAAATGGAGGAGGGGATATCTCTGGGAAGGAATTGAGAGAACCTTATCTCTTTGCAGAATAGAATAAAATTATTGACATTATATGGAGGGGTTGAACTTAGGAAACACGAAAAACTTTCTGAGAAATGGAATGAAGATATGAAGGAGAAGGAGCGGAATGGATTCCATTTTCCCAGAGGGCAGAGACTGTGAATGAAATGGCAAAGATGCTGGAAAAGGGGGGATCTTTCAGAAGAGGCCAGAATCCCGTTGTTCTGAGGTGGAGGAAGAAGGGTGAGATCTCAGATCGTAAAGATCTCAGGATTGGATCTGTCCACCAACCAGGCCAGGGTAGCAGGGTACCATCTCCAGCAGGTGGCATCTCTGGGGATAGAGGCAAAGGAAAAAGCTTCAGGTCACTGCGCGTCATTAATCTTGCCAAATCCAGCCTTGTGGGCAGAACTGGGGCACGGATAACAGATAGAGACTGGGTACAAGCGGTGTAGCTCAAGCAGTGTTTCCTCTTTCATGAGGTCACTGAATGCCAGACCCCCTCAGTGCCCCTCAATTTCTGTCCTGTTCCCAGTCCCCACTCCACAATTCCTAGTGAGCACTGCCAGTTGCTACTCTTCCCTCCACTCCTGCTTCTCACAATCCTTTTGGTGAACCCCCCTCTCTCCCCAAATCTTAGCTTTGGAAACCACTGCCTGGCAGGGACTGGCACTCGGGCTCTGTCCTGCTCCCTGCAGATCTGCACATCCTGTTTACAGATGGCAGGGGGCCCAAGTCTACAGACAAGGAGAGAGAGGGTCCCTCCCGATGGCTGCTGAGGGGTGCCCTCTTCATTGCTCCCAGATGTTGCGATCATGGATGGGCAAAGGGGTTTCCTAGGCCTGTTTTTATCCTCGAATCTGCCCATCAGGGCAGCAGAATGCTACTGCAGAGGCCTGAGAACTTGTCTCCTCCCCCCTGTGGGAGACAGGTGGAGTGCCTTCTCAGCAGTCCTGGTGGGCATGGGGGAAGTGCACAGACTGAAGTGAGAGGCAAAAGTAGATTGAAGGAACGATTTTTCAACAAGCTGGAGGCTCCTAGGTGGGTGTGGTAATCAGATAACGTGAGGAGGCTTGACACCCTCCTAGAAAGCCTGGGAGGAGGCAGTTTTCTGCTTCCCTGGTTCCTGGTCCTCCTGGGTACACCCACCATCTCGGCAGCCGGGGGTGGTCCTGGGAGAAGGGGAACCTGGGACACTCATTTTAAGAAGAAGGCCCAGAGTGACTGGACCTGGAAGTGAGGTGTTCAGAGGTTGCAGTAAATGTGAGCTCCTTCCCCACCCCTTCACCACCTTTGCACTCTGGTATTTGGTACTTCTTCCTGGAATGGGCTTATCATTTTCAACTTTAGGAGCACCTGAGGGTTCTTATCTTTGAGACACCCTGTGGCAAGCCCTGGTGGCGGCCAGAAGTGTTGCGCAGCGTGAACAGTGCCTGCCTGGGAAAGAGAAGGAACTGCCTCATGTTTGAATTTGAAGCCCTTCTCGCTGCTCCATGGGAGACGTCATAACAGTGCTCTTACTCCCCATATAACCAGCTCTAGAAGAAATCCTAACACTCTCTTACTCGTGAGCCTTTTCTCCCTACTGTTTTATCTGTCTAGACTCCTCTCTCTCCAACTTGGTCAGTCCTAACCACTCCACCCCTCCAGGCCCGTCTCAAAGGCTGTCACCTTCCTTCTGTCTCCCTTTCCTGAGTCCTCCAACCGGAGGACATTCATTCCTTTGATAGCACAAGGCCTTTTGTTGAAACTTCTCTTGTGGCATTTGGCATCCTCTGGCCCGTTAGTCATTTGTGATTTGTGCTTTCGTCTGTGTTCACACGTGCGCAAGCGCATGCGTGCCACTCACTTGAAGGTAGGAACAATATTTAATTCTCTTTGCTCAGCTTAGTTTTCTGCCGCAGAGGTGCTCACCAAAGATATAGTAGTGAGTGACCCAGGGTGTCATTATGAACGGGAAAGGCCACTAGGCTGGGACTCAGAAAGCCCAAGTCCTGGACTGGGCCGTACACATCCCTGCTGTGGTCCTGAGCCAGACGCTCTCCAATTCTCTGCCTTGGTAATGGGAGGGTGACTCAGCGCTCTAGGCCTGGCTGACTGTGACACCTTTCTAGTTCTAAGGCTCCAGAGTTCTAGAACCCTGCTCACCCTTCTCTGTCTTCTTGACTCAGACTGGCCTGCGTGTGCCCCCCATGAACAGAGACGCCCCAGAGGTGTCCATCACAGGTGGAGACCTGGTGTCCCAAGACCACATTCACTGCTGCCTGTCTGTGGTTGAATCCAGAGAGCAGCTGGAGGAAGAGGAGGAAGAGGAGGAAGAGGAGGGGGGGAAAAAGGAGAGAGATGGCTTCCACGCTGTGCCCCTCCGAAGATCGGGAGCATTCTATTCCCGTAGCCACAGCTACGACCCCTTCAAAAGACATAGTTGGGGGCCAGACAGGGAGCACCAGGATCCACTGAGCAGGTAAATCCGCAGGGCCTCCTGTCCCTACTTCCCTAAGTCCTAGACCTGGTTGGAAAATAATGACAGGGGTTAAAGAGACGCGGCTTCCTGGTTCCTTCCCTGAAGGCTTAGAACCCAGACCTATGGTGAGCGCTTGGGGAAGATGGACCCTGCCTTTCAAAGTGTGGCTTTCCCTCATGCTTCTAGCTCCTCCTTTCTACCTGGTCTCAAGGGCAGTGGGCCGGAAATAGAGAGGGGGAGCTACAGAGTTGGGGTGAGCGTCAGGACTCTTGGGTCTTGTTCCCTCCACCTCCTACTTTGGGTTCCAAAGAACATACAGTGGTGCGGTGCTGGAAGGGATTCAGGGATCATATGGCCCAATCTGCTCATTTTACAGATGGGGAAACTGAGGTCCAGAGAACTGGGAGGTTTCTTGAAAGAACTGGTCCCAGGATCGGGGCACTGAACTCACCCCTTTCCCAAACTGCTGCCTACTTGCTACAGGCTGAGGCAGAGGGCAGAGGGCAGAGGGCAGTGGTGGTGATGTGTGTTTCAGGAGCAAACCGCAGGCCCTGGGCTGTGCAGGCCCCCAGGAGGCTCCATTACTGCAGAGCCAAGAGGACCTGCACACCTTTCTGTCCTTGTCCGAGATGTCTTGGACATGTCAGTGCCACCCTCAGTGGGGGGAGCGCGGTCTTGCTCAGAGGGCAGCGTATGCTTCGCAGATGGGAAGAAAGGGACCCCTCTCTTCCTCTCTCCTGGAAAATCCCTGACCACTTCCTCAAAGACAGAGGAACTCAGAAAGAGAAGGCCTGGGGGTCAGCATAAAGAGTTCAGTGTGGGTGGCTATTCTGAGGGCCTGCTAGCGACGCAAAGGCCCTGTCTCTCTGCCTTGGCGATGGTCTTGCACACGGTTCTTTAGCTCTGGTGAGTGGACTAATCTCTTCTGGCTCTCGGGCAGGGCTGGCTGAGTGGGTGAGGGGAGAGGACCCTGTGCCTCGTCCATGAACTGGCTTGGACGGAAACTCTAGTGAAAAGCCTTGGCTTATGGCACCTTCCTAAGAGCAGCCTGTTGAAGACAGATGCCCTGGGTACCCCTTATGTGGTACCAACTGTACCACAGGTCTTCCGGGTGTTACCTTTTCCTATCAGGCATTAATTATGCCCCATGGGTAGAGAGAAGGGATCCCTGGTCACACCATTTAGATGAATAGGGACAAAAGCTGGCTTTAGAAAGCACGCAAGGAATGAGAATCCAGCTTGCTCTTTGCCTACCCTGAACACTAGCTTTCTTCTGGAGGGCAGTACTGCCTTTTGACCACCAGAGGCCACCCTTGCCTGCCGCCAGCTCTGCAAGCACAGCCCCAGAGGGAAGGAGGCCAGTTCGGGTCTGGGCTGCACCAGTGCCAACAGGAAGGGCTGGGCTGGGCTGGGGGGCAAGCAACAGGGCTGGGCTGAGGCGGTGTTCCTCTCTGGTGCCCGTCACTGGCCACTGGATACAGAGGGCAGTGGTGGCAATGTGTGTTTCAGGAGCAAACTGCAGGCCCTGGGATGCGCAGGCCCCCAGAAGGCTCCCTCACTGCAGAGCCAAGAGGACCTGGACACATTTCTGGAACTGCAGCACCAAAGTGGCCAATCTTCCGGTGTGGTATGGACAGACAAATCCCCAGGAAGCCCCCCACCTCCTCCCCTTACCTGTCCAGCCCTCACTCTGCGCCTCTTCTGTTCTGCCAGCTGCCGGGTCTCTGTGCCCAGGCATCACTCCAACTGCAGATCATCCCACCCAGTCTGAGTCTATTGTCTGTGCCCCTCCGTCTGCTCCCTGGGTCTGCGTGCTCAGGCCCCCACTCTGGGTCTCCTGTCTCTGCCTCTTTTCTCTTAGACTCTCTGTTCCTTCCTTCCTGGGTCTGCGTCTCTATGTTGATGTGGGAATCTCTGTTCATCTCTTATTAAAAGGCCCCTGTTCTCCTAGTTGTTACAACCACTTCTCAGATTTGAAGCTGAACTTATTATGGGATGCAACTAGGCATCTGGTACCTGAAGGACAGTAGTTCTCTAGCAAGATAATCAGAGGATTATTGGATGAGAAATAGAGATTGCCCAGCCTTCTGGCTAAAGGGTACACAGCTGAGGGATTTCAAAACAAGACCCGTGGACCACTGAGGGTACACAAGAGCTTTAAAGATACCCCTTGGTTGGCCAGCTAAGGGTCCCTGAGTACACAGAAATGTCTCAAGCTTGGTGACTGAAAGGCTTCCTCTCTTTGAGCTCTTCTATTAGCTGGCCAGGGGAACCAATCCCAGCCTGTTCTGGGTGCCTGTGCTTTGGGGGAGAGGCTGAGAGAAGGAGAATGTTACATGTTGCAGCCCCCAGGGGAGCAGCAGGACCCGTCCTGCCCGTTACCCACTTGTCTCCACGAGCATCTCTGCCTGGCTTCCTCACCTCCCTTTCAATAGGATGTGGTAGAAAGAACAAGATTTCAGAATCAAACTGACTCCTAATTCTTCACTTACCAGCTGAACAATTTATTTCATCTTTCTGAAAGTCAGGATAATAAAAACAATCTTTTAAAGTTGTGATTATTACATGAAAAACAATTGTCGAAGTACAGAGGCTGGCGCACAGCATAAGTGTGAGAAATGAGTTTCTTTTTCCTCTTCTCTCCTGCATTCCTTCATACTGCTTTCCCCCTTTCCTGCCTTTCTCTTCTCCTGCCTACTTCCTCCCTACTGGGTACTATGTGTTTACCTCTTTCCCCCCTTTCCCCAGTGTTTCTCTCTGCCTTCCTGCTTTGATTCCCCTCCTCTCTCCATCTAGTTTTTAAGCAATCTGCTTAGATTTCTCCTCGTCTGTATGTTTGGGGTTTTTGTTTCTTCTTGCAATAGCAAGTGCGTTTAAGTCCTCCACCAGTCTACCGACGGAAAGTCTGAGACTCATTAAGCTAGTCTGGGGCTTGCAGACTGAGGACCCACAAGCCAAGACTAGCTCCAAAATTTATTTTGTTTGGCTAGCAGGGTGTTTACACTTTTAAAAATTCAGATGTCCTGAAATGGGACCTGTGTTCTCCAGTTTGCCAGAGTTGCTAATACTCTCTATTGTGTTTTTCATTTGCTTTTTATTTTTATTTTTTAAAAGATTTTATTTATTTTTAGAGAGAGGAGAAGGGAGGGAGAAAGAGGAAGAGAAACACTGATGTGCAAGAGATACATGGATCGATTACCCCTTGCACCCCGCTAACTGGGGATCTGGCCTGCAACCCGGGCATGTGCCCTTGACTGGAAATCCAACCTGTGACCCTTTGGTTCGCAGCCTGCGCTTAACCTGCTGAGTCACAACAGCCAGGGCAACTTCGAGATTTTGAATGGAGTTACATTAAATCTAAAGATTACTTTGGGGAAATTTGACGTCTACAACATTGCTTCTTCTTACTCATGTTTTCATGGTATACGTCTCCATTTCATGTCTTTCGTTAGTGTTACAGTTTTTTTCCATTGAGATATTGCAGATATATGTTAGATTTATTCTTAGGTATATTATATTTCTTTTGGCAAGAATTTTAGCCATTCTTGTGGATGTCTTAGAGGTATCTCATTGTGGTTTTAATTTGCATGTCCCAGTTGAAAAATTTTGTTATACCTTTTTATATTCTTTTAAAAAATATAGTTTTTAAAGATTTTAATTTGTTTTTAGAGAGAGGGAAGGGAGTGAGAAAGAGAGAGAAACATCGATGCACAAGAGATACATCACTCGGCCGTCTCTCACAGGCCCCGCAACCCAGGCACGTGCTCTGACTGGGAATCGAATGCTTTGGTTTGCAGGCCGGTGCTCAGTTCACTGAGCCGCACCAGCCAGGGCCTTTCTTATCCTTCCAGGCCGTCTGAACATCTTCTTTTGTGAAAAGTCTATTCAGGTCTTTTACCTAAATTTTAAAACAGCTTATCTTTTTCTTATTGATTTATAGAGTTCTTTATATATTCTGGATTTGAGTTCTTTGTCAAATATGTGTACTATGAATATTTCTTCCCAGGCTTTGACTTGCATTTTTACTTTAATAGCGTATTTTAATGAGCATGAGTTTTGACTTAGATAAAGTTCTGTCTATTAATTTTTGATAAAGTTTAAGTGCTGATGTTTAAGTAGGCAAGATTTCTTAAACGTGATCAAAAGCACTCGATCATGTTTAAGAAATCTTGCCTACTCCAAGAATGTGAAGATTTTTCTCCAATATTTCCCTTTAGAAGCCTTCACATTTAGCTCTATGAGCTGTCTGGGTTCTTGTATGTGCTGGAAACCAGGTTTTGTGGTGGTTTTCCTATATAAATATTTAGTTGCTCCAATAAAAAAATCCTTATTTTTCTCATTGAATTGCTAAAGTGCCTTGGTTGAAAATCAAGTGACTATATTTGTGTGAGTCTATTTCTGGGCTTTGCTCTCTGTCGCATTGATATGTTTGTCTGTCCTTATGCCAATATCACATCGCCTTAATTAATGTAGCTTAAATGTAAGCCTTACAAATGTAGTAGCGTAAGTCCTTCACTTATTATTTTTTAAAAGATTGTCTTGGCTATTGGAGGTCCTGTGCATTTCTATGTGAAATTTAGAATCAGTTCGTCAACTTCTAAAAAACAACATTCATGCTAGATTTTGATTGAGATTGTATTGAAGTCAAAGATTATTTTAGGACAAATTCACACCCTTCTAATATTGAATCTTCCTATCCTTAAAAATAATATATTTATGGAGTTAGGCTTTCTAAAAATATATATATGCCTTTTAATAAAATATTAGTTTTCTTCATACAGGTCTTGTCAATATTTATTAAATTCATTTCTATAGTTTTTGTTGCAATTATAAATGCTTTCTTATGTGTAAATCACATTTGTGGTTTATTGAAATGAAATTGGATTAATTACAGTCATTCATTTTTGTAAGCAGACAATTATGTTATCTTTACATAAGCTTTGTTTCTTTTTTTCCCAATATTTAATCCTTTCATTTCTTTCTTTCTTTCTTCTTCTTCTTTTTTTTTTGCCCCACTATGCTGTCTAGGACTCTAAGGCAGTGCGGAATAGAAATGGTAGTAACGCGGGCAGGGGGTAGGTAGAGGTGGGACGAAAAGAGACCTTGCTTGAGACGACTGGGTGCGCGAGGCAGGGTGCAGATGATGTTTTACTGAGTTGTGCACTTGAAACTTGTATGGTTTTGCAAACCAATGTCACCCCCAATAAATTCAATTTTAAAAAATGACGATAATAGGTATCCTTTGTCTTGTTTTTGATTTTAGAGGGAGTTTGTCTTATGTTTCACTACGGGAATTGATTTTTGACTGTGGATTTTTGAAAGATACTCTTGATCAGGTTAAGGAAGATTCTTTCTATTCCTAACTGCCAAGGCTTTGATTTTACAATGAGTGAATATTGAATTTTATCTAATGCTTTCCTGCCTGTACTGAGATGGCTGTGTTTTATTCTCCTTTAATATGTCATTGAGGTGCCCTGGCTGGTGTGGCTCAGCTCCTTGGAGCATCATCCTGTAAACCAAAAGTCATGGGTTCAATTCTAGGTCAGAGCCCAAGCAAGAAGAAGCCAATCCATGTTCCTCTCTCTCTTGGTTTTCTCTCACATCAGTGTTTCTCTCTTCTCCTCTCTCCCTCCCTTCCCCTTTCTCTAGAATCAATGAGCATGTCCTCTGGTGAGGATAAAAAAAAGGTCATTGAGGAAAATTACATGGAAAGATTTTTCTTATAGGAAACCACCCTCGTATCCTTAGGATAAATCTGACTTTGTCGTGTTGGGTTAACTTTTTTTTACGTTGCTGGATTTCTTTTGTGGATCGATTACCCACTGCTGCATAACAAATCAGCCCTAAACTTAGTGTTCTGAAACATTAGCCTTTTTTTTCTTCACAATTTTGTGGATGAGTAATTTGGACTGAGTTCAGCTGGGTATTCTGCTGCTGGTTTCACTTGGGCTCACTCGTGCGACTGCAGTTTTCTGGTGGCCTGAATAGGGCTGATGGTCAAGGACGGCCATACTCGTGCCTGTCGGTTAGCAAGCTGCTAGTTTTGATACCTTGGTTCTTACCACATAGTCTCTCCGGGAGGCTTAGGCTTAGGCTTGTTCATGTGGAAATAGTATTCCCAGTGAACAAGAGTGAAAATTTTAAGGTTTCTCAAGCCTCAACAATCACATAATGCCATGTCTGCCGCCATCTATTCATCACAGTAAGTCACAAGCCAGCCCAGAATGAAAAAGTGGAGAAATAGACTCCTCCTTGATGGGAGCAGCTGCAAACAGGACATTTAAAATCTATTACAGTTTGCTATGAGCTATTTGCTATTTTGTTTGGGAATTTTGTGCTTATGTTCATAAGAAGGATAAGCCCATAATTTTCCTTTGTTGTATTATCTGTGTGTAGTTTAAGAATCAAGGTTATACTCACGTTATAGAAAGAGTTAAAGAGTTTTTGTTTTTTAGGCTTTGGAAGAGTTTGTAACCCTAAAAAACAAAAACTCTTTAACTCTATCTGTAAGATTTCAGTGACCTATTCCTTAAAAGATCTGTCCCTTGCCTATAAACCTGGTTTGGGCCTGGTGTGTTTTATTTATAGAAAGATTAACTACTGATTCCATTTCTTTATTAGGACCATTCAGACGTTCTATTTCATCTGCCTATCTATCTATCTATCATCTATCTCTCTCTCTCTCTATCTATCTATCATCTCTTAAAGAATTTGTCTTGACTGCCTGCTACTTGAACTGGAGTCTCAGCTTCTCACCTTCCTCCTTGAACATGAGCTTCAGCACATGCTTCAGCTTTTCCACAAACTCCTGGACCCTGGGCTCCGTGCAGTCTTTCAGCCACCGGGTACCGGCTGGCCAGCAGCATGGCCAGCATCTATGCAGGCATGGGGGGCTCTGGCTCCTAGATCTCTGTGTCCCACTCCACCAGCAGGCAGGGCAGCTGGAGATCTAGGTGCTTGGCTGTGGAGATGGCCGGGACTCTGGTGGGCACAGGGGCATCCAGAGCGAGAAGGAAACTATGCAGTGCCTGAATGACTGCCTGGCCACTTACCTGGAGAGGGTGAGAAGCCTGGAGACTGATAACTGGAGACTGGAGATCAAAATCCAGGGACACCTGGAGAAGAAGGGACCCCAGGTCAGATACTGGGGGCATTATTTCAAGACCATTGAGGACCTGAGGGCTTAAATTTTTGCAAGTTCTGTGGACAATATCCACCTTTCTGCTGAGGACTTCAGAGTCAAGTATGAGATGGCGCTTGCCACACGCCAGTCTGTGGAGAGTGACATCAATTGGCTCCAAAAGATCATTGATGTCACCAATGACACCAATGTCACTCAGCTGCACCTGGAGACAGAGAATGAGGATCTCAAGGAGGAGCTGCTCTTCAAGAAGAAGAACCATGAGGAGGAAGTACGTGGTCTTTAAAGCCAGATTGCCGACTCTGGGTTGACTGTGGAGTTAGACACCCCCAAATCTCAGGACCTCAGCAAGTTCATGATGGACGCCCAGGCCCAGTATGATGAGCTGCCTCAGAAGAACTGAGAGGAGCAAGGCAAGTACTGGTCCCAGCAGACTGAGGAGCACACCACTGTGATTGCCCCGCAGACCGCTGAGATAGGAGCTGCTGAGGTGACATTCGCTGAGCCACGACACACCAGTCCTTAGAGATTAACCTGGACTCAGTGAGAAATCTGAAGGCCAGTTTGGAGAACAGCTCAAAGGAAGTGGAGACACGCTATGCCAGGCAGATGGAGCAGCTCAGCAGGGTCCTGCTGTACCTGCAGTCAGAGCTGGCCCAGACCTGGCCAGAGGGGCAGCGCCAGGCCGAGGAGTACTGAGATCTGCTGAACATCAAGGTCAAGTCGGAGACTGAGATTGTCACTACCACTGCCTGCTGGAAGAAGGGGAAGACTTCAATCTCGGTGACATGCTGGACAACAGCCAGACCATACAGTCATTCCAAAAGACCACCACCTGCGGGACTGTGGATGGAAAAGAGGTTAACGACACCAAAGTTCTGAGGTGTTAAAGGCAGCAGAAGTGGGGCACCCCTTGGAGGTGTGCAGGAAGCCAATAAAAAGTTCAGTGATCACCCTGGCCAGGTGGCTTGGTTGGTTGGACTGCCATCCCATACACCAAAAGTTTGTGGGTTCCAGTCTGGGTCAGGGCACATGCCTAGGTTGCAGGTTTGATCCTTAGTCCCTGGTTGGGGTACACACGGGAGGCAACTGATGGATGTTTCTCTCTCACATTGACATATCCCTTTATCTCTCTCTCTCCTCCTCTCCCCTGCTTCCTGTCTCTCTAAAATCAATAAATGTATCCTTGGGTGATGATTTTAAAAAGAAGTTGGAGATCATTAAGAAAAAGAATTTGTCTTGTGTGCATTTTCAAAATTACTGGCATTAAGTTGTAGGTAGTATTTCCTTTTTTTAATCTTTAAAAAATATTTTATTCCTTTATTTTTAGAGAGAGGGGAAGGGAGGGAGAAAGAAAGGGAGAGAAGCATCAGTGTGTGGTTGCCTCACGTGCTCCCCCTACTGGGGACCTAGCCTGCAACCCAGGCATGTACCCTGACTGGGAATCCAACCAGCAAGTCTTTGGTTTGCAGCCGGAGCTCAATCCACTGAGCCATACCAGCCAGGGCTCCATTTTCTTTTATCTGTCTCTTTTTTTCTCTTTATTATTCTTATTGCCTATTTTACTTGCCTAAAAAACAACTCAGCTTTATTTATCTTATTTTATCTGTTTACTACTTCACTGATTTCTGCTTTATCTTTATTATATCCTTCCTTCTCTTTTCTTTGGGTTTGTTTGGTTGTTATTCTTCTAACTTTTAAAAAAGATTTCATTTATTCATTTTTAGAGAGAGGGGGAGACAAGGAGAAAGAGAGGGAGAGAAACAATGTGTGGCTGCTTCTTGTGCACCCCATGCCGGGTACCTGGCCCGCAACCCAGGCATGTGCCCCAACTGGGAATCAAACCGGTGACCTTTTGGTTTGCAGCCTGTGCTCAGTCCACTGAGCTACACCAGCCAGGGCTATTCTTCTAACTTTTTAAGTTGGCATAGCTCATTAATTTTTGAGTTTAAAATTTTTTCAGTATAGGCATTTTACGGCTACAAATTACCCTTGAAATACCACTTTGGCCGTCTCCCACAGGTTTTGTTCTGCAATATTTTCTTTCGTTTTTTAAAAAAGTTTATTTATTGATTTGAGAGGAGAGAGAGAGAGAGAGAGGGAGAGGGAGAGAAAGGAAAACTGATCTGTTGTTTCTCTTATGCATTCACTGGTTGATTCTTGTATGTTTCCTGACCAACCAGGAATTGAACCCGTGACCTTGGCATATCAGGACAACACTGTAACCGACTGAGTGACCTGGCCAGAGCTGTTCTGTATTATTTTCATTATTGTTGTTATAAGCTATCTTTAAATTTCCATTATAATTTGACCAGTAAGTTTATTTAAAGGGGTATTTAAAAATATCCTTTTTAAAAAATTTTGTTTGTTTTTTACCCTGGCTGGTGTAGCTCAGGGGATTGAGTGTGGGCTGAGAACCAAAGAGTCACCGGTTTGATTCCCAGTCAGGGTACATACCTGGGTTGCAGGCCAGGTCCCCAGTGGGGAGCACGTGAGAGGCAACCACACACTGATGTTTCTCTCCCTCTCTTTCTCCGTCCCTTTTCCTGTCTCTAACAATAAATAAATAAAATCTTTTAAAAAATTTGTTGTCTGTCTTTGATGTATTGACTTTAAAATATATTTTTATAAGTAACAGTTTGGAGAAATTTAGGAGAATATCAAAAGGGTAAAGGGGTTCAAAGACGTGGTGGCGGAAGGAGATTTGGCTTTGGGCGGCAAACACACAGTGTAACACACAGGTGACATGTCAGAATCGTACACTTGGAACCTGTGTAATTTTATAACCATTGTCACCCCAATACATTTAATTTTTAAAAAAGAATACATTTGCATTGTTACGCAACACACACATACACGCATATATGAAACAAAGAAGTTCCGTGATCCCGTGCCTTCACTCTCCTCACGCCATGCACTCTGGTATTTTCCTCTTCCATTCAGTTCCACTTCATTATTTTTCTTTTTGCAATTTTTTAAAGTATATTTTATTGATTATGCTATTACAGTTGTCCCATTTTTTCTCCCCTGTATTCCCCTCTTCCCTGCACACTCCCCCCACATTCCCCCATCCCCTATAGTTCATGTACATGTGTTGTACATATAAATTCTTTGGCTTCTACATTTCCTACACTATTCTTACCCTCCCCCTGTCTATTTTCTACCTACCATTTATGCTACTTATTCGCTGTACCTTTCCCCCCTCTCTCCTGTTCCCACTCCCCCGCTGGTAACCCTCCATGTGATTTCCATTTCTGTGATTCTGTTCCTGTTCTAGTTGTTTGCTTAGTTTGTTTTAGTTTTATTTTATTTTTTTTTTTAGGTTCAGTTGTTGATAGTTCTGTTTGTTGTCATTTTACTGTTCATGGTTTTGATATTCTTTTTCTTAGATAATTTCCTTTAATATTTCATATAATAAGGGCTTGGTGATGATAAACTCCTTTAACTTGACCTTACCTGAGAAGCACTTTATCTGCCCTTCCATTCTAAATGATAGTTTTTCTGGATAGAGTAATCTTAGATGTAGGTCCTTGCCTTTCATGGTTTTGAATACTTCTTCCCAGCCCCTTCTTGCCTGAAAGGTTTCCTTTGAGAAACCAGCTGAAAGTCTTGTGGGCACTCTTTTATAGGTAACTGTCTCCTTTCCTCTTGCTGCTTTTAAGATTCTCTCCTTATTTTTAGTCTTGGCTAATGAAATTATGATGTGCTTTGGTGTGTGTTTCATAGGGTCCAACTTCTTTGGGACTCTCTGAGCTTCCTGGACTTCCTGGAAGTCTATTTCCTTTGCCAGATTGGGGAAGTTCTCCTTCATTATTTTTAAAAATAAGTTTTCCATTTCTTGTTCTTCCTCTTTTCCTTCTAGCACCCCTATGATTTGGATGTTGGAACATTTAAAGTTGTCCTGGAGGTTCCTAAGCTTCTCCTCACTTTTTTGAATTCTTATTTCTTTGTTCTGTTCTGGTTGAATGTTATTTCTTCCTTCTGCTCCAAATTGTTGATTTGAGTCCCAGTTTCCTTCCCTTCACTATTGGTTCCCTGTATGTTTTTCTTCATCTCACTTTGCATAGCCTTCATTTTTTCCTCTATTTTGCAACCATACTCAATTGTTTCTGTGAGCATCCTAATTACCAGTGTTTTGAACTCTGCATCTGATAGGTTGGCTATCTCTTCATTGCTTAGTTCTATTTTGGGAGCTTTGATCTGTTCTTTCATTTGGCCATATTTCTTTGTCTTGGCACTTATTTGGTTGTAAGGGGAGGAACCCTAGGTATTCGATAGAGTGGGGCAACCTACATCTCTGTGTTGTGGTGCTGTATGTGGGGGAGGGGTCATAGAGGGGAAAAATGCTGCTTGCTCAGCTCTTGCCCTGCTTTCATCACTTCTCCCACTACCCACAAGCAAATTGGGCCCTTCTGGTGCAGATTCCCCAGTGGGTGGGTTTGTGTACATTCTAGGACCCTGTGGGTCTCTCCAATGAACTTCCCTGTAATTTTGGGAGTTTCTCCCACTGCTGAAACCCCCACAGGTTTTTATAGCCAGAGGTTTTGAGGCTTTCTTTTCCCACACTGGAACCCTGGGTTGTGTGGTCTGTCTCACTCCCCAGTTGTTCATCCCGGTTTATCTGCACACAAATGTGGAACTGCCTGCTCTGCCAGCCACTGCCTCAGCTACCTTGTCCTCCAGGGGCAGCCTTGCCACGTGTCCTCTCTACCCTGGTTGCCTGTTTCCACTCCTCCTACAGGTCTGGATGAATGTTTCTTCTTTATCTCCTTGGTTGTTGGACTTCCATACAGTTTGATTTTTTGGCAGTTCTGGTTGTTTTTTGTTTTTAAATTTGTTTTTGTGCTTTTTTAGTTGTGCCAGGTGACAAAGTCTATCAACCTATGCCTCCATCTTGGCCGGAAGTTGGTATTTTAAGATTTCTAAATCAGAGATTTTTCAAAACTTTAAAAAATTTTGAAATGTTACATACAGAAAAGCATATAAAACTTACATGTACAATGTAATGAATAGTTGGGAAGCAAACACTAATGTAACCAGCGAGTAAAAAAAAAAAAAAGAGTTTCACCAATATCCAGACACCCCTAACAACCCCCCTTTACAACTCTTTTTCCTAGCAGAGATGATTACTTTCTTGCCTTTTGAGATTGATTTTCCTCATAGATTTACCACCTTTATATGCATATGTCAACAATATCAATTAGTTTTGCCTGTTTTAAACTTTATAGGAATGTAATCATACAGCATGTAAATCTTTCGTGTCTGGATTCTTTCACTCTGCATTATGTTTGTGAGCTTCATCCATATTGTTGGGGGAGCTGTGGTTGGCTCATTTTTATTGTTAAATAGTATTTTGATGTATAAATATATCACAGATTCTTTATCTGTCCTATTGGAAAGGGACTTCTGGGTTGTTTCCTATGATCTCTTTGACACAGATTATTTGAATTATTAAAATTTGCCTTTGACCTGACATGTAGCCAGTTTTGTAATACTCCATGTAGGTTTGGGAAAAAAAGTATTTTCTAATGGTTGGGTGGGTGGTTTATAAATATTTTTATTCCTTATTATCTTAAACTCAGACAGGCTCAGTTTTTTTTCATTATCTCTCTGGCCTTCATAGATTGAGTTTGTCACCTCTGTAAACTGTTCAGGGACAATCTTTTCTAAGATGTTTTCTATATTAAGGAAGCCTGCTCAGAGTAGTGACTGGTAACTAGCAGGAGGAACTTCCCAACTATTTCAAGTGGAATATCCCAGGTACGGGTCCTGATGAGGGGTAAGAGGCCTGAGGCCCTGAAGAAGGGTCAGGCTGTAAGGGAAAGTGAAAAGATGGGGGAAGATGGATGAAGCCTAACCCTGTGTGAGGATTCTTGATGTGATTCTAGGGTCAGGGTTCCTGTCATCCGTCTGCTGGCCCTTTGGACCACTCAGCCACTGGCATGCTTTCCAAGTCTGTATCCATGAGTAGCATCAATTGCTTCTTGGGCAGCTCAGACCCAGCTGGTGAGTCAAAGTGGGGAGCAAAGCAGGGGTAGCCCTTTCTCCTGTCTGTCTCAGCACCACTCCTCAGGTCCCGCTGTGTAGGGTTCAGCTGTCCTAGGTTGTGTCTAACTACTATTTGGAAACCCCAAAATGCCTTTATTTAAGTGAGAGATCTGAATTCAGGACTCTGGCATTCTGACACTCTTCTTCCAATGAAGGAGAACATAGGACAGCCTGAAGCTCTCCAACTTTCCTTATTGCCAGAGATAGGACAGTTAACTGCAGTGGACCTTGTCTTCAAGATGAGGCATTTAGAGCTCAGTGCAAAACCTGTGTTCGCCCCATTCACCAAAACCAGGACTGAGACGATTGGGTCCACAGCCCCATTCTCCACGTAACCCTTGTGCTTTGTTTCTCTGGCTCCCAAGTTCTTTAGCTCTGCTCAGACCCCGCCCTCCCTCGCTATTCCCCAGAGCTTGCCCTGCAGAATGGCGTCACCTGCACCTGCAGCTTGGGAACCTGATCCAGGTGGAGGGGGTGGGGGCAGCAGCCCTGGACGCCTTTGTCAGGCTTCAGCCGGACACTTCTCATCTCCTTTTGTGTTGGCAGGGAATTTATCCCAGTCCTCTGCTGCAGCCGACCTTAGCCAAAGGTGAGTTTGGGGAGACTTGGAGCCCTTCGAAGACCTAGTTGGGGGAGGAGCAATGCTTCCTAAAAGACTGCTCCCCTTAACATTTCTGATCTAAGACGAATACCCTTCTCCCTGAATTGCATATAATTGATCCCCTTCTCAATGGCCAGGGAAGGCACCAGAAGGTTCCTCTTAGCCCATGGGATGGGGAAGAAATTAAGGAAAGAAAAGGAGTATTCAGACCCCAGGGTGTCAGTTAAATAAAAGACAGTGGGAGTTGTTTGCTGTTGTCAGTGCCGCAAAGCTGAGCAGGCAGATGGGCTGTTGGACAGCCTTAGGGAAAGACAGTGACCTAGGACCAAGGATCCGCTTTGGATGGCTCAGATGATTGACCAACAGGGAGTGGCTCCAAGGAGAGCCCCGAGGGGAGAGGTCAGGGGCTGAAGGCATAGTTCAGGAATCTGGGTAGAGACTGGGACATTTCAGTAACTACAGTTGTCAATAAGCATGCAAAATCAGCACCTGTTTATTTGGGTTTATTTGGCTTTTACAGATGAAGCCTGATTAGAGTTGGTCAGACCTCTAAGATGGTGTGGTTGTATGAACTATGAACGGGCCCTTTAAGATATCAAGCTCTGATTTGTGGTCCTGAAAATCTCCAGCTGACACATCCTCCTGGCTCTGGGCTTGGGATTAGCTCATGGGATGGGGCTGATGAAATCCCAGGAAATTCAGTCCTTATTGGCTTTAGGCCCAGAGGCCCTTTCTGAACAGCAGAGAGGGAATAGCAGAGAGGGTCGTAAACAGGGCTCTTGTTTTACTGGGGAAAATGCCACCCCAGAGGGCCCCCATCCCATACCACTTCCGTTGGGAGCAGCATGAGAGAGGAGATTGGGACTGGATTAAGTAGGGGGTTGGGGTGAGGGTGGCTCTGCATTTATCTGGGAGGAGCCTAGAGTTTTCCTCATAAATAGAGTGGCCCGGGGAAACCATAGTGTCCACATCCAAGAAGTCCTGGGAGGTAGGGGATGGGAGTACCTTCCTCTCCAAGTCTTTCCTCTCTCTTCCTCACCCTTTCTCTGAGTATTTCCCCTCATCCCCTCTCTCTCTCTTTCTCCTTATCATGGCACCTTTACTCACCATCTCTCTGAGAGTATTTCTTCACCTTTTCCTTCTCTTTCCGCAGCTGTAGCCAACTGGAAAGGGGCTCAGGGAGCTGGGCAGGCTCCTCCCTGCGACGGACCTTCAGCTTCCTCTTGGGCATGACCGGAAAGGCCAAGGTAGGAGTCAGCTGGGGAAGTAGGAGGCCTGGGACCCACTGCCTCCCCAGTTCCCTTCTTCCTCGCTCTACCATCTGCTCGCTCCCCAGCTCCCCCTGGTAGACAGAGACTCAGGGCAATGTTCAAGTTTCAAGGGAACATATGCCGTCTCTCCCTATATTCTAGTAAATCACCTTTCTTCTGTTTCCCCCATGTCTGCAGCTTAGCAGCCAGCTGTGGACACCTGGAAGAGACAGCCAGGAGCCTCAGCAGCTGTAGAGTGCAGTGGGCTAGCCCTCCCTTTCTTTAGCACTCACATAGCTAAGAGATGGGCAGCAGAAATCATAACCACTGAGCATAGTAATAATTACAGCAGTACTTTTCACTTCTTCATACAGTCTTAAGGTTTGCAAAGTGCTTTTCACACTCATAATTTCATGGGTGGGTACAGCAACAGCAGGAGTTGGAATTAGACTATAGGCAGAGGGGCAGCCAGGGAAGTAGAGGGTATGAAAGCACACGCATCCTGTCCATGTAAGGCCAGGACGCTGGGCAGGTAAAGGCACATTTCTCTCTTCCTTATTACCAACCTCTGGGCTCCGGTAAAACCAGGAACTCTGCCTGCTGCTCGAATTCATTCCACTTTCTCCATTTACTGGCAGAATGAGCCACCCCTCTTGCTCTGGTGCCCCCCCCCCCAATCATGCATGTACTTTCCACCCCAGGGCGGCTCCCGAGCATTGAGAGACACCCCAGAGAAGGCATCTCATATTCACCTGGAAGAATCATGGGAGTCTCACCAGGAAGGTTGTCCAGGCTCCTCCCAGCCCCACCCACAGTGCCAGGGCTGTCTCCTCTGCCAGCCTGTTAGCCAAGATTCCCCTTCCTCTGGGTGGACAGGGATGACAGAGATAAAACCAGGTCATTAGCACCTTCTCTCTACAGGCCAATGTCGGGGGAGTTGAGGCTTGAGACCTCCTAGTCTTGAGAAGAGGAGGAGTAGCTGGAGAACCCTAAAGCTGGGGTCGGGGGAGGGCAGGTGGGCAGCGGGGCCTGCCTTCTACCATGGGGGAGCAGAGCTCTCCAGAGAACAAAGCATATTCAAGGCTTTGGGTCTGAGTCCCATCTCCCCACAGGCTGTCTGGCTCAGTTCAGGATAGGAGAGTCTGCTGGCAGAATCACCCTCTTTTCTTGGGGTGGGAATGGTAGGGGAGTGGTACTGCCCAGGGGCCACCCAGGTCCCAGTCGGTCTGCATTTGTCCACCCTTGGCCTAACAGTTTGGTGAAGGGCTGAGTAACCTGGTGTAGGGGGATGTGGGCAGAGACTTTAGAGCCCAGACAAGAAGCAGGAAAGAGCCAGAGTAAGTCAGGACATCGTCCCACTCGACCTTTCCACGCCAGCATCTTTGGTCCTGGCCTCTTGTTCTCCTCTCCATCATCTCCTGGCCCATTTTCCTTCCATGCTTGTGAATGTGTGTGCCTGCCTCACCACATCTCTTCTTCCCCTTCCTCCCAGCTCAGGACAGGGGCCATAAGCAGGTACACGTCAGGGGTGGGGCTGGAGAGAAGTTCGGTCAAGCAGTGAGAGAAGGAAGGGCTCATTTCTTCCTGTCTGATTAGCATTGTAGAGTGGACAAGACACTTTTCCAGAGGTCATTCTATTTGATTCTTGTAACACTCTGGGAAAGATAAACATTTTAACCTCCATTTTTAAAGACAAGATAACTCCGAGGCTAAGTTACTTGCCCCAGATCCCATAGCTGGTAAGAGATGGAGCTGTATTGCAAACCTAGAGCTGTAACTATATAATGTTACCTCTGCCTGTGAGTAAAGCTAACGTAATAAGTTATCCCCTCTCTTCCCTTCTTCCACCATCTTCTGATGGATGGCCACTGGAGTCAGTTATGTCCTAATCATCCCCTCCCAGAATGTACAAGGTCCAGAGTAATGAGAAAAGCAGGCATCCTCCTGGGCACTGAAGTGCTTGGGCCCGGGCATCCCTGTGGCTCTATCTGTTCACTTATTGGTCATGACTCTGACTCTAACAATGAGGTTCTTCCCTGGGATGGGTTCCTTGCCCCTGAAATGTGGGGGACACATCTGTTAAGTTAAATGAGCTAAAGAAGGTGGTGGCCACTTTTAGGTTCCAGCAGAAATTAGGGTTGGGTTTTATTTTGTGTATCTAAAAAGATAATTTCTGAATATCTGGGAGATATCACTGGATAGGAGTAGAGGCGGCTGGGGTAAAAGTGGTTTGGGTGGAGGGGCAAGGGATGCCGAGGAGAAAGGGAAAGTGCTCACCATTCCAGAGGACGCAGAGAATGGAAATTAAGTCAAGCTGCAGGTCTAGCTCACAAAAGCCCAGGAGATTTGTTTTGTTTTTTTAACTTGAGAATTTTTTTTTAAAGGTCTTATTTATTTATTTTTAGAGAGAGGGGAAGAGAAGGAGAAAGAGAGGGAGAGAAAATCAATGTGTGGTTGCCTCTCACGCACCCCCTACCAGGGACCTGCCCTGCAACCCAGGCATGTGCTCTGACTCGGTATTTAACAGGCAACGCTTTGGTTCACAGGCCCACACTCAATCCACTGAGTCACACCAGCCAGGGCAGCCCAGATGTTTTAAAAGGTAGACTGGTTTCCTTTTTCCAATCCCCATCTCCTCTTCTGTGCTACTCATCTCCTAAGATGGAGAAGAGCACAGGGAAAGTAGACTGAAGACTGGAGTGGAAGACAGGAAAGAGTTGGAAGGTTAGGTAGGCCCTCTTTATACAGAGACCTCTTAAGTTTAATTTAGGGAATGAGAGATCCCTCAAATAACTTTGGGATTCAGGTCTCAGGTTTATTGGGTACTCAGACTGGAGTTGGCCCTTTAAGGTTCTATCCATAGCTTGCAGAACCCTCCCACCTCAAGGCCTGGGAGAAAAGCTGAGGTCCCAGCCCACCTCTAGTCTCTGGGCCCCCAGTGGTGGAGCCATGAAGCCAGGGTTCTGGCTTCTGATTGTTTTTAAATTTAGTACATTCTTCAGCCTTGGCTGCCCTCTGGGTTGGGGGTAGGTAAGCCTGGGGCTCTGTGCCTGGGAGCCTCTGGATGGCTGGTTTGGGGGAGTTCCTAGGGCCTTCCAAGAGGTCTCCCCAGCAGGTGCACTCCTGGAGGAATCAGTCTCTCTCACCATCCTGGGGAAGTCCTTTCTGCTTTCTTCTTTCCATCCATTGTAGAACAGGCATGGTGCTTTCTGCTCCTTTTTTTCTGGTCTTTGCTATATAAGGATCCTAACAGGGGAATGGGTGAAGAAGGAGGTGAAGGAGTTGCTAGGCAGGAGGGGAAGTCAGAGGAGCAGTGTGGGGGTGGTGCTGGGGGTGAGGAGCCCAACCAGCTCAGCCAGTGGTGAGGCAGTAGAGCCCAAAATAGTGGCAGAAGCTAAAATTGGCACCTACAAGAGGGCTGAGTTGGGCTTGAAACCTGCAGCCTGGCCCTGCTGCCCAGCCAGCTGGGCCAGGAAGCCACTAAATCTGGGTTGGGCTCCCTTTCCCTCCCTCTTCCCCCTCACCTTTAGGTACCACAATTGGGCAAAACTCTGCAAACATGGGATACTCTGTCTCAGGCCATTCTGTGCTTCTGGTTTCCCCGGAGAAATGGGAGACCTTGGAGGCAGAAAGGAGCTGCGACGTGAGTGGGTATAGCTAGCGAGTGGAGGAGGAATTTTCCTAGGAGCAGGAAGTTCACCAAAGGTGGAGGTTGCCTCAAGGGCTGGGCAAAGAGTCCAGAAAGAGCCTGCCCCACCCACCTCCCTGTGGAGAGATTGGCCTCGCCCCAACTGCCCCAAGTGATCGGGCAGGCTTGTTTCTGGTCTGCTGGTTCTGGCCTAATTTGCAAGAGAGAAGTAGTTAGACCCAAGGAAGGACTTCCTCAGCTTCTTAGCTTTTAGTAAAGGTGGCGAATTCCTGTCGGGGCCCCACAAAGTATTTCTCTTTGGCAAAGTGGAGGCCAACGGACAGGGACAGAGTGAGGTCAGGAACATCCCAGAGGGGCGCGGCATGCGGGAGAATTCTCTCCTCTCCCCGTCTGTCCTCTGGAAGTAAATCCTCTCCTTAACGCCTTCTAAAGACCCTTTGACTTCCTCGCTTTCTCCTGCTTGTTTTGATGGGCTTGAGGGCCGGGAAGGAACTGGTTGCCGGTTCCCTGGAGAGCTGGGGGCGGCTGGAATCCTCTGGCATGCGGGTCTGTAAGTCCTGCAGACTGGGAGGAAGGGTGAAGGAGGACCCGGGCTGGGGTGAGGGCTGCGGGGCTGGGCAGCGGTGGCTCTTTGGAAGACCAGAGCTCAGAGGCCGGTCTCTGGGGCTACAGGACGGCCCAAGCGCTGGAGGGAGCCCTCAACTTGCTTGCACAGAACCGCTCTACTCCTCCGAGCTGTCCCTGCACCGACCAAGCAGTTAGTCCCGCGGGTACCCGCCCTGCTCCGCCCCGCCTCCCCCTTCCTGCGCCCGGGCAGGGGGGTGGAGACTCGGGTTTGAGGAACTGGCGCGGGTGCCGCGAGGGGAGTCAGACTTCCTGTCCCCAGAGCGACGTGTGCTGGGCAGCCCGTTCCCTCCTCCCCCACAATAGCTGGACGCCTGGGTCCCTAGTGCCCCTCCGGCAACCCCCCATCGGGGGATTATGTCTCGGATCGAATCCCTCACGCGAGCGCGTATCGACCGGAGCAAAGAGCTGGCGAGTAAGGTGGGCTTTACAATCCCTCTCCTCTGCCCACTACCCCAGGGTGCCCTTCGACCCCCTCCCGCAGGCACCCTCCCCCCGACCCCCCCCACCTCCCGCCGGTCTCCCGCACGGATATCAGCGGAGCATCTGCCAGGCAGGCTGCGGGCCGGGTGGGTGGGGACTGTAAGTGGGGAGGGGTGGGGGGCAGCAGACCCGACCCTACCGCGGCTAGGGTCCTGGGAGAGAGCGGACCCGATGTTGGTGGCCTCCGATCCGGTCGGCGGGATCGGGTGTTTGGGGCCTGGGCATTTGAGGTCGTAGGAAAGAAAGTTGCTCTGGTAAGGGACGGAGTGGGAGGGAGGGGTGTGTGTCAGGTTGGGGGTGCCAAGGGCTCTGTGGCACCCTTTCCTCCTGGCTCCCATCGGCTGGCTCTCGACCTCCCCACACCCTGCAGTCGCTGGCTTGGTCGTTCCCCCTTTGTCCCCGCCATCCGGTGGAGGGGGCGGGAGGGGGTGGTTTCCCGGGCTTCCTCCCACCATCACCTCCGAAGCCACCCCTCCTAGACAAAAGTCAGCTCCTCCTTGCAAATGGACTTTCCAGCTGTGATTCAGTTCTCTCTGGTAGGCGGGTGGCTGGGGTCAGGGAAGGCTTAGTTTTCCGCAAGCCCGTTGCTCTCAGGTGAAGGGAGCAGAGGTCTTTGTGTAGCTGCTATCCTTTCCTTCATCCTTAGGGGCCCTGAGCACCTCTGTACCTGCAACACAGGATCCCCCATCCCTACCGGCCCCACCAGCTTCTGAACTCCTTGTTTTAACAACCCCAAACAACCTGAAACCATTAGGCTGACCCACTGGGCACTGTGCCCTCTCTGTCCCTCCTGCCCCTCCCGCCTGCCAGCTCCCTCATCTCTTCCTTTGGGCATGTTCACCTACCATTTTCAGAGTCTGGGAGTATAATTTATCGTCTCCCCCACCCCTATCTGACCACTCCTTTCCAAGTATCCTTTATCCCTGTCTGTGTACCCAGGCCCCCTCCCAAAGGCCATTACTACCCCACGGGCCCAGGAAGTGATTCAGCTGACTTGTAGGTGAATAAGTGAGAGATGGGAGGAAGGTGGTGCATGCGGACAGCATCTCCCAGCCACTTGGGGCACCCACACTGGAGCCATTCTAGGAAAGGCCAGGGTGCAGCCCATAACTGGTTTAATCTCTGGCTTCTCGCCCACCTCAGGACCCTGGTGCCCTGCCCAGGGCTCCCACCATATGCTGGTCACTACCAGCAACTTCAGGCAAGGAAGCAGAACCCTTTGGAGCCCTCAAGGATGGTGGAAATCCACCCACTCCTAGCTCCTAGCCTGCCTACCTGTCTTGAGGCTAACTTGGGAAAGGTTTCATCCTAGAACTTTTCCTTAGGGGGTTGGGATAAGCTTCTGCTAACAGGAAAGCAGCTTGGGATTCAAGTAGGGCCTGAGACAAACTGACGACTGGGGAGGGCTGAAGTGTGGGGGAACAGTGGGATGGCAGGCAGGCTCTTCTCAACCCTGTGCCAGGCCAGGCCCCAGCTCTGAAAGTCTGTTTATTTTTCAACGGTTTGAGCTGAGACCCTGGAGTAGAGCCAAGGGGGGTGGAGAGGTTTTTGAAACCACGGAAATTTGGTTCCACCCTGAAAAGGAAAGTCACAGGGGAGCCAGCGGGAGACAGACCTGGAGAGAGAGGCTATAGACAGGGGTTCTGGGAAGATACTGGGGATCCTTTTTCTGTTATTGGGAGGGGCTGGGGTACCAGACACCTGGATCCTCAAGCTGGTTTTGTTGGTTTGTTTCGGGGGTCTTGCCACTCTGCTCTTTCTAACCTGGGGTGGCCATAGCAGGGGAGTGTTGGGGATCTGGTGGGGCCCGAGGGGTGGGTGGCTGAGTGGGTGGACTTTTGAGGGCAAAAAGGCCACTGGAGGAGAGTGGTTGTCAGTTTGGGCTGATCGGAAGGGGAGGGCCACCTCCGGAAAGCTGTGGTTACAGAGGGGGGAGTTGGTTCTTAGCCAACAAGCCCTGGATCCCCTCTCCCCCTCCCCCATGCACACCAGCTGTCTCTTTTCTTTTTATACTGTGGTGGGAAGTGCAGGGGGGCCTGTGGAAATGAGATTATTTGAGGAAGATGGTCTCTCCTGCTACCTTTTGGGGGGGGGCTCAGAGCTAAGCCTTGACCCCCATTTCTTTCCTTATTCCTTAATACCTCCTTGTAGAAGAAGAAATTGAAGTCAAACCTTTTTTCCTTCCCACCCTCACAGAGCCTTTCTGTGTGGCTCCCCCTCCTCATGCTTCTGTTTTCCTTTCAGTCCATTTTTATTCTTTCAGGCTGTCTTCAGCCCTCCACCCCCTCTGTTCTCTCTACTCTACTTCCTACCTCCACAGGCCCAAATCCAGAGATCCCCTCTCTCTCTTTAGCACCCCCACCCCGTCCTTCCTTTTCTCCTCCCCCAAACCCTAACCTTTATTCCTCTCACAGAACAAAGGGCCTTTTCCTGCCTAGGAGCAAGCAGGGGCCAGAGGTCCAGAGATGGCTGTGGAGGCTGGGGGGTCCCCTTGGAATCTCTAGGACCCCAGCATTGGAGTGTGGTGAGCAGGTGGAGTAGGAAAGGAGAGAGGCCATTTCTTTGTCCTGAATAATGGAGAGGTGGCTGGCTTTGTGTGCAGGACTGGGAGTGGAGCCGCAGAGGAAGGCTGGGTGAGCCCAGGAGAGAGCTGAGGGGGGTGGCAGTTTGGGGGGAAGTTGGAGAGTTTGGGATCCCCAGGAAGCTGAAGCTTTTGGGGTCATAGGAAAAGATTCTAGGGGTCATGGAGGTGAGGGAAAGAGCTGAGGGGGAGGGGAGAAGCAAGGATGGGGGAAGGGAGCCGAAAGCTTAGGGAAGTCACTGAGCGCAGTGACGACAGAGAAGTTGGATGAGCCTAGAGAGGAACCTTCTGGGGCTGACCAAAGGATTTAAAGAGGGGTCTGATCTCGGTTCCCCTGGCTTCCCTGGATCCCTCACCTTGGAATCAGGGAGGGGACAGGTCTGAATGTTTGAGTCCCATGCATGCACATGACCTGTGTTGGGGTATATATGTGTGTGTCTGTCTGTCCATCCCCAGATGTTCTGAGTTACTGCTCTGAATGGTGGTCGCCAAAGCAGGACATGAGAAAACTGTTCCATTCTTAGCTTCAGTCTCTGTCGTCCAGGAGCTCGAGTGAGCAGATCGTTCCAAGTTCCGGGGCTGATAAGAGAAATGGCTGAGAGGAGCTGGCTGGGCCTTTCTGGGTTTGTTTATGTCTCTTGGGGGAGGGGGCCTGCAGACCGCAGCTGCCCCCCTCCCAGCTCCACCGGCCTGCCTTGTGCCAGGAGGGCAGGGAGCCCTGGCACGGCTATTGTTCGCTTGCACAAATGCCTGTCTGTCTGCATCACTCCCCCACCCCTCCACTGGGCTCCCTCTCCTCACCCGACAGGTGTGGCGGGGTTGGGGGCAGGCTGGGGTCCAGGATGCCTGGGTCTCAGGGTCTCTAGCCTGATTTTATTCCCAATAGCCCTTAGCACCCCTCTTCTGCTTCACCAGTGTGCCCACCCCCATTGCCCAGTGTCTCATCCTCATTCATCAAGCAAGCATTTATTAGGAGCCTTTGTGTGCTCAGCGATATTTTTGCGTGTTGTGTGTCTGGCTTCAGCGTCCGTGTTTCAGTTGGCTGCCTTCTCCTGAGCCTTCTTTATCTTGTCCTTGGAAGCTCATAAAGGACAGAGCCTTGCGGAGACCATCCTAGCCCTCCTCTCAGTCCCATGGCAGGACTGCTGCTCATTTCCCAGCCCTGTAGCTCATCCCCGTGACTCATGGCCCTCGCGGCCTACGACTCTGCACTCCTACTGGCCAGAGGCTGAGCCACAGATGATTCAAATCCCGGTCAAACTCTCCAGGGCCTCTGGTTGCCATACAGAGGACCTAGACAGAGGCCTTCCCATCTTGAGGAAGGGGCAGCTGCCAGTTGCAGCCGGAGCAGGGACAATTTTGAGTAGCCCGTGGCTCCCCTAGAGCTCTTGGTTTGGACACACACGATGCAGGAGCAAGGGCAGCTGAGAGCTTAGGCTTTGCCTTGGAGAGGCCCTGGCGCCTCCTGGCGCCCCCTGCCGCCCCCTGCCGCCCCCTGGGAGGGCGGGATGCCCAGGTCCAGGCTTTGGCAGAGCCTTGTCCTTCATTTATGTTACTGTTTTCCTCTTCTCTCATCTGGGGAGACAAAGTCAGACAAGTGGGGAGACTGCCTCTGCCTTGGGTTTGGGGGCCACCAGCCACAATGCCCTCTGCCATTTACCCTGTCTGTCTTTCTCCAAAAGTGGCCAAGATCTGGGAGGACAGTGCAGGAAGGTTTGGGTTGGCCGCCTTCTGGCCCCCAGGTCTAAGCTCAGAGGAAGTAGGAGGAGGGGCGGAGCCATCAGGAGGAGGGGCGGAGCCATCAGGAGGAGGGAGGAAGGAGAACTGAGGGCCCTTAGGAAAGGAGTGAGGGTGCTGCTGGGAGCCTTTGTCTGGGTGTCCATCCATCTATCTGTCTGTCTATCCATCCACCTATGCTTCCTTGCTTCCTTTCTGTCCTTTCCAAACCTGTATTGAGGGCCTGTTGTGTACCATCCATTGTCCTGGTTGCTTCATTCACTTTATCTTTGATGTAGCTGTGGTGTGGATGGAGGCTGTGTAGCAAGAAGGACCTGCCCTGAGGGTTTCTGAGAAAGAATGACTGTAGACCCTGACCAGCAGGGTGTTGAATTCAGCAGGAAGGGCCTCTGAGGTGCTGGGTGTTGTGGAATCTGGTGGGGGGGGGGGCGGGGGTGATGGGCCCTTGGTGGACAGGTTGGGGCATGGAGGTGAAGGGCTGTCTTGGTGGCGGGTGAGTAAATGGGGGACCAATATGATTATCTTCAGAATACCTGGAAAAGAGTAGGACCAAGAACCAAACAAACCAATTCAGTCCTTCTCCGGAGCAGGCACCCCTGGTGAGCAGGCCCTGTGTCTTCCTGTCTTCACCAGCCTGAGCCCTGGGGCGGGCACAGTCTGCCTCCAGGACAATAGTGCTGGGCAGTGCCAGGGCCGCTCACTGCTGGGCAGTGCCTGTGTTGGGATGTGCTGTTGCTGTGGCTGCTGCCCGCTGCTGGCCCACTCAGAGAGGGGGTCACTTGGAGAGAGGGTGAGTGTTGGGAGGTCGAGAAGCCTGGACACAGAGTACCTAGGTTGTCTACTGGGGCACTGAAGCCAGAGAGGGAGGACCACTATGGACCCCCTCCTTGGCAGCCCCAGGCCTCTCCGTCCCTGCTCCGCCTCCTCTGGGGGGAGTGCTCCTGGAGGCCTAGGGTTGGGGGGCAGGGGTCCAGGGAGGGCAGGGAGAGTGGTGGCCGCGTTAGGGTAGATCTGTAGCACTGCCCATGCTGGAGTTGACCTTGATTTAGATCTTACTTTAAAAAATATGATTATTATATCAATACTCATGTATTTGTTTGCTTGCTTTTAAGTCCAACATAACAAGTGCTCAGACTTTTTGTTTGTGTCCTAGAGAAAACTGGGCGGGCAGGTGAGGAGGGGAGGTTTGAGTGTGTGTGGCAGGGAGAAAGGAACATTTGGCCTTGTTCTTTGAGGTTCTGTAAGGTTATTATTATTCGGAGAAGGGTTTGATCTAGTAAAGAGCAAGACAGATGGAGGCTGGACCAAAAGGAGAATCTTCTAGTAGTCCAGGTATCTGGGTTCCAGAATAGAAAAAGGGGGGTGCCCTGGCTGGTGTGGCTCAGTGCATTGAGTGCGGGCCTGCGAACAAAAAGGTCGCTGGTTCGGTCGGGGCACATATCTGGGTTGTGGACCAGATACCCCAGTTGGCGGGTATGCAAGAGGCAACCACACATTGATGTTCTCTTTCTTTCTCCCTCCCTTTCCCTCTGTCTAAAAATAAATAAAATCTTTGAAAAAGAGAAAGAAGAAAGGAGGCTTAGAATATTGGAGGCTAGAGTTAGAGGCTGGTCAGCCTTCTTAACCAGGCCCAGGAGGAGGAGCGGGGAGGGAGAGGGCCAAGAGCAGTGGAGGGGAAGCCAGGGTGAGAAAGGGAAGGCAGAGGTGGAGGAGTAGAGAAGGGAAGGTATGGGGTGGGGAGGAGAGCAGGAGATAGGAGGAGAAAGAGGAGGAGAGGAGAAAAATGGATGATCTGGGTGGGGAGTGACTTAAGAACTCTCAGGAGGGGGGGCAGGGGAGGGAAGAATTCTGGGCCACCCAGTCTGGAGGCTGAGCTAGGGCACTGTGGCCCAGTGCCCCCTGGCCCCAGTGGTGTTGACTCAGTCCCTCTACACTTCCCTTTTCTACCATAAGCACCAGACCAGTGCGTCCGTGGCCCTCCACAACCTCTTAACTACTAGTGTGCCTGGACTGAGAGGCAGGACTGGGCCCCTAAGGTCCATCTTGAGAACTCTTCCTGGAGTTCTAATTCTCTGTCTCAGGCCCCACCCGTGTCCTCCAATTTCAGGCTTGTACCCTTGGCTTCAGCCACATGATCCATTTGTTGGTTCTGAGAAGCCAAGAAACCTTAGAGGGTGGTCTTGTTGGCACCTATTCCTGCTCAACTTCCTCTTAAGAATGGAGGGAAAATTCCAGAATCTGAGGTGACCGCCACAGAAGGCCCTGGAATAGGTGGGAAGGATGATATCCCATCTTCTCACCTTCTCAGGCTTTCAGGGAAGTCAGGGGCTTACAGAGGGACAAAAAGAGGTGCAGAGGTCGGAGCAGAGCAGGAGAAGAGAGCTGAGATGGGAGCAGCGCACCTCTGAGGTTTTGAGGAAGGGTGCACAGTGGGCCCCATCTTGGGAGACCAGAGCCGGAGAAACTGATGTTGCAGCTGGAGGACGGAGGGTGGTTGCCGGAAGGTACTTCTGGGATGGAGGAAACTCATTGGGTGAGGAGGAATAGAAGGAGCTACCCTAGGTTTTGGAGGGTTGTATGAGAGAGGGAAAAGCTACACTGCAGGAGAGACTTCCTGCCAGAAGTGACACCCAGCCAGCTGGGTTTCCTTCCTTAAACCACCAGAGGAGGAGAGGGGGAGTGACCCAAGGCCAAAACCAGGCTCCTCCTCCTCCCTCAGGGTGAGCAGAGAACTCGCTGCCTCCTGCCTCCTGCCTCCTGCCTCGAGGCTCCCGTACCTTGAGTGTGTGTGGAAGACTCAGAGCTTTGGGACCCTGCCTCTGGGTTGAAGGTGGTAGTGGAGGCATGCTGCCCCTTTCCTCCGATCTAATAAGGGAATCTCCTGCCCCCCCACTGTGACTGCCTCAGAGACAGACAGCGACTCCAACCCCAACTCCAGTTGTCATGGTGATAAGAAGAGCTAACTCCCATAGATCTGAAAGCTCTGGTGAGCTGGCACCCTCTGCTTCGCCTGCTCTCCCTTTCTCTCTGCGCATATTCCCCTGGCACAGAGAAGAGAGCACAGCAGCTTGGGGGCGAGCGGAGCTAGGGCTGGGAGGTAGAGTGAGGACGCCGAGGTCTAGAGCTGGGGAGATGAGTGGCAACAGGAGGCAGCCCAGCCGCAGGGGCCAGGTAGGCCAGGGGCCAGCCAGGCCCTCGGGGCTGGCCTGGTCAGGCCTGGACGGCTGCGGCGGGCTCTGCTTCCAGCAGTGGTGTCTTTCCGGCGTCTTCCCTGGCCTGTCTCTCTGGACCTCTCGGGCACTCTGGCGTTTTCCAGCTCACTTACTATCTCTCTCACCCCTTCCACAGACCCGGGAAAAGGAAAAGATGAAGGAAGCCAAGGATGCCCGCTATACCAACGGGCACCTCTTCACCACCATCTCCGTTTCGGGCATGACCATGTGCTATGCCTGTAACAAGAGCATCACAGCCAAGGAGGCCCTCATCTGCCCAAGTAAGTTGGCCCCGAATGTCACTTTGACTTGGTGCCCACTGACCCTAATCTTCCCATCTGTCCTTTCCGCCCTGGATCCATAGGGGTCGCTTTCCACTCAGAGTCCCAGCAGGGACCCAATGCCGGGGCCAGATGCTTGATCCCTCGCTCCCTTCCTCTCGAGGACGGGCAGTGGCTGTCGGAATACAGCATGAGCAGGACTATCTGGGAGCAGAGGCTGGGATGGCTCCCTGTGCAGCTGTCATCCTCTGGGTGTGTCTGGCTCCCTGAACAGCTGCTGAGGGTTAGGGGGACTGATTGGAGAAGAAGCAAGAATGTATGTGAGGGCAGGTGGGGGGAGGATAGGAGAGCTGGGTGGCAAGCTACCGACTTTGCAGCTGTCTCTGCCTATCTTCCGGCAGAACTGGACATTGAGGGCTTCAGGGACCCTCTGCCCCTCCCTTTCTGTTCACTGTGGGTGGAGCATGAAATCTCTAAATCTCTGGGAGATTTAGAAAAAGAGGGCTTAGGACCCTCTGTTTCACATTCGAGACTAACTGACACGCCGTGGGAAGAGGGCACACAGCAAGGGTGTGTGTGTTCCGGGGGGGTGAGGGTTAGGACTCCTGACCTGCACCCACACAGGGTAGCCCTGCATTTCAGAAGTACAGTTTTTCCTTCCCCGATGCCTGTGTGCCCATACAGAGGGTTCCTGCCCTGTTCCATCCCCCACCCCCAGTTTATGGCCAAGAGCTGCTTGTGATGAGAGCAGGGCTGAGGTGTCGTGAGCTGCTGCTGAAAAGTGAGACTGCAGTTCTAGCCTCTGAGTCCCTCAGGGACTGGGAAAGGAACCCCAAGAAAGAACCAGTGAGGCCTCCCTACTTTCTTGTTGCTCAACTTAGACTTAGGAGGATGAGGAGGGAACCCCAATCTAGAGCCCTCTAGAGACCTGACAAAATTCCCCATCCAGAGCTTGTTGCCAGGGAAACCGGTGGGGCGGGCAGCCAGTAAGTGCTATTTTCAGAGCAGGTGGAAAGCGGAGGTTCACTCCAGAGACACTGGGTGTGGGGGGTGTCGGAGAAGGGAGCTCCAGGGGGATGGGGGCACCCCTGTCCCCACTTCTGTCTGCCCTTCTGCCCTCCCCCGCTTGCCTTGTATTTGTGGAAGTGAGCGAGGTGCTGGGTATTGTCTGAAGGAGTTAGCAGAGTTTCCGGTGTTGTTGGAAGGGGGAGGGGAAGCCGGAGAGGGCCAAGGGCGGAGGGCATGTCAGGGGAAAGGGACAGCCAGTGATCCCAGTGCCTAGGCTTGGCTGCTGCTCCTCTCCTCTCCTCTCCTGTCTTCCCCTCTCTTCCCCCGTGGCGAGGTGTGTTGTGCTGATAGGGGAGGAGCAGGTGGAGTGTGAGAGCTCTGGGTTCACCTTAGCTGGGGAACACCACTCCCTGGGCCTGGAAGCTGGAAGGCGGATTGACTGGAGGCAGAGCAAGCTGAGCAGTGCAGAAGGCGAGCAGTGGAGAGGAAGGGAGGGGTGGGGCTGGGCCTGTGCCCGCTCACCACTGGGCCCATTAGCCCTCACACTGATCAGGTATAGCCGGTGTTCTCGGGCAGATGTGGGGTCTGACAGAGAGAGCACAGCCTTTGGACTCAATCTCAGTTGAAATACCAGCTGTACCTCAAGCTGTATGACCTCTGGCAGATGATCTAACCTCTCTAGGACAGGTTCCTCATCTCTGGAATGAGGATAACTGAGTCTGCCTTCAAGGGTTGTGAGGACCAAGTAAATGGGGAATATCTACTGGATGCTCGGGGAATGTTAATTTTCTCCCTCGGCCCCTAGCCCCCATCCCAGCTGCTCCTGTGCCATCTTCTGTCCCGTGGGCGTCCTCTCTTCCATCTGCCATTCTCAACCACCTTTGTGCATCTAGAGCTCATCTCTGGCAGCCAGTAATCCCTCCTTCCCTGCAGTTTGCCCCTCAGGTCACCTTCGAGGCAGGACTGCCCACTGCCCTGACTGCGTCACTGTGGTCAGCACGTGCGCCTCCTCACTTCACTTCCTGCTTTAAGGAAGGGGGAGGCGGGAGGAGAGGGCTCGGGTGCGGTGATGTTTGAGAAGTCTGGGCAGGGGGGACGGTCTGAGACTGTGTGGCCAGGGGGAGATGGGTGTCTGCATTTGGGTGTGTCCCCTCCTGCACCACCCGGCCCTCCCTTCACCCTCTTTACCCCACCCTCCCAGCCTGCAATGTGACTATCCACAACCGCTGTAAAGACACCCTCGCCAACTGTACCAAGGTCAAGCAGAAGGTGAGATGGCAGGGAGGGCCGAGGGCTGGGGGAGAGGGTAGTGAGTATGCGGTGCCCTCATACCTTTTTCATTCATTTCCTACCCTGTGTTCCTTAACCCCTGTCCTTGCCATGGGCAGCCCAGACCCTCACCCGCAGACCTCAGGCCCTCAGCGGGCCAGCCTGTGGCTGGAGGCATATCTCCCCAGCACTGGGCTCAGCCACCCCGACGCCCTCAGGGGGCCAGCTGCCCAACTCCTGCCCTGTGCCCGTGGGGGTGACTCCCGGGTGACAGCTGTCCTTGGTATCTCTCTCTTGCTCTGTCTCACAGCAACAGAAAGCTGCGCTGCTGAAGAACAATACTGCCTTGCAGTCTGTTTCGCTCCGCAGTAAGAGTGAGTAGTGAGGGAGTGCAGGAGCCCCCCCGTGGGGCCCTGGACCCAAGCCTTTCTGCCCATGGGCTCTGCTGCCCCTTTGGGGTTGCTCCCTGGCTCAGCACCTTCCTCCCCTTAACTGGAAGCAGATGGTGAGATGTCCAGACTCTTGGGCTTAGGGGGCAAGGCAGAAGAACAGGAGAATCCAAAGGGGGGTGAGGGCTTGGGATGGCTGGTCATTTGAGCCTGGTCACCCTGCTTTATTATTATTATTTGCACTGCATTTGGGTGTTCGTGGCAGCTGTCAGGTGTCAGTTCAGATAGTTTTGGTAGGACAGGAAGAGCATGGTGCTTAGTCAAAAAGACCAGAATCTGAGTCCCTGCTCAGCCACTGGCTGAGTCACCTTAGAGAAGTCTTGTAACTTTTCTGAGCTTCAGTTTGCTCATAGGCATATTGCGGGGAAGAGATAAGACAAGAAAAACTCTTTGTGTATTAAAAGTATTGCACAAATGTGAGGTGACATGACGATGATTGTCTTCCTTTGGCTAGAGTGGGCTACGGGCAGGGTGGGAGAGGAGGCCTCACCTCTAGTCTGGAGCCTGGGGGGCCTGACACCTGGGAAGGCACCAAGTTTGATATTTGCCCGCTTTGTATCCCCGGACAGCCACCACTCGGGAGCGGCCGAGCTCTGCCATCTATCCCTCCGACAGCTTCCGGCAGTCCTTGCTTGGTTCCCGCCGTGGCCGCTCCTCCTTGTCTTTAGCCAAGAGTGTTTCTACTACCAACATTGCTGGGTGAGCCTCTGCTTGGGGAAGGGGGAGCCAGGCAGGCAGAGAGTGTGGCAGTGGAGACCGGAGGGGCTGAGAGGTCCTTGCTGTCTATATCCCTGGGTTCAGAATCATAGACAGACAGGTACGGAGAACTCAGGGTGATTGCCTGTTGGATCCTGGCCGTGGCTCCGCTCCTGGGAAGGGCTCTTACCTGCGTTGGGGTGATGCGGTCGGCCCCCACTTCCCTCAGACACTTCAATGATGAGTCTCCGCTGGGGCTGCGCCGGATCCTCTCCCAGTCCACAGACTCCCTCAACATGCGGAACCGAACCCTGTCCGTAGAGTCGCTCATTGATGAAGGTGACTGCGCGGGGCCTGGGGGATGCCTGGTGGGGAGGAGCTGGTGGGCAGCCTGGGAACAGGGCTCGAGGAAGATCTGGGATCTCGGGGATTGGCTCTGAGTTGTTCCCCCCGCTGACGGTCAGGTGCAGAGGTGATCTACAATGAGCTGATGAGTGACTTTGAGATGGATGAGAAGGACTTTGCAGCTGATTCCTGGAGCCTCGCTGTGGACAGCAGCTTCCTGCAGCAGCACAAAAAGGAGGTGATGAAGCAGCAGGATGTCATCTATGGTGAGCAAGACCTCCCCGAGATTCTCTTCCTTCGCCAGGCCCTGCCAGTGCCGTTCCTCTGCCAGCCCCCAGCCCCAAGACCCTTCCCTCTTACTCCACTGCCCTCCGAGGCTCTACCCTTATCCCTTCATTCAGGTCAGTTCCTAGTCTTTACTCTGTGTCCGTTCCATGCCCGACACCATGCTAGGGCCTGGGAGACCCAGACATGCAGAGGACACGTGGTTCTCGCCCTAAAACCGCTTACCACTTGAGAAGACAGTCGTCAGGGTAAAAGTGGTTAGAAAGTGCTCTAAGGCCAGTCACGCTCGCCCTCTCAGGACTGCACCCCACACTGTTCTTCCGTCTCTGGGGGGTTGGGAGCATCTCCCAAACTCTTAAGGGTCCCCACGAGACTTGCAACCAGGGGAGCAATGGCAGCGACAGCTCATCCTGGGCTAACGCCCTGAATCTGTCTCCAAGGCCCCTTGCTCTGACTTTCCAGTGAGCAAAAGCAGCCCCTTCTAGGCTCTCCTATTGCTTCTTCTAAGCTAAGCCCTTGCTTGTTTTACTGTCCTGAGCTTTAATAAATGTACTTTCAAAATCAAAAAAGAAAAAAAAGTAGTAAATGATCTAAGGTCATAATAATGCAGAATGTTAACCTGGAAGGAACCTTGAAAACCTCACAGAGAGCTCCGAGGCCCCCAGCCTAGGTCCCTCCAATTGTGGCCAAGCAAGACAGAGGTCAGACGTCCTGCTGTCCACACAGAGTTAATCCAGACGGAGCTGCACCACGTGCGGACGTTGAAAATCATGACCCGCCTCTTCCGCACGGGGATGCTGGAAGAGCTACAGCTGGAGCCAGGAGTGGTCCAGGGCCTGTTCCCCTGTGCGGATGAGCTCAGTGACATCCATACCCGCTTCCTTAGCCAGCTGTTAGACCGCCGACGTCAGGCCCTGTGCCCTGGCAGCACACGGAACTTCGTCATTCCTCGCTTGGGTGACCTCCTCATCAGCCAGGTGAGAAAAGGGAGGGCCCATGGGCTACACGCATGGGAGGAAGTTTGACTAGAGTGGGCATTTCTTGCCTCCAAGCTCTAGGGGGTGGAGCCAGGGAGATCTGGAGAGGCAGGAAGCCAGCCTATTTGGCCAGAGACCAGAGGGTATCAGGGGATAAGGAATGGCTTTGGGGGATATGCTGACCCAGCCTTGCTCCCCCAACTTACAGTTCTCAGGTGCCAGTGCAGAGCAGATGCGGAAGACCTACTCAGAATTCTGTAGCCGCCACACCAAGGCCTTAAAGCTCTATAAGGAGCTATATGCCCGAGACAAACGCTTCCAGCAGTTCATCCGGGTAAGCAAACCTCTCCAGGACACAAACTCGGCCTCCCTTATTCATGGGGTGCATGTGTGTGCTGCGCCCACATGCAGACTAGGTGTTCACCAGCCTCTCTGGACCATGCGCTCGTGGTGCCCCTCGTGGCGCCCTCGTGGTGCCCTCGTGGCAGTCGAGCAAGAGCTCTTCACTACTTGGTCTGATTGTCCTCACAGCAAACCTGTGGCATCGTATCCTCATTTTCCCGATGCACTCACCTGAGCCAGCATGAGGTCGATGGCCAAGTTAGGGCTAGCACCAGAGCGTAGGCTCCCAAGTTCAGCGTTCTCCACGTGGCCCTTCCCTCTGGCCCACTCTGGCCCTGAGCCCTGCCTCTGCCCTTGTAGAAAGTGACCCGCTTGGCTGTGCTGAAGCGGCATGGGGTACAGGAGTGCATCCTGCTGGTGACCCAGCGCATCACCAAGTACCCAGTGCTCATCAGCCGGATCCTGCAGCATTCCCATGGTGAGAGGGAGAGGACGGGGTGAGGGCTGTCTGGGATATGAAAAGGCTTGGGATGACAAGAGAAGAGATAGGGACAGATGTGGAACCCTGGGCAGCCTCTGACGGTGGGATTGAGACTAGATGGGAATTGGGGCTGAGGTGAAGCTGCCTGGCTGAGCCATCCCTCACTCCGACTTCGGTGCCAGGGCTTGAGGAAGAGCGCCGGGACCTAACGACAGCTCTGGGGCTGGTGAAGGAGCTGCTGTCCAATGTGGACCAGGACGTGCATGAGCTGGAGAAGGGAGCCCGCCTGCAGGAGATCTATACCCGCATGGACCCCCGGGCCCAGACACCGGTGCCTGGCAAGGGCCCCTTTGGCCGAGAGGAGCTTCTGCGGCGCAAGCTTATCCATGATGGTTGCCTGCTCTGGAAGACAGCGACTGGCCGCTTCAAAGGTCAGTGGTCACCTTGGCAGACCAAGCAAGAGTTTGCAGTCAGAGATTGAGAGAGAGAGAGAGAGACCAGCCCTTAGATCTCTCTGTGTAGCCTTATACCCAGGGTGAGGCCTGGTGGGAGGAAAAAGCATGGTCTTTGTTTCAGTGAAAGTCTGCACTCTGGGTTTAACTTCATGCACCGCACAGGGGTTTCCTTGTCAGTATTTATTCATTTCTTTGGTCCTTTCATGCCCAGAGAGCTGCCAATTTTGATGAGGAACACAGAGAAACTCCAGGACCATAGGACAGGCTTGGGCAGCTGGCTCTATCCACTGGAGTCCCAGCCACCAGGCTGGGGAATGGGCAGGAGCTTTGGAGACAGAGCTGGGAAGGCCCACAGGTGGGGGGGGGAGCCCAGCAAAGGATGGACAGATGAGAAGACAGAAGAGCCAGGGGGTGTGTTGGGGGCACCAGCAGACTTTCCAAGGCTCTCTTCCCGAATGGCACTGACCAAGTCTTTCCTACCTAAATCAGGGGGAGGCAGTAGCAGGCTCAGCTTGGGGTGAGGAATGGGCCCTGAGGTCGTGTGCCCTGAGGCCGGAGCCTGGCCAAGCCCCTGTCCCACGGTGGAATCACCATGCACTTGGGGATGGCAGTCTTCTTCACCAGCCTCTTTCCTTCATCCCTTTCTCTCCTTCCCATCTGTCCCTCACGGCAGCTAAGAATATAAGCCTTGAGGGGGAGGTCAAAACTAGCAAGACTGGAGATCTTTATTTCTGAAGCATTTAGCAGAAACCCTTCCTTTCTGTGTGCCCACAGTTCAGTATGATCTCCAAGGGAGTAGGGTGAATGTGTGTTTTCTTGACCATGACATCTGAGTTTTATGGACTTGACCTTTGTTTCCTGTGCAGTCTGAAAGTGCAGGACCTCATAGGGTCTGAGAGCTTGGAACTTGGGGCAGAGGAGGAAAGTGAAGGGGGCTGCTGGGGTGGGAGGAGATGGCATTGTTCAACTATGGGAGAGGGGCGAGGAGCCCAAACTCCCCTGCCTCCCCAGCACAGAAAGAGAAGTGGGGGTATGCTGGGCATGGGGATTGAGGTCTGATAACCCCACGGTCCTAGGTTAGCTAGGGTTAGAAACAGGGCTGAAAAGTTGAAAGAGGGCAGCCCCTCCTGCTCTGGGAATCATTTTCATTCTCAGCTTCAGAGGGTTTGCAGAGCCTCTAGAGCCAAGCAATGGGCATGGTAGGGGCCTGTGGGCCCCAGGTCAAGAAGCCTGCCTCAGTTGGGTAAAGAGGGCCGTCTTCACAGGTGTTGGTTAATCTCATGGTCTCTTCTAGCCCAAGAAGCTGTTTTACTTGGCACGTGCATCCTTTTCTCCCTTGGCTTTCCGAGCTGTAAGAGTGGGGAGGTGCGAGGTCTGCACAGGTGGAGGGAGCAACCAAAGGGAAGAGAGGCCAGGAAGGGGGATCAGGAGCTCTGAGCAGAGAGGGTCGGCCTGGTCCTTGAGCAAGAGGGAACCGCTGCTCAGACCCTCTCATGCTGACTGCTCTCCCCACCTTTGTCCCCCTGCCAGATGTGCTGATGCTGCTGATGACAGATGTGTTGGTGTTTCTCCAAGAGAAGGACCAGAAGTACATCTTTCCTACCCTGGTGAGGCCTTCCGCCTCCTTTCTCAGCACAGACTGGTGTTTCAGGCCCTTTTTGGTTTCCTACCTGAGTCCGAAAAACCCTGGGGTCCTCTGGAGTCCGATCGCTATGATTGTACCCGTTATTATGATAAAATAAGAAGAAATAGGAAAAGTAACGGGGAGTGTTACTGTGTGCAGGCACTTTCACACTGGTGAGAAAGGCCAATTAATATCCCCTTTTTGTAAATGGGCTGGTGTGGCTCAGTGGATCGAGAGCAGGCCTGTGAACAAAAGGGTTGCCAGTTCGATTCCCAGTCAGGGAACACGCCTGGGTGGTGGGCCAGGTCCCTAGTAGAGGGTGCATGAGAGGCAACCACACATTGATGTTTCTCTCTCTCTCTCTTTCCCTTCCCTTGTCTCTAAAAGTAAATAAATAAAATCTTTAAAAAAAAAAGTAAATTAAACTGCCAAGGGTCACACATGCTTCTAGGTCCTCTCTGGCTGGCACCAAAGTTGGGGCTCTTATCTTGTACTGTGGGCGGACTCTTCTTTCTTTTGGTTATTCCAGGACTGAAGATCATCCGAATATCCAAGGATCAGGATTCCCAAGCTTAACCCTTCCTTTCTCCTGACTGACAGGACAAGCCCTCCGTGGTATCACTGCAGAATCTCATCGTTCGGGACATTGCCAACCAGGAGAAAGGGATGTTTCTGATCAGCGCGGCGCCCCCTGAGATGTATGAGGTCCACACGGCATCGCGAGATGACCGGTGCACCTGGATCCGAGTCATTCAGCAGAGTGTGCGCCTGTGAGTATGTGTGGCCTCAGGGTGCCTGCAGCTTCCGGCCAGGCCCCAGCCCTCCCTGGGATTAGGACCTAGGGTTCAGAGGTGGAGGAGGAGGCTGGGTGGAAGACAGGATGGCCCAAGGCAGAAAAGGTCATCCTTTATGTTGTCATATATGACAACCCTGACCACCTTTCAAACGCAACATGAGCTGACAAGCAAAGGAATATTTTGAGCTGTCATATGGTGGAATAGCTGTCAGTCCGGCAGTCCAATTTCAGCTGCCTTAACATTTTGTTCTGCAGGCAGTGGGCTATTATTTGGGTTGTGTTGCATTTTACCTTTATTTTCTAAAAATGAATGAAAAAGAAATGAAAGCATTGATACTGGGGATAAGAGGAGCAAGTCTCATAAAAGCAAACTCCATGCGATAGAGGCAGGGAGGGAACTGCTCGGCCTGCTAAGGCAACTACTCTTTCACCTCGGTCGGACCTCCGTTAGATTTGCGGCGGTCGCCCAACTGCGTGTCTGTTGCGACAAAATCAGTCAGGCAAAGTACATGTAAAATGTTGAAAATGGATTCTTGACGATTAAACATCCTGATTGAATTAGAATGTTTATAATTCTTTTTTAGCTTTCAGAAAAATGGATTCTTCTCCACTTTATTATATGTAAACCTATTTTTTAATTTCTGTAATTTAGACTTTTGAACCAAATTTTCAGAAATGCATACAAAACTATGAAATTGCCTGTTTTAGCAAAACAATGCAAAATACCTGTCCCATTGACATTAGGTCCACAGTGGCTTCTTTATTAATAGTATTAATATTTGTGATTGTTAAAATTATAATTAAAATTATTCACTGTAATTTACTGAGCTTCCACCATTGTCAAAAGCACTGTTACATTATTGCATTTAATCCTAATGAAAAACCTGTAAGATAGTATCCCCATTTTTCAGATGAGGAAGTAGAAAGTTGATCACCTGGTAAAGAGTGGCGCCAGGATATCAGCCCAGTTTGCTAGATGTCAAAGGCTGGAGTTGCCCCTCTGCACTGTGCTGTCTCCAGGTGACCTTAGGAGAGGTCCATACATAGCTGCAAATGCAGATGATCAGTGCTGAGGAATGGGGAGGGTCAAGAGTGAAGGAAACCAGGGCATGTAGCTGATGGGTCTTACCAGGAAAGCCTAGCACATGTTTGGGAAGGAGGGAAGCTGGTTTCTGGTCTGTAACCTAGCTTCCTTCCACTACTCCCACCCAATCTGTTATACTTCCAGCTGCCCATCCAGGGAGGACTTCCCCCTGATTGAGACAGAGGATGAGGCTTACCTGCGGCGAATTAAGAGTAAGTCCACCCACAGAGTTTGTTAAGTAATTTATGATACATTCACACAATGGAATTATATGCAACTATTTTAATAAATGAGATGGCTCTATGAGGGCTGATGTAGGTCAATATTTAAAATATATCATTAAGAGAAAAGAGCAAGGTTTAGCCCTGGCTGGTGTGGCTTAGTGGATTCAGTGCTGGCCTGAGAACCAAAGGGTCACCGGTTCAATTCCCAGTCAGGGCACATACCTGGGTTGCTGGCCAGGTCCCCAGTGGGGGTAGTTCAAGAGGCAACTGCATATTGACGTTTCTCTCCCTCTCTTTCTCCCTTCCTTCCCTCTCTAAAAATAAATAAAATCTGTTTTTTTAAAAAAGAAAAGATCAAGGTTTAAAACAACATAAAGTATATGCTACCTTTGGCGTAAAAATGATGGGGATAAATATATGTCAGATGTATTATGTGTGTGTTTGTAATATCTCTTCAAAGATAAGATATTCCTATGGCTGCCTCTGGGAAGGGGAACTAGGAAGACCAGGATCGAGACAGTAACTTATCGTTTTATTGTAGGGCCTTATATTAGTTAGGGTGTGATCTGCATCCCAGCTATCAGGGGGCAGAGAGGAGTAAAGGAACAAGGAGTGTTTATGCCTTTCTTTTGAGTGTAGACTTGGAAGGTGCACCCATCGCCAAAATGTAGTCATGTGGCAGATTCTAGCTGCAAATTTGGTTGGGAAATGTGGCCTAACTAGGCTCCGCATGCCCGGGTGAAACTGGTGCACATTCTCTAGCTAAAGGAAGAACGGGATGAAAACTGTGGGACAACCTCCGGTTCAGGCCACAAATCTTTTTTACTTTTGTTTTTAAAACAAAAATGCCTATGTCACTTTTCCCAAAAACATCTTTTTCTTTTTCATAATTACCAAAAAATCAAAATTCAGTCCTGCTACTCTGCCCAGGCCTGGCCCCTAATCCCTAGGGCTGCCTCTGGGAGGGCGGGCTGCCGCTCCACGGCCGGCTCTTCTGTGTGCTTCCCTGTGTGCTTCCCTGTCCCTTATCCACAGTGGAGCTGCAACAGAAAGACCGGGCGCTGGTGGAGCTGCTGCAAGAGAAGGTCGGACTGTTCGCTGAGATGACGCACTTCCAGGTGGAAGACGACGGCAGCAGTGGGAGGCCCATGCCCACCCTGCCCAGGGGCCTTTTCCGCTCTGAGTCTCTCGAGTCCCCTCGTGGCGAGCGGCTGCTGCAGGATGCCATCCGTGAGGGTGAGGCAGTGCCTAGGGAAGAGTGCATACTCATCCACTCACTGTCGCAGAATGTGGGCATGTGGCTAGACCTGGATGCATACAAAGTGGATGTCAGCCCCATAGTGCCTAAGCTCCCTTGAATGCCCGCTCTGTGCCAGGTGCTGGGAAAGTCAGGGGAAGAGACGTGGTTCTTACTTCTGTCAGATACCTCTCGTGCTGCATACATTCACGTTTGATGAACTCTGCCCCGTGCGTGGCAGTGGGAGAGCCCGCCTGTGCAGGGTCATTCCCCTAGAGAGCCGCATAGCCCACCTGTATTGTGCAAGTAGCATCCCCTCCCATTCCCCACAGGGTTCTGTGTTGCCCCTGCCCTCACCTCTCACTCTTGCCCTTCAGTGGAGGGCCTGAAAGACCTGCTGGTGGGGCCCGGAGTGGAGCTGCTCTTGACGCCCCGGGAACCAGGTCTGCCCACGGAAGCAGAAAGTGGTGGTAACACAAGTCCCGGAATCACTGCCAGTGAGTGCCAGGGCAGGGAACTGATGTAGGGGCGGGAGCAGGGACCGAGTGGTCAGGGTCCTGGCGAGGTGAGCCCTGCTCGTTCTTTTCTCCTTTCAACAGACGGCGAGGCCAGAACCTTCAACGGCTCAATTGAGCTCTGTAGAGCTGACTCAGACTCCAGCCAGAAGGTGGGTCCTCAGGAGGCGTCAGGACTTGGCTAGAGGATGGGAAAGGGACAGCTGGCCTATAGATTCTTGACACAGAACTATCAGGGACAGGTACTAGATACTTGTGTGCCTGCTGACTCCCTACCCTTGCCCATTTCTGCAGGATCGGAATGGAAATCAGCTGAGATCTCCCCAGGAGGTGAGATGGGAATTTGATGGTGTAGGAGACTGAAGGGAGGAGACAGTCTGAGCAGTTGGAGCCCAGGTTGGAGGGGGTGGGGGAGAGCACATACCTTGGAGTGTCTGGAGTCTTACTGTCCCCACACCCACACTTACTCAGCTTCCGGGCCACTCTCCCGTCCTGCAGCTTGGGCCCTGTTCCCACCCTCTCCTCTATCCTCTATCCTCAGGAAGTGTTACAGCGATTGGTCAACCTTTATGGACTTCTACATGGCCTACAGGTCAGTGGGGCAGGGGCTAGAATAGGGAAGGGGAGGAGCCAGAGCAGAGCTGCTCAGGTCGGGCAGTCATTCTAACTGGCCTTTCTGCACCTTGTCCCAGCTGGAGCACCTGGTCCCAGGGGCTGAGGGTGAGGGCTAGAAGAAATGGGGTGGGGTCTGTCATATACTCATCTGTCCACCTTCCACCCCAGGCGGCTGTGGCCCAGCAGGATACTTTGATGGAAGCCCGATTCCCTGAGGGCCCTGAGCGACGAGAGAAGCTGACCCGAGCCAACTCTCGGGATGGGGAGATTGGCAGAGCTGGGGCTACCCCTGTGGCTCCTGAAAAGCAGGCCACGGAACTGGCATTACTGCAACGGCAACACGCGCTGCTGCAGGAGGAACTGCGGCGCTGCCGGCGCCTCGGTGAAGAGCGGGCAGCTGAGGCTGGCAGCCTGGAAGCCCGGCTCCGGGAGAGTGAGCAGGCCCGGGCTCTGCTGGAGCGGGAGGCTGAAGAGGCTCGTAGGCAGCTGGCCGCCTTGGGCCAGGCTGAACCCATCCCCTTGGAGGCCCCCTGGGCCCGCAGGCCTGTGGATCCTCGGCGCCGGAGCCTCCCTGCTGGGGATGCCCTATACTTGAGTTTTACTCCACCACAGGTAAGGAAGCTTGGAGCAGTGAACTGACCTTGGGTGGATATCTGGGTCCATGGGAAAACCTGAAGGGAACTGGGGATTTGAGCCCAAGTGAAATTGGGCAACAGATTTGAAGGATATTAGGATACTAGTTAGAGAGCTGGAACTTTTAGGTGGGTGCAGAAAGAAGTCAGTCAGTGATGGATCTACTGAGAGCGTTCAGTCCTGGGGCCCGGCAGGGCACATTGCCTCCAGCTGAGCAGCGCCTGCCGTCTTCACACTGCTCATTCCCTGGCCTGCCGGTTTTCCTGCCCACCGCCCGCAGCCCAGCCGAGGCCATGACCGCCTGGATTTGCCTGTGACTATTCGCTCTGTCCATCGACCCTTTGAGGATCGAGAGAGACAGGAGCTGGGCAGCCCTGAGGAGCGGCTACAAGATAGCAGTGACCCTGACACTGGCAGTGAGGAGGAAGGTAGCAGCCGTCTGTCTCCACCCCACAGTCCACGAGGTGAGATCCTGGCAGAGACATGGAATAGAAGGGGGTGCAACCTGGGTTCAGACCTTTGGGCTGTGCTTTCCAAATGGAGCCTGCATCCTGGAACATGGGAACATTTGGGAAGTTCCTAACTAACCACCGAGGTCTACAGGGACTCTTGGGATGGACTCGAGGATTTCCTGTTTTGTCCAACGGTGAATAAGTGGTGAAACTCCAGGAAGCAAAGCATGTAGGGACCACTTCTCCAATAAGTCAGTGATTCCCAAACTTTTCAAGTAGAAATAGATTTTTTAAAGTAAAAAGAAAATGTCAAAGACCTCCAAATTCTTATAGTTGGTTCAGGAAATACAAAATAACCAAAAGCTACTATAACTTCATATAGTTAATCTTAAAATAGTTTGATTTTATTAATCAAATTTTATCTTCATATACTTACAAAGTATATAAAGTACCTAGGTGTGGGCACATTACTTATTTTGTTGACAGAAGCTTTTCTCTCACCCAGGGGTTCCCAGCCTCAGCTCCTCAGCCTGCAGATGGGGAGGCTTTAGGGTAGGGGTGTTCATGGGAGCTCCTGCTCACTCGCTGACTTTGCTGTGTCCCCTTCAGATTTCACCCGAATGCAGGACATCCCAGAGGAGACCGAGAGCCGCGACGGGGAGTCTGTAGCTTCAGAGAGCTAAGGGGGCCCCTCCCTCCTTCCTGTGCCCCCCGAAGAATGTTACTGAGGGAGGCACACCTTGGGGACTCCAGCCTGCCAATGACCAGGGAACATTTGAACTGCTGATTGTCCCTACCAGCTCTTGGGATCCTTGGATACCAGGAGCCATTTAGGAAGCCGGGGGAATTAGGCCACAGTGCCCCCTGGTGGCATCCAGAAACTACACCACAGATGCCAATTTTTCATGCCTTCTTCCCTCTACTTTAGGAAAATTTATTTATTTATTGTTTATTAGTTATGGAGGGAGAGGGGAGATTAGAGGACCAGGGACATGGGAACCAAGCCATAGGGAACGGGGGCCTTGCCCTTTAACACTACTGGGGTTTACTCAGGCTGAACCATGCCGCTGCTGGGTTCTCGCCCCGACACCCTTCCGGCAACCATAGGACCCTACTGCCCCTTCGGGAAGGGCTGTGGGCAGGGCCATGTCCCTCTTCCCTCAACCTTGTACTGCTGTTCTCTCCTCTCCGTGCTCCGTGGAAGCCCTGGGAGATAAAGCCTGGCTTCCTAGAGTTGATGGAATAGAGGTTGAGGTGGCCATAGGGCCGGTTGGGGGTGAGGGAAAAACCCACAGGGGCCAGAATGTCTTTTTGTTGTTTTTTTCTTTTTTTGTACCAAAGCCAACTGCACGTGTTTTATATTTTTAACAGAAGATTGTAGGCAATTAGACATTGCAGCCTTCTATATCCACATCACCGAAGAACTTGATGGATGGGGGAATAATGACTTCTCCCCTCCTCTGTAGTAGTGGGGGACCTAGTCTGACCTCTCCCCCAGCCATTTGGAAACAAAGTTCTAGAGTGAGTTGGGAGATCTGTACAAACCCCGACCTTATCCTTCACCTCACCAACAATGACCTGAAATAGCCTGAATTTGGGGGATTTTTTCAATGGACCCCCAGTGCCCACCAGCCCCGGCCATTTGTTTGCCAATTTGATTGTAAAAAACAAGTAAAAGAAAAAGCAAGGAGAATTAAAGACCTGGGACGCTATGAAGCGCTGTCTGTGACTGCCTGCCGGCTCTGACGGCACTGTGGGGGGAAGAGCCAGGAGGCGCCCTGCGTTCCCCCGAAAGGGGCTTTTCCTCTCATAGGAGGGGCAGGTGGCCTCGAGACAGTGGACCTAACAAAAGAAACTGCTACCGACTTTTTTGTTATCATTGTTGTTATTCACAAACACAAGGATAAAGATGAAGGGGTGCTTGAGTTCCACTGGCTGTTGGGGATTCCAATACTAGAAAACTTGTCGTCATGTCATCTGCATGCTGTGCCAGAAGCTGCGTCGGCCTCTTGCCTCCTTCCCTCCCTTTTGACCAGTCCCCGTGAGCGTCTCCCCAGAGTTGTTTTCAGGTTCAGCTCCCGCTCTACCCTGGTTCTTCAGTGTTGGAGCCCTGGGGTAACTTCTCAAGATGGTTCCCCTCAGAGGAGCTGTTTGCTTGCTTTTTGGCTCTTTGACAGATTAGGTTGATTTCATTTCTCATTTTGATTTTTACTTCCTGTTTCTGGTTAATACCCTACCCTGGGGCTGTGGGGGAGGGGAGTCTAGAGTTGTAGAAATGCCAGCGTATGTGCGCATGTCTGCATGGAGGCCAAGGGGGTGAGATGAGAATGGGGCTTGAGACCTCAGGTGGAAAGAGGAGTTGGAATCCCATGGTGGGCGGTGGGACTGAGGAGCAGCCATCGCCCTCTGACCCTCTGATTCTCATCCAGTGTCAGGCCTTTACCAGGCACTTTCTCATCCATTACAAAATCTGCAGTAGGAATTGCTGTCATCTTATAGAAGGGGAATCTAGGTGCAAAAGGGTTGCCAGGTCCAGCTAGGGTCCAGGAAGAGGTCAGTCCTTACTTTCCCCCTCCCCAACTCTACCTAAGAATACCAGAGCTCCAGGTTCAAACACACCGACCTGCACGTGGCTCGGCAGCCCTCTGCTGTGCCAGCTGGGGTCCACGGCTGCACAGGTGGAGAGGATGGAAAATGACCAGCGCTGGGTGGGAGGAGGGCATTCGTGTCCAAAGACCAGTGAAAGGAACACAGCCTCCTCCCACATGCTCACAAGGGACCCAGTAAAGGATGCTGGTCAGGGCCAGAGCTTGTGTGAAAAAGCCCACAGCTCAAGTTCTGGCAGTGTCACTCCTCCTGCGGCCCCCTGACCCAAACCCCTCATCTTCGGAAACATGTCACACTGCCCCTTCTCTAATCCCATATTGGGAACTCCGTCTTAACTCTGTCCCTCCTGCAGTTTCAAAGCTCTTTGGCTTCTTGCTACCGGTAGCCAGGGCCCAACTCTGCCACAGCAATGCCTTCCCATTGGAGAGGCACTGCCCAGCCGAATCCTCCATTGCTGCACCCTCCCCTACCTCCCCGACCCCTTCTAAAGGTGAGCCTGCCTGCAATCATCTCTGGGTTGGACCTGTTTCAACTGTGTCAATACTTCGGGGCCCCACGAGGCAGAGAGGCCTCTAGAGGAGCCAATATCCAGGGCTCAGCAGAGGCAGCGCCTTTGGAGGTGCTGCGGCTGGGGTGGCAAAAGGGTACTCAGGTGGCTGAGGGTTTCCCATCCTGAATTGGCTGGGAACAGACCTGTAGTGTTAGAATCGGTTTAAACATTATCAAGAAAGGAAATTAAACATCAAGACACTAATTAAATCTCTACTCAATACGTGGTGAATTGGGTGGCTGTTTACCACCTCCTCAGCAAGCGGACAGAGCTGGTGCAGGGCGCCTGCAGGCCCAGGAGCTGCCCTCCAGAGCGGCTCCGCATGCAGGCGCTGCTCTCAGCCATTGCGGTTGACTCTTGAGTGGCTGGAATTGTTCAGGGCATGAGACACACCAGAACTTGGGGGCCGGGCGATGGAAGTGGGAGCTCCACCCCATCTTTCTGCCACCTCCTTCATTTCTAGGGGCTGCCCCCCAGAAAGTCCCTGTGACGGCCAACCTTTACTGTTGCTGGGTCTCGGGGAATCTGGAAACCAAATGGGAACCCCCTTCTCCAAAGAACACACCTTCAAGAGGGGCTTGAGGAGCCAGCTCCTCACTCAGTTCTTACGAAAAACTTTCATTTTACTCCAGAGCGTGTACAGTTCTTTCCAGATGAGCCCTGACCTGTGGTGGCTCACTTGTTGAGCCTCGTCCCACAAAGCAAAAGGTTGCTGGTTCCATTCCAGGCCAGGGCACATGCGTGGGTTGTGGGCCAGGTCCCTGGCTGGGGGTGCCTGTGAGACGTGGCCACGCAATGCTTCTCTTGCACGTCCATTTTTCTCTCCCTCCCTTTCCCTATGTCTAAAAATAAAATCTGAAAATCATTTCAGATGAGACCTCTATGGCCTCCCAGCCCCATCTCCCAGCTACCCCCTCATTTTTTCCTTTCCCCTCTCTGTCTCCACTTTACATGGAGTAGAAGGACAATGGCTAGCAGCACTCTTTCAGGCAGCAGCCCATTCTATAGATGAGAACAGGTACACAGAAAGTACCTCCAAGATCCCTTGGAGCTAGGATATGAATCCCTGTGCCTTGACTCTGAGAGACACTCGTGGGGTAGGGAATACTAGCACCACTTGCTTTCCACTTCTCCAGCCCCACCTTCAGCTTCCTCTCCTCCCCCCACCCTCTTTCTGCATCTCACCTCACCTATGCCTCACCCACATCCTTGACTTGTCCTCACTTCTCCCTCTAAATCCCGATTTAAGGGAGACACACAGGGACTCCCAGCTACCACCAGGGTTTTACACTCCAGGCTTGGCTGGTGCCAGGGATCTAGCAAGATTCCACATGTGTCATCTTCCTTCAGGTTAATTATAGCTTTTACAGCTGAGGTCTTTGCAGGTGCCAGCCTCTGTGGGCACCAGTGAGAGGGTAAGCAGGTGGAGATGGCCAGGGAAGGAGGGCATTTTGGGCCCTGGCACCAGAGAAGGACAAGAGCACACCCTGTTTGAGATGGGGCAGGGAGGACAGGCAGAGGGAGATGGGCACTGTCCTCAGGTCCGTGAGTTTAGAACCCTTGGGGAAAATTTCCTGGGGATCCTCATGGGAGGCAGAAGTGGGGCAAAGAATGCTTTTGTCTACACTGAAATGGAGCTGGAAGTGGGAGAAAAGGTCAAGGCCATTTTTGGGTGATCCAGAGGTTTATTTTAAGATCCTCTTCTTTCCTACCTCCAAATGGAGACGTAAGCTTTGTCATACCCAGCCCTGACCCGGGCCCAGGCCTCCCCCATTCCACCACACCCAGAGTGAGATCACAGATCCGACGTCCCACGAGAGCATCGCAGCCTGGCAGACAGGCCAGCCTCTCTCTAGGATGCATGGATCTTGCCCCTGGCCGGCCCCAGAAAGGGTGTTTAGCTTGCACCTTCACCCAGGTGTTCCTGTGTCCAAGGTGGCGAGCGTGGTAGAAGGGCCACTCTCCTGGGGGGTGCTCTCCACTCTGCCTACCTCCTTTAAGGCCACTGCTTCACCCAGCCAGGGCTCTGGGGCCACAGTCATGTTCGAAGATCCCTGAAGGTGTCTGCCGGGCCTCCCGCCATAGGAGACAGCACAGGGTTGAGTCGGCTGTTGCTGTGTGCCAGGCAGGTGGTGACAGGGAAGACATAGGTGTGGATGGTGTAGAAAGTGCTGTTCCAGGGCACCAGGTCAAACTTCACCAGGACACCCCAGAGAGTGACCATGTGGTTGGGGAACCAGCAGAGGAAGGAGGCCATGAGGATGCAGACGGAACAGGCCACGACCCTGCTATCTTGCCGTCACTGTTGCCGCTGTTGCAGGAAGGCCAGCGACAGCAGGTAGCTGGTGGCGGTGATGCCCAGGGGCACCATGAAGGCCAGCACCACCCTCTGCAGCTGGTAGGCCTCCAGCCAGTACATGCCGGGGAAGCGCAGCAGGCACAGACGCACGCCCCACACCTCCCCCTCGGCCCCAAAGACTGCCGTGGGCACTGTCAACAAACAGGGCAGCTGCCATGCACACTGCCAGGGTGGCCACGCGGGCCCAGAAGACCGAGAGGTGGGTGCCTGGTCCTGCCTCCATGGCCACCACCCAGTATCGGGAACTCACTATCAGTATCAGCGCCATGAGGAGGGAGATGCCGGCGTAGATGGTGAAGACAGTGGCTGTCAGGACCGTCTTGCAGAGGGCACCTCCAGAGGGCCAGTGGAGGTCCAGTGCCGATTCAGCCACCCAGAAGGGGAGAGTAAGTGCCAGCCCCAGGTCTGCAGAGCCAGGTTGAAGACAAAAGTGTCAGATGGTGGGCAAGGGGCTCGCTGAGTACAGTTACCCAGCACCCACAGCACAGCCAAATTTCCCAGTAATCCAATGGCCCCTACAAGCCCATAGGCCAGGGCAACCACAGCCCTCAGGGCTAGGAATTCGACAGGCATGGCAGCATCATCCACACTCAGCATACTGCCTGCAGAAGAGGTGTTGACCCAGGAACTGGGCAGGGGGGCAGAGGCATTGGGTGTGGACATCTCAGGGCATCAGAGGTCACAGTGCCCAGCAGCAGGGCCAGCAGGGCCAGACTGGCAGGGGACGGCAGGGGGCTCTCAGCAGGAGGCCCCAGACCTCTGAGGTTGGGGTGTAGATATGACAACCCACCCCTTGCCTGTTGGTCAGGACTGGTGGTGGGTGGGGCAGGGTGAGAGAGGGCGGGGAGATTGGTGTGTGTGCGCACGCCCATGTGTGTAGGAAGGGCTGTTGTGGCAGAGAGGGAGAAGAAAAGGGGGAATTACCACATTTTGAAGGGCAACCCCAAGCCTCCACCCCCAGAGAGAGGGAGAGAGAGGGAGAGAGAGAGCGCGCACGCGAGCAGAGGTTCTGGAGTTCCAGATCTGCTACTTACTTGCTGTGTGACTTTGGGTCAGTTACTTTACTTCCCTGAGCCTCGGTTTCCTTGCTTAAAATTTTCAGATAAAAGTCTCTGCTTCACAAGATTGATGTGATGAAACTATATCATAGGTATAAAAAAAAAAGCACTTTGTACATTGCTGTTTGAACGAATGGTTGTTTCAAAGGAAAAGTTTGGGGTGTTTGTGGCAGAAGGGAGCAGGGTACTGAGCAGTTAGCGCTAGGCCCAGGGAACAGTGCCAACTAAAACACAGGTTGGAATTCATTGCAGCAGCAAGTGACCTTGAGCCTAAGAACAGGGAAGGGAAGGGGAGAGGAAGTCACAGCTTCCTGTTCCCTCCCTGCTGGGACATGGCCTGGGAGGACCTGAGCAGACCTGGGCATGCCCTCCCTTCTGTTCCTGCTCCAGAGTATTAAGTAGTCCTGCTCACCTCCATCACTCTACTGCGTGTGCCCCTTTCCTGCTGTAGTCTGTGGAGCCAGAGGTCAGCAGCACCTGCACTCTCTTCTCCAGTCCCCAAACGTTATTTTAGAGCTGTGGTTCCTGAGATGCATTCTCACCACACCTCATCCTGTCTCCCCATGATCTCAGTCCCAACTGGAAAAGGTGCTTCACTGGGTCCTCCCCTTTGGTGCTTTGCTTTGATGGGGAAGAAGGGGTGGGAGGTAGGGTAGATAGAAGAGTGAATCTTTTTCAGATTCTAAAATATTCAACATCTTCCTGCCCTCTGCCAACTAATTACAATGTTTGATGTTCAGTTTGCTTGGAGTGAGGAGAGGGGCCCTTCAGGACAATAAGTCGGCAGTGGGTTTGATGAACCCTCTCGAAGAAACCCAGAGGTAAAGAGATGCAGATTGAGTGCCAGGATGTTTGGGTTTTTCAGCAAGGAAGGGGTGTAAAGAGGGTAGCAGAAGGGGAGTGCCCAGCCCAAGGTCAGGTTCATCCTATGGTTTACCCCCTGGCCTCATGGACTGACCATGTTTACTCTTCCACCCCTCCAAATGTCACTTTGCCAATCTAGCAGTGAAGGTGTCTACTTAATGCATTAGACTTATTTTCTCTTGCCTTGGAGAGAAGAAGCTGCCTCAGATTCCAGGGTTCACCTAGTCCTTTGAAATAGCTGGTCCTCTGATCATTTCTTTTTTCTTTTTTTAAGATTTTATTTATTTATTTTTAGAGTGACAGGAAGAGGAGGAGAAAAAGAGGGAGAGAAACATCAATGTGTGGTTGACCCTCACATGCACCATACTGGGGACCTGGCCCACAACCCAGGCATGTGCCCTGACTGGGAATCAAACTGGCAACCCTTGGGTTTGCAGCTCACACTTAATCCACTGAGCTACACCAGCCAGGTCTTTTTCTTTTTTTCTCTTTTCCCTCTTTCCCTTTCCTTCTCTTTTTTCTTCCTTTCCTCTCCTTTCTTTTCCTTTCCTTTCCTTTTCTCTCCCATTCCTCCCTCCCTCCTTCCTTTTTTTTCTTTCTTTTTCCTCCCTTCCTTCCTTCCTTTCCTCCCTCTATCTTTTCTTTCCTTCTTTCTTTTTTCTTTTCTTTTTTTCTTTCTTTCTTTCTTTCTTTCTTTCTTTCTTTCTTTCTTCTTTCTTTCTTCTTCTCTCTCCCCCCTCTCTCTTTCTTTCTCTCTTTCTCTCTTTTTCTACCTTTCTACCTTTATTAATGTCTAATCTAAATCCTTTCCCTTGCTCTATCAGCACTGGGGACCCCCCCCACCATTTGTGGTTATGTAGAGAAATGATGCCACCAGCTGGCCAAGATAAGAACTTCACTTTAGGCCCTTGCATTTGATAAAAATTAATAAAATAAGGTTTCTTGTCTCATAAAATATAATAAACTTTTTGAGATGAATGGGATCTTTAAGATCATCTAGTTCAAGTTATCATTTTATAGGGAGTGAAAGTGACGTGCCCAAGGCCACCAGGGAAGTGGTGGCAGAGTCAGGATTTGAATTAAAAGTCTCTTGACTCCAAAAATCTGGCTCTTTCCGTTATATCAGGAAACCCTTTAAGTATTTCCATCTATAACCTGTTCCCCTTTCTGAGCTCAAGAAGCACCAGTGCCTCCCCTTGGGAAGCTTCTAGGCTGCAGAGGGAAATAGGACGTGGACAGAGGGACAGTACAGTTTATTTATATTAGAGAGAGGGGAAGGGAGGGAGAGAGGGAGAGAAACATCAATGTGTGAGAGAAACGTGTGCAAGAGATGGACTGGCTGCCTCTTGCAGGCCCCCAACTGGGGACCTGGTCAGGGACCAGGCCTGTGCCCTGACTGGGAATTGAACTGGTGACCTTTCAGATCTCAGGCCGGCACTCAATCCATTGAGCCACACCAGCCAAGGCTCCAGATGGTTTTCATTCACAGCTGCTGGGAGATGAGGAACTGGAGTCAACAAAAGACTTCATGGTCCCTCACATTCACATACTTCACCAGCCCCATTTTCTATCTCTATAGAGCACGACGGCCTGTAGCAGGAGATTACGGTGTCTATCTGACTTCTAATGACTGGGCCTTCCCTCATTACTGAATATCCAGCCACCCTTCCCTCAGCCCACAAGTCTCTCCTCCAAACCCCTGTCCCCGCATTCCAGAGCCTAGGCAAAGAGAATGGGAGGTGGGGAGGCAGGAGGGTCTGAGTTATCTTTCCACAGAGCAAAAAGAGGAACCATTTGGTTCTCAGGCTGGCACTCAATCCACTGAGCCACACCAGCCAGGGCTCCAAAGGGCTTTTACTGCCTTTCAAAGTCAGTCTTTATTCCTTAAAGCTTTTTGCTGATATCCAGAATCTAGGTGTGTCTCTCTCAGACATGATGCTCCAATCAAACTCTGGGTTAATAAAACCACAATTGGAAACTAGAAAAAATCAGATTCCTATTGGATTTATGCAAATAAACATATTGCCATGAAAATAATAATATTCATTAAGAGTTTTTAAATTCTTAAAGGTTTAAGTAGGGAGAAAAATATAAATGTGTCAGTATTGACAATTTAGCACATTGCTCTAAGAAAACAAACAAGTTTTTAAAAATCAACAATACATTGAACAAAGTTATAAGAACAATAGTTATCAGTTCATTCAGTCCCATATTAATTTTTTATCCTGATTTTTGCCAATATGTCTACGAATCCAGTCATTTACCAGAACCCTACACATTCCCATCTATTTCAAAGGTATGATTTGAAAATTGATTCTCAGAAACTCATATGAGAGGGAACCCCCTACAAAAATGGAATTATCTTCTGGAGGGCAGACCCCTTGTACTACAGGCTTCCCCCGCTAGCTGAGTGTTCTAGGAACCCATCTGTATGGCTGTACCAGCTGGTGGTGTTGTGAGAGGCTGTGTTTAGTGTTGAGAGCTAGGCAAGAGAGCTAGGCAATTATAGGCATTGCTAAGCAGAAAACCTCTTGAAGGTCACCAGAATAGATAGGGGAGAGAAACAACATTGTCGGCCAAAGTAAAGGTAAACAATACGTGATTTGCAGAGGGCTCATTCTGAGTTATAGCCAATTAGTTAGAGGGCCATAAAACTTTAGGTGCCGGACTCATCTCGGGTCTGGACCCTTATCTTTAAACTGAGGGTACAAATTAAGTGGGACAGGTGGTTCTTATCGACAGGAGACAGGGTTTCAAAAGAAAATTTTAACATCTGGTTAATGTTCCTCCAGAGCCAAGAGCTATGCAGAGATAACAGCAACTCCCGCTTTTGTAACTTGCTTGCTTGCTTCTCACCCTATAAGAGAGCTAGCCTGTGAGCGTTCGGCGCGGCTCTCATCGGAGAGTTCGCCCCTGCGCAGGTAAAAACTTTGTTTGGCCAATAAACCATCTATAAATCTCTTAAGAGTCTGAGTCCGTCAGTTCCTGGAACGAGAGATCTCGCTCTCGCATATAACATTTAGGGTCAGTAAAATTTTTTTTGAAGATGCAACTCATTTGCCCATTTCATGATGGGTGGTTTACAAGCACGCTTGTCCACATTTTGCTCAGTGTTCAGCAGTTTTTGATCAAAAACGGCAATGACCCCTGTGCCCCACCCTCCCTATTCACCCAAGTGACTTTAGTTTTTGTTTCCCTGGATGAAAAAAGTCCTTAAAGGGAAACATTTTACTGGAGTGGACGAGGTGAAACAAAAAACAGCAGAAGCACTAAAGGCACAAAATCGATGAGTTCAAAATCTGTTTTGAGCAGTGGAGAAACATGTTGGTAGGTGTATTGCATCAAGTGGAGAGAACTTTGATGGTGACTGAAGTTTAAACATTTAAGAATAAATATACGGAGAGAGAACCAAGATGGCGGCGTAGGTAGACACACTACGCCTCCTCGCACAACCAGAACTGACAGAAAATTGAATAGCAAGGAAGTCCGACACCAAGGAGATAAAAAACAAACATTCATCCAGACCGGTAGGAGGGGCGGAGACGGGCAGCCGGGGTGGAGAGGACTCGCGTTGCTGTGGCGGGACCCAACTGGCGGAGTGTGGGACGAACGGGGCAGGCAGTCTGACTACTAGCAGGCCCCGTGGCCCCACATTCGCGCACAGATAAACCGGGAGGAAGGCGGGGATCGAAGCAGACCTTGTAACCCAGGGCTCCAGCGCGGGGAAATAAAGCCTCAAACCTCTGAGTGAAAACACCCGTGGGGGCTGGCGCGGCAGCAGGAGAAACGCAGGAGAAACTCCCAGCCTCACGGGAGAGGTCGTTGGAGAGACCCACAGGGGCCTAGAGTGTGCACAGACCCACCCACTCGGGAACCAGCACCAGAGGGGCCCAGTTTGATTGTGGGTAGCAGAGGGAGTGATTAAAATCCGGCAGAGTGGAGCAAGTGCTATTGCTCCCTCTCGGCCCCTCCCCCACGTACAACGTCACAGCACAGCGACCAGTGTTACCCCGCCCCGGGGAACACATAAAGCTCCGCCCCTTTAACTAACAGAAGCACCAAGACCAAAAAAAAAAAAAAAAAAAGGCCCAAATGACAGAAAACTTCAAAGCTCCAGAAATAATTCAACTAAGCAGCGAACAGATAGCCAACCTATCAGATGCACAGTTCAAAACACTGGTTATCAAGAAGCTCACAGAATTGGTTGAATTTGGTCAAAAACTAGATGAAAAAAATGAAGGCTATGCTGAGAGAGACAAAGGAAAATGTACAGGGAACCAATAGTGATGGGAAGGAAACTGGGACTCAAATCAATAGTTTGGACCAGAAGGAAGAAAGAAACATCCAACCAGAAAAGAATGAAGAAACAAGAATTCAGAAAAATGAGGAGAGGCTTAGGAACCTCCAGGACATCTTTAAATGTTCCAACATCCAAATTATAGGGGTGCCAGAAGAAGAGGAAGAACAAAAAATTGAAAACTTATTTGAACAAATAATGAAGAACTTCCCTAATCTGGCAAAGGAAATAGACTTCCAGGAAGTCCAGGAAGCTCAGAGAGTCCCAAAGAAGCTGGACCCAAGGAGGAACACACCAAGGCACATCATAATTACATTACCCAGGATTAAACAGAAAGAGAGAATCTTAGAAGCAGCAAGAGAAAAAGACACAGTTACCTACAAAGGAGTTCCCATAAGACAGTCAGCTGATTTCTCCAAAGAGACCTTACAGGCAAGAAGGGGCTGGAAAGAAGTATTCCAAGTCATGAAAGGCAATGACCTACATCCAAGATTGCTCTATCCAGCAAAGCTATCATTTAGAATGGAAGGGCAGATAAAGTGCTTCTCAGATAAGGTCAAGTTAAAGGAGTTCATCATCACCAAGCCTTTATTATATGAAATGTTAAAGGGACTTACCTAAGAAAAAGAAGATCAAAAATAGGAACAGTAAGAATGACAGCAAACTCACAGTTATTAACAACCACACCTAAAACAAAAACAAAAGCAAACTAAGCAAACAACTAGAAGAGGAACAGAACCACAGAAATGGAGCTCACATGGAGGGTTATCAACAGGGGAGTGGGAGGGGGAGAGGGGGGGAAAGGTACAGAGAATAAGTAGCATAAATGATAGGTGGAAAATAGACAGGGGGAGGGTAAGAATAGTATAGGAAATGTAGAAGCCAAAGAAATTATAAGTATGACCCATGGACATGAACTATAGGGGGGAATGTGGGAGGGAGGGGGTGGGTAGGATGGAGTGGAGTGAGGAGGGGGAATTGGACAACTGTAATAGCATAATCAATAAATATATTTTTAAAAAGAAGTAATATATTTATTTAGAGATAAGAAGATAACTAAATAATTTGTTACATATGCTAAAAATTTGTGGAAGTATGTCAGGGGACTGCTGTTTTTGTAAACAAATTTATGAGCATATATAGCATTGATAAAAATATGCTCTAAATACAACAATTCCATTGCTGTATATGTCATGTGTATATTTAAAGTTAATTGTTTGTACTTTGAATACAAATTTTTTAAGTAATATATATTTTTAAAATATTTTATTTATTTATTTTTAGAGGGAGGTGAAAGGAGAAAGAGAGGGAGAGAAACATCAATGTGTGGTTGCCTCTCGTGTGCCCCACACTGGGGACCTGTCCTGCAACCCAGGCATAGTGCCCTGACTGGGAATCGAACCAGGGACTGTTTGGTTCACAGGCCTGCACTCAATCCATTGAGCAACACCAGCCAGGGCTTTGAATATAAATTTTTATGTAGTCATATTGATCACTCTTTTCATTCTGGGAAGGGGTCATGCACAGGATGTCTTCCCTCAGTGGGTTTATTAAAATGTTGGCCAAAATAAGTTCAAAGGAAATGGTAGATAAATACTATCCAATTTTGGCAAAATGGTGTATAAAAGAATATTCTCATAAAATGTCCAGAACATGATGTGCTACATCTTTTTTCTTCAGGGTAATTAGGTAATTAGGTACAGTATTTTAATACGGCAATTCCATTTCCAGGAATCTATGGAGAAACCGATGAGTGATGGTAGATATATGTATAATATGAAGGTTCCCTTCACTAGTATTTGTAATAATAAATGTCGGAGCCAATTTCATAACCATTCACTAGAGAATGTTGATGGCAACGGCACTGGTAAGAGCTAATGTGTATTGAACATTCGTTATATCTGAGGCACTGGGCTTTACCTGCACATCTCACTTGGCCCATTTTACACGTAGAAATGGAGGCACAGAAGAGTCTATGGACTGATTAGGCTTCCCACTCAGAGCCTGTGGTTTCACCACAGGTGTGACCCATGTTCTCTTGTTTTCCACTTTAGGGATTTCCAGTGTTCCAAACAGGCTAAGCTATAAAAATCCAACCTTGGGGAAAGTAATAAAAAATGTATGGTGGGCTCCAAAGCATACTTTTTTTTTTTAACCCAAAACAGTACTCTTTGCTAGAGGTGCCTTAGGAAGTAGAGTCTTGAGACAAGAGGAAGGGAAATTTGAGGATAAAGTGAGGATCCAAAGGAAAGATGGGAAAACAGTATTTACAGAAACGAATGTCCCTTCGTGGGCTCAAACCACCAACATTTCTTCCGTTAATGGCCCAGCACACTCACTGAGGAGGCCACTGAGGCACCATGTAGCACCTGTGGTGGATATTCATCGATCACGTTATATGTAAGTGTTTTGTACAAAGGTGGTCCGAAAGTGCGAACTTTCCGGTATAAATAGCTACCGACGCTGGAACGTAGAACAGGATCACGGCAGTTAACACTGCCGTGTGCTATATTTGAAAGTTGTTAGAATAGATCCTAAGAGTCCTCATCACAAGGAAAAAAACCTTTTTGTCTCTATTTGAGATAGTGGATATTACCCAAACTTACGTGGTAATCATTTCGGAATATACGTAAGTCATGCCATCATGCTGTACGCCTTAATCTTGAAAGTGCTGTATGTCGTTAAAACTGGAAAGAATTTCATTGAACATAATTCTTTCATTGTACTGAGGGAGAGAAGTGTTCTCTACCCACGAGCGGGAGCCCCCTCCACTCCTCTGTTTGGCCTGGACTCCCTGGCTTCCCGCAAGCACGCCCCTCCCCGGGGGCGGGTTCTGGTGCTGGAGACGAAGGCGCGTCCGGCCGGAGCTGAATGAGTGGAGGACTCCGACAATCCGACGCCTGGCCCTCAGGTAACTACCGCAGCCTCTCGGTCTGAAGTCACCTGTTTTCCAAGTCTTCGCTCCACTTCACCCGTTGTGCTCCTAGCCGGTTCCCCCAGACCCTCGCGGGGGGCAGGCGCGCGCGCACAAGCGAGAAGGACAAAATCAGCTGTGTCTCCACTGCGCTGCCCACTGTCGATGCCTTTCGATGGGGAATCCACGGGGCAGGGGCCTTGGGTTTGCCCACGATGCAGCCCCTCGCCCAGAACTGCCCGGCACCTGACAGGCCCCCAGTACATGCTCGGTAAAGGATGCATTCCGCCGCAAGATCCTGGGGAAAAGGGAGAGGACACCAAGAATTCCACCGTGAACTAAATTTCAGTCCTAGAGAATCCTCGGAATGGGAAGATGTGAAAGGTTTTTCGAAAGCGGCCATTCTTTAAAACCCTTCTTTGAAACCTGCATCAGCAGCTGCTTTAGAACCAGGTCAAGGTCCTGATGGTGGAAACTCCTGAGCACCTCCTGGAACGGCCGGGCCCCCCTCCCTGGACGGTGCGGCGCCCCAGCCTGGCCTGGGGGACGCTGGTGGCAGGGAGGGGGTGAACGCGCACAGCGAGGGGCGGCGAGGGGCAGTCTGGGGTATGAGAAAGAAAGGGCGGGAGGGCGGGGAGAGAAAAGACAGCTCGAGCCACGGGAACAAATTCCAGCCGCTAAAAGCAAAACCAGTGAGAAGACGTTGGAGCTGCTTGTGTCAATAGCACTCACCTGCAGCACCGCACGTTGTCAGTGGCACGCGGTAAAGTACAGTGGTCGGTACTCCGCGTTGCGACCTCAGCAACCTTGGCTGGAATCCGCTCAGTGACGTTGTTCTACTCACTGTTTTCCTCTTTAAACCCCCACTGACGCCAACATCGTGTGATTTCCCGCTTTGAAATTGAAGACTCAGAACAATTTTTTAAAAAGATTTTGTTTATTTTTAGACAGACAGGAAAAGGGAAAGAGAAACATCAATGTGTGGTTGCCTCTGGCGCGCCCCCTACTGGGGACCTGGCCTGCAACCCAGGCAAGTGCCCTGACTGAGAATGGAACTAGCAACCTTTTGGTTCTCAAGCTGGCACCCAATCCATTGAACCACATCGGCCAGGGTTCGACTTAGAAGAAGGAGGAGGGGGAGGGGGGAGGAGGAGGGGGGAGGGGGAGGGGGAGGAGGAGATTTTATTTATTTATTTTTAGGGAGAAGAAGAGAAACATCAACATGTGCTTGCCTCTTGGGCGTCCCTCACTGGGGACCTGGCCCACAACCCTGGCATGTGCCGTGACTCAGAATTGAACCAGCAACCCTTTGGTTTGCAGGCTGGCACTCAATCCACTGAGTCACCTCGGAACAGTTGAGTGAGGGTCTGGAGGCCCCACCTTGTGGATACTCCCAGCCTGATTAGGTGGCAGAGAGGGGAGACCCGCCTAGCCTTGGAGAAACGCTGTAAGTCAGCAGGCACAAGGTCTGCTGTGCCTGTTTTCCACAGTAAAGGAGGCAAAGACAGAACAAGGGCCTGATTAGGCTGCATGGGAGGAGAGGCGGACACGGAGACCATGGACCTGGAATCACTAAATTGAAATGATGCGTGAGGTTCTGAAGAAAAAACATCTAGCATTGCCTTGGAAAGCGAATCCTGAAAAGTTTGGGTAACTGAACTAAGAAGTAAAAGGCAAAATCCCTGCTTTTCATCCAACTTGCTCAATCCATAATGTATGACTTCTGCTGATGTTTTAAGTACTGTATAGTGACAGTGACCTTTTCGTTTGGTAAAAAATTCTCCATAAATTTTAACACATGGACATATGTTGTTGTCATCACCGTAATCAGAATACATGCATAACAGTTTCATCTCCACAAAAACATTCCTCGTGTTCTCATTGTAGTCCTATCTCCCCACAATCGAAAGCCCTGGCAACCACTGCTCCGCTCATCACTGTAGCTCTGCTTTTCTGAGAATGTCATCACAATGAGAATGTTCTTTCAAGACTGGCTTCTTTCACTCAGCGCACTGACTTTGAGGTTGGTCCGAGTTCTTGAAGTTTGTTCGTTTTTATTGCAGGGTATTCCATCTAGTGGGTATACTCCAGTTTGTCTATCAATTAGCCTGATAAAGGATATTTGATCATTCTAGTTCCAGATATTACAAATAAAGCTGCTGTGTCCTGACTGTTGTGGCTCACTGGGTTGGCATCATCCAAAAACTGAAAGGTTGCTTGTTGGATTCCAGGTCAGGGCACGTGCCTAGGCTGCGGGCCAGGTCCCCAGTTGGGGGCCCTGCAAGAGGCAACTTATCCATGTTTCTCTCTCTCTTTCTCCCTCCCTTGCCATCTCTTTGAAAATAAATAAATAAATAAATAAAATCTTAAAAGAAAAGAAAGCTGCCATTAACATGTAGAGATTTTTGTGTGAACATTCAGTTTTCATTTCTCTAAGGTAGATAGGCTGCCAGGAGTGGGCTTGTTGGGTCGTATGATAACTGTGTGCTTTATGTTATCAGAAACTGCTAAATCTCTCCCAGTTGCTATGCCATTGTACCAGTGGCTGTACCATTTTGTATTCTCATTTGTACATTCACAATGTGTGAGAATTCCAGTTGCTCCCTATCCTAGCTACTTGGCACTGGCATTCTAATAAGTGTGCGAGAGTATCTCATTGTGGCTTTAATTTACATTTCCTTAATGGTTGGTGATGTTGAACATCTTTTAATGTGCTTATATCCTCTACTTAAATGTCCATGTCTTTTGCCTATTTTTGTTGTTGTTTCCTTATTGTGAATTTTAAGATTTTTAAATATATTCTGGTCACAAGTTGTCATATTTGTGATTTACTATTTTTTTCTCTCAAACTGTAGCTTTTTATTCTCTTAACTTTTTTTTTTTTGCAAAGCAAACATTTTCATTGAAGTCCAATTTATTTATGTTTTCTTTAATGGATCACAAATTTGATGTCATACTTAAGAACACTGCCTAACCCCATGTCATGAAGCTTTACTAATATGTTTTCTATAAATTTTCTAGTTTTACATTTTATGTTTCGTCTGTGCTCCACTTTCAGTTAGTTTTGCATAAGATGTAAACATATTCTGCTTTTGTTGTTTTTCTTTACTGTTTTGTCACTTTATATATTAGTCATTTCACCTTCTATCTTCAGTAGTTCCTTCCCTCAACTTTTATTTTCCTCTTTCTTTTCCCAGGCAAAGCAGAAGATACTCATCCCAAAGGAATATGGGCAGGAGGGGATGGTGAGACTGGTGAAGGACCAGTCCTGGTCTGAGAAGGGCAGTTTTGATGGGAAAAACTGTGAAGGTAGAGGGAAAATTCCAAGCACCAGGTAGGGATGTGATGATGATCCAGGATGCCTGCTGGCAGCTGGAGATTGTTGTGAGATAGAAAGAGGAGAATAGAGCCTATTTACAAACTTCCAATTTCATTAAAAATAAAAAGCAATGACTAAATGCTCCTTGAGAAGAGGGAGAGGACCTGAATGAGGGATTAGGAGTAGAAATGTCTGGGTTGCTGTGGAGAAGCCCATTGATCACCCCCTGAAGTTTTCCTTTATACAGTCTTCTGGATAGACCTTGAGTCCCTGGGTGTGCAGTTAGCTCAGCAAAGGAAACTCCGGCCGGCCGTCCTTGACTAGATGATCTCAGCTGTCCTGAAACTCCCCAGGTCCTGCGGGCACTCAGTCTGCAGGGGGAACGAGGGGAGGAGGGTTGGGGGTAGAGGGTACCTTCCAGTCAACACTAAGAAAGACAACAAGGTCCCCTGGCTGGTGTAGCTCTGTGGATTGAGCACGGCCTGTGAACAAAAGGGTCGCTGGTTCAATTCCCAGTCAGGGCACATGCCTGGGCTGTGGACCAGGACCCCCAGTAGGGCGTACGTGAGGAGCAACCACACATTGATGTTTCTCTCCCTCTCTTTCTCCTTCCCTTCCCCTTTCTCTAAACAATGTAATTACAACCACAATCCCACCAGTATTGTGTTTTTTGGGAGACAAAGCAAAGGGAAAACAATGCTGTTTTAATCTAAAATTTACTTGGGGGATAGGCACAGGACAAATTGGGTAAAGGGAGTCAAATACATGGCAGTGGAAAGAAACTAGACTTTGGGAGTGAGCATGCATAGAGTACATAGATATTGAATTATGTTGTACGCCTGGCATTTAGTTATTAATTTAAAAATTAAATACAATTCACTTGGGGGAAAAATGCACCTGTGTGTAGGAAATGTAGAAAAATGAGAATCAGCTTGCCCTAACAGATATTAAAATACACAATACAGAAAACAGATAGCAAATCAAATGCAACATATACGATATAGGTGGCATTTGTATGGAGGGGACATTTATTAAATGCTGAAGAAAAACACTATAAATTAGACTTTTAAATGAATTTGTATTCTATTAGTCCTATCAGAATGTAAACTCAGTTGAAAAATAGCACTGTATTATATTTATTTTAATAATTGAAACGTGAAATGGGCAAAAGTCGCGAAAAAGGTCTCTCCCCGGCTAGAGGCTGGGCTTCCACGCGAATACAACTCAATTTGAGGAGATATCGGCTTAATTCCAGGACTCATGCGTATTATCCTGTAAGTTACCAACCGCCCACAACAAAAATGGATTCTCCCCGCCCCGATTTCGCTTTAAAATGAGGGTTAGTAACTATCTTTCTCCATGAAGGTCACACCCTACCAGTGTCAGACGCCGAGCGCCTAGAAATAACGAGAGCCCAATCGGAATAAACGTTTTAACCGGAACCGCTTTTCCTCCCAACCGGAAGAGACTGTGCGTAAGGGCGTTGGGGGCGGAAGTGACGGGAAGGTGGTTGCAGGGTAGTTGGCGGGTGGTTGAGCAGGACCGGTCGCCATGTCCGCGGGGAGCGCGACACATCCTGGGGCCGGCGGGTAAAGCTTCGCGGGCGAGGGAATCGCGGCGAGCAGGGGGCACAGGAGAGGCGGAGGGACCCTGGGGAGCTGCGTATAGGTAGAGGGGCGCTTAGGTGGGAAGGGCATAGGAGGGCCAGTCTGTTGAGAATGGTGGTGAGCAGGCCTGGAGATCCTGAGAAAGGCCGGCGAGGATCAGAGGGAGGAAAAAAGCAGGGATTTTTGGAAGGACGAGCCAAGGGGAAGGCGAAAAACGAGGACAAGGGGGGCAGAGTGAAGTCTTGATAGGGGTGACAGAAGAGGAGGGAAGTAGAATCTGGAAAAGGATTGAAAGAAGTGAGGATTTGGGGAAATATTGCAGTAATTTTCTATTTAAGATGGTAATTTCAAGCGATAGGAGTTTTGAAGGTATGAAGGGAACATAATAGAGGAAAAAATGGTGTGCTGAGGCATAGTAAGGGAGTAATACTATAAATGAAAGCTTTTGGGGGCCTGTTATTTTCCTTTTACTTACTGTAGGCGCCGCAGCAAATGGGACCAACCAGCTCCAGCTCCCCTTCTCTTCCTCCCACCGGCGGCCCCAGGTGGAGAGGTTACCAGCAGTGGGGGAAGCCCTGGGGGTACCACAGCTGCTCCCTCTGGAGCCTTAGATGCTGCTGCTGCTGTGGCTGCCAAGATCAATGCCATGCTCATGGCCAAAGGAAAGCTGAAACCAACTCAGAACGCTGCTGAGAAGGTATTTGCAGTTGAAGAGACTCTGCTAATTGCGATCTTAATAAGGGTTATTTCGTAATCCTGTACTGTCACAGTCATTTGTGTTAATGAAGGAGAAAACGGGACGGTAATTTAAAGATCACTTAGTTTTGGAATATATCAAATGACATTTTGTTACTTATTTTTACAAGGCAGTATTGGTTGAGCTGATTACATTTATGGACCAAATAGCTTGTTTTGGCCATGTTCACTCATTTCAGCTTAAGTTTATCTATACAATCATGAAAAGCAATGATGTAATATGTTTTTTGATACATGTGCATTTTCCCTAAATTCAGAAGAGAAGTTCAAATAAATCAAGTGAACTTTAAAATATCTCTATAAACTATAGATTCAACTTATAATTTCTGCCTAACTCAAGTGCAATTACACATGAAATAAAAGAATAATTTGTATGAGTGGTTTGTTGTTTTCACACAAATTGAAGAAATTGTTTGGTCATTTTATAAAATCCCTGGTGTAATAAGAATCTTACAGCTAGAATGGATCTGAACTTGGAATCCTTTAGTTTAATTACCATAGTGTGCAAGAATCTTCCCGCAGGATAATAAGTATATAGTGACGGTTTGTATTGCAGGAGTGTAAAATAACTTGTCCAAAGTCTGTACATGGTAGGCACCGATATCTGCTTAAAGAGTCACCTCAGACAATTGGATGTTTAGCTTTTCTTGAAAGCCTTTCGAGTTGTAGAGTTCAGTGTGCTTCAAGGCAGCCCATTTAACTGTAAATATAATTTTTAAAAATTCTTTTAGCTTAAATTTGCTATCTTTGCTACCTGTGAAGAGATGAGTTCTGTATTTGAAAATGTAATGAATGTAAGTTGATGGGTATGTTTGTGGTGACTTTCACCATGTAATTTTAAAAATTATAGTTAATAAAGGTGGGGAAAAAAGAAAATTAAATTTGTTTCAGCCTTCCAAATTGTCGGTAGATAACATCAACAGAATGTTTATCAGTAGGCCATAACCTGCCTGAATGCTTAAATATTCAAGTTCTGCGGAATCAGAACTTGTAGAGAATTGGAAGTTTATCACTCGTTGTATTCTTATGGTTTGCAAAGATTGTGGGAGTCAGTTGTCCATTTCTGAGGTGTACAAGGAAATACTAAAAGGACACTGATGAAGCTGGAATGCTACTTGTATATTAAAATTCAAAATACTGGTGTTAACCATTCAGACTCATTTTTTTTCTCTAAAAAATAGTCTTTAAAATGGTAAATGAATTCAGCAGGAGGCAGCATGGTGCATAAATACTGAATTTAGAACCAGAATACCTAGGTTTGAAACCCAGAATCCTCAGTTACTGGTTGGGTGGCTTTGACAGATGGGCCTCATTTTCCTCTTTGTAATGGAGTTGGTAAAATAAACCTGTGCAGAGTGTGGTAGCTATATAAGTTAAAATTTGAATTAAAAATAAAATTTAAAATTGAGTTCCTCAGTCACACTAGCCACATTTTGAGGGCTTAAGACATGTGGCTAGCGGTGTCCAGACTGGACTGCCAGCTGCAGAACACCTAACGTCATCACAGAAAGTTCTATTGGACAACACTGAAATGTACTTTGAAAAGAGGCCGTAAGGTTCCAATGAGATAGGATGTATGATGCGTACTGAAGTGGACTGCACAAAGGTAAGGAGATAGGTCTATTTAGCTTGCCTCCGCATTTAAAAAATGAATCTAACACAAAGAAATACACTATTTTACCTTCCTTGAGCAGATTTGCTAGATGTCAGTCTAGGGCAGCTATGGTTGGGGGAGGCTATCTTGAGAATAAAGTTTTTTAAGACAACACTCACATCCAACTATCTGCAGTTGCCTGTAATTTATTTATTTATTTATTTATTTTAAAAAGATTTTAAATTTATTTTTATTTTTAGAGAGAAGGGAAGGGAGGGAGAAAGAGATAGAGAGAAACATCAATGTGTAGTTGCCTCTCACGTGCCCCTAGGACCCGGCCTGCTACCCAGGCATGTGCCCTGATTGGGAATTGAACCAGTGACCCTTTGCTTTGCAGGTTGGCACTCAAGCCACACCAGCCAGGCCAGTTGCCTGTAATTTAAATTGAGAGAAACCAGCTCAGATTTTGGGAGCTCACTTGGTTTTTCATCCATTCTTCCTTAAGAGAGTAATGGGGTGGAGTGTTAATTCGATACAATTCAAGGACTTTGGGTATTGCAAGGATGGAGTTAGTTGGATTTGGTATGTTGTGATTGCAGTGTTGGCACAAAGGCGACTTCCCATTTCACAGATGTGATGTGTGAGTTGTGCATTGTACTTCAAACTCTGCCCTGTTTTTACTACACGCACAGCTAGCTAATTGAGCTGTAAAACATTATTTCTTGGCCCTTTAGTTTTTCTTTTGGAGATAACAATTTCTAGTCCACAGACTTTCGGTAATTATGTGATCATACAAATGCACACATGGCCAAGGTTGTAGAGAAATCTGATGGTGGCCTTTAAGTAAATTGATGGTACTTGGTGTCATTTTAGTGAGGTTTTGTTTGCTTGTTATTTCATTTATGAAAAATGACCGAGGAGTGTTTTCAAGTATGTTTGTAGGCAGGTAAAGGGAAAGGTAAGGAGGTGGCAGGACCTGGGAAAGTGTACTTATAAATTGGGCAATGAAAAGATACTAATTTCATTAAATAAGCTTTTTCATCTTAATGTCTCTTTTTATAGCTTCAGGCCCCTGGAAAAGGCCTAGCCAGCAGTAAAAGCAAGGATGACCTGGTGGTAGCTGAAGTGGAGATCAATGACGTGCCCCTCACCTGTAGGAACTTGCTGACTCGGGGACAAACTCAGGATGAGGTGCGGAGATGTTGGGCTGCTTTGGCGAGTGTGGTGGTGGGTGTGGTTCCAGAAAATGAGACTACTAAATACAGACAGACATGAATGAGTCAGACATGTATTAGTGGCTTTGGGTCACAGTCTCCAAAGTCAGGGCTGGGTTTGATTTCACTGCAGAGGGATTTCTTAGTGAAGGTAAAGACACAGATAGGTGTGAATTCCCTGGGTTGGTCTGAGTAAGAAACAATGAAACTACAATTTCAGACGCCAGAGAGAACTCATTCCTGCCTTATTGTTGGGATGAACGGATGGGGAAAATCTGTCTTGCTACCTGTCATTGAAATCAATCACCACATCATCTTTTTAATAGAATGTTTCCTTTTTAGATCAGCCGACTTAGCGGGGCTGCAGTGTCCACTCGAGGGAGGTTCATGACAACCGAGGAGAAGGCCAAAGTGGGACCAGGGTGTGTGTGCATGTCCTCTGCTTTGGGGAAGGCTGGGTATATGACTCACATTAGCTTCAGATTTTTTATTCTTAGGGAACACAGGTAAATGTTTGATTAGTAGCTACTTTGGTTAATAGATATACTTTATATGCTTTATTACAGACTTCGGGGCATCCCCAACAGATACAACAAGAGTTATTCTCTTTCCTTTTGTGCTTTAGTTTTTTATTTTACAATATTTTTATTGAAGGCAACAAATTACACAAAAGTGTAAAAGAAGATAATGATTGTTAACATTAATGTATATGTTTCCTTTTTAAAAATTTTTGTTGATGTTATCCCTGGCTGGTGTGGCTTACTGGATTCAGTGTTGGCCTGAAAACCAAAGGGTTGCTGATTCAATTCCCAGTCAGGGCACATGCCTGGGTTGCAGGCCAGGTCCCCAGTAGGGGGCGTGCAAGAGGCAACCACACTTTGATGTTGCCCTCCTTTTCTCCCTCCTTTTCTCTCTCTAAAAATAAATAAATAAAATCTTTTTTAAAAAGTTTTTTTATTGATTTTAGAGAGAGAAAGAAAAACATCAATTTATTTTTCCACTTACTGATGCATTCATTGGTTGATTCTTATATGTGCCCTGACTGGGGAATCAAACCCTCAACCTTAGTGAATCGGGATAAGGCTTTAACCTACTGAGCTACCTGGCCAGGGCTGTACATACCTCTAAACTGTTTTCCCATGGAAATACTTCCGCCAACAAATGAGCTCATACTTTGTTGTAATCTTCCTTTTTAAAAAAATGTTTTTATCAGACTCCTTAATGCTTCCCTGATGATTATAAGTTGTAGGTTATATGTATAAAGATTTCATCTCAGTTTAGTTTCATCCTTTCCAGTATTCAATTTTTGAGAGCAGGTACTCAGGCAAGACAACGTTTTTAAAAAGTATTTTATTTATTTATTTTTAGAGAGGGAGTGAAACATTGATGTGATAGAGAAACATCAATCAATTGCCTCTTGCACACCCGCAGCCAGGGACCTGGCCCACAACCCAGGCATGTGCCCGAACTGGGAATTGAACTGGCGACCTTTTGGTTTGCAGGACGATGCCCAACCCACTTAGCCACACCAGTCAGGGCAAGAGAACATTTTTGACATTGGCTTAAACTGAATATCATTAGGAGGCAAAAATTTGCCCCTCGATCCAAGGGTATATTTCAACTTTAAATGTATGGTTGCTGTTTCAAACTTGTCTTTAGACACAGTTTATTTTTTTACCTACACCTTTTTATTATGGTATGGTTATTGGTTACTTTCTGCATTATTATAATAAAATCTAAATCTAAGCCACTCGTACACTTGTGAGCTAAAGAGTATTAGTTGGTGTGGGCTTCCAAAGAAATTTATGTATATGCCACTATCACTTCGTCCCCATTAATTTGTGCAGCCATGAGTACATTTGCCCATAACCTATTAGACAACCAAAACAAAAGGAAAGTATTCTGTTCTCAAACACTGGGTTATCTCAATTGACTGGATACTAATATTCATGAACCAGTAGGAACAAATTTCATCCCTGTGTGAATAGGTTAAGTAAGCAATCTGAAAAGTTGATTCAGTCCCTACTGTTAAACCGTGCTCTTAGAAATTAGCAACAGCCATTTCCATGTACTGTGTAGTCCCTGGCACTGATCTGGAAACTTTAAATGTTACCAGTTAGTTTTGGTAACTCGTTTAGCTCCTCCTTTGGTGACGATGAACTTGGGATCATTTATATTTTTCTTTGTAGGGATCGTCCATTATATCTTCATGTTCAGGGCCAGACACGGGAATTAGTGGACAGTAAGTAATGTTTTTGGCTCATATACACTTTCTGTGAAAGGCAAAGTACAGGGCTGTGTGTAACATTGTTTATGAATTACTCGTGAATGTACATAGGGCTTTAGAGACTGGGAGCCGAACACTTGAGTCACCTATAAAATGGATTAATACTAATGGAATAATTGAGGTTTGACCTGTGTTGATCATTGGGTACTAGTCAGTTCATGCATTTCTTTGGTATAGTATCTTGACGCTCTGTTTTTCCCTAGGAGCTGTAAACCGAATCAAAGAAATTATCACCAATGGGGTGGTGAAGGCTGCCACAGGGACGAGTCCAACTTTTAATGGTGCGACAGTCACTGTCTATCACCAACCAGCGCCCATTACGCAGCTGTCTCCAGCTGTTAGCCAGAAGCCACCCTTCCAGTCAGGGGTATGTTTTGTGGAGAGATCGTTCATTAACAGCTTTGTCATTTCTATGAAAACGATATATGCCAAATATAATACAGAAAATGTGAAGGAAAGAAATAAAATTCTGAATGAAATTCCATCCTGAAAGTTACCTGCTATTAATACCATATTAGTGGATCGTTTAGGTTTCCAAGGTATAGTGGATGTGTGAGCACACATCTCTTCCTCCTGATACATGCCAGAAGGGGGATTCTGATACATCAAAGAGTATGCACATTGTACATTTGAAGTTAGTGGTTTGAATTTGCATATGTAAACTTGATGGCAACTGGAGGACTAAGAAGGCGGAGTCTGATAAAGCGAGACTCCGCTGATACAATCCTCCTAGAAAAAAGGGTTGGAGAGAGCAGCCCTCACTGGAGAATATTACAGGGCTGACTGTGCTACCCAACATTCTACTCCAGGAAACTGTCTTTGCTGTAATTTCTTAATGTATATCAATCGAGAGGAAGTGGGTATGTTTACTCAGTAATGGATTTGGATTTTCACATCTTAAATAGATTTGGCTGAACGGAGTAAGGTGTTAGTGTTGTAAGTAAGTATGTGGACTGTAGTTCTCATTTAAATTAAGCTACTTGATGGGGTTTGTTTTTATTGGCTCTTGGTAGAAATTATAGGGGGTTCTTACTCTGGAAGTGATTAAAAGTATCTGGAGAAATTAAATTCTTTTGTGTAATAATTTTCAAGATTAGGATTTAATTTTATGTATTCTCTGTTTAACCGGAGGGGTTCTGTTCTTCTACAGATGCATTACGTTCAAGATAAATTATTTGTGGGTCTGGAACACGCCGTGCCCACTTTTAATGTCAAAGAGAAAGTGGAAGGTCCAGGCTGCTCCTATTTGCAGCACATTCAGATTGAAACGGGTGCCAAAGTCTTCCTACGAGGCAAGGGTTCAGGCTGCATTGAGCCAGCATCTGGCCGAGAAGCTTTTGAGCCTATGTATATTTACATCAGGTATGGATGGGGCTGAGAACTTTCGAATCCTTGTCACCTTAGCAGTACAGGCAGCAATTATTCAGAAGGAGTAAGAGAAAAATGGGCGTAATAAGTAGTAATATGAGGAACTTACGTAAACACTAGGAGTAGTCATTTTATAATTAGTTAATAAAAACTGTTGGATTAGGAGATGGATTATCTGTTAGTATTCAAGTCCTTGGGTTTTATACGAGTCTGTGACCCTGAAATGATCTGCTGAGTCTACAGTAACTTTGACTGAAACCTGTCACAATGGTTTTCTTTCTGAGTTTATTGGGGTGACACGGGTTATAATATTTTTCAGTGTCTTAATAGCAAGAAATACTATTACTCAGAGAAAGACCAATAAAATAGTGTGGTATTGATACTAGTTTCACCTTAAAGGGCTTCTAACATTATTCTCTGTCCGTATTTTGTGATTTGTAGCTTAGATGTGTGCTGCACTGAATATATTGAGTTTGTAAAGCAGCACACAGTGTGAAAGAATCCTGTGTCCTTTACTTTTCTTCCCTTTGAATTCTTGGTTCTGAATTCTTTGCAGTCATCCCAAACCAGAAGGCCTTGCTGCTGCCAAGAAGCTCTGTGAGAACCTCTTGCAAACGGTGAGGTGTATTTGTCTGCCTGATACTCATTCGGAACAGCTGTTGCCCCTTTGGACTGTGTCTTAGCTGTTTTTCCCACCTGTGTTAGTTTTCTAGGCTGCCCCACACAGCTACCACAAATGGGGCGACCTAAAACAACGGGAATTTGTTCTCTCACAGTTCAGGAGGCCAGAAGTCCATAATCAAGGGTCGGGCAGAGCTGGTTTCTTCTGAAAACTCTGAGGGAAGACCCATCGCGCATCCCCCTTAGCTTCTTGTGACTGCCTGTAGTCCTTGGCACCCTCTGCCGCGTGTCAGCGTAACTCCGGTCTCTGCCCCCGTCTTCTCTGTGTCTCTCTTCCTCTAAGGGTAGCAGTCTTTGGATTTAAGATGCCCTTTAGTCGAGTATGGCCTCATCTTAACAATCTATAGGCAAAGACCTTGTTTCCAAATACGGTCGTATTCTGAGGTTCCAGGCAGACACGGATTTTGGGGGGAAACTACTCAAACTACTACACCACTGTAGCAATTCACATTCTGGTTACCGAAGACACTCCCCTGGCCAGGTGCGCAGTGGGCACGCATTTCTTCTTCAGCTGTTTCAGTATGGAATTTTGAACCTATAGTACATTAGTTCCATAAAATCTCAGTGTTGTCGGTTATTTAGAGTAATGCTTTCAGTCCTGGTCAAGTCATTAGGATGGGCATTCCAGATTCTTTTTGATACTAGCTTTAGCTAAAGTAAGTGTAGAACTGTAATAGTTTAAAACCAATTAGCAATGTCTTTAGGATAATTGCTTATTTGATTATCCGTTCTCTCTGTTGTATAAGCAAATAACCAAAAGGTAAACCACAGGGCTGTTTTTATAGCACCTAAAGGGAATCAGGTTTGGGGATTGAATGTCCTCCACCTTGTGTTACCTCACATTGGAAGGTGCCCTTTTGGGATGCTGCTGTTACTCTTTGCTTTTGTAAAGTAACCTGATTTACCAGCCCTTGAACCAGATAGCTTCCCTGACCACTCCCTGTCTTTTTCTTTGTTGCCACTTGAAGTTGTGGACTTAGTGAAATGCTTATAATGAAGAACGGGGGAAAGTACTGAACATTCATTAAACCAGGAGCTCCTTGAGGACAGGTCACTCAGTAAACAAAAGAATAGACAAGTTGACGTTTGAAACATCAGTGGAAATATTTCAATTCTGTATTGCTTTGGTCCTCAGATTGTATGATTAGAACCCGTGTAAATACTCAGCAGTTAGGGCTGTCCCATGCTCATTTGTTTGTCCTCCTCTTTCAGGTTCATGCTGAATACTCTAGATTTGTGAATCAGATAAATACTGCTGTACCTCTACCAGGTGTGTATGTCTTGAAGTGTTTAATTAAAAAATATTTTGCTAGTGATATTTATGAATAAAATAATGATACTTGAGGCTAGACTGACTGTGCCAGGGCACTGGTATTGTTCCCTTCACCGTAGGGTAATTTGGAAAGCCATTTGAACCTTAGTATTTTTCTTCCCTAGAGATTAAGTTTAATATTCAGCTAAAATGTCTCATTCTGCTGCAGCTGATTAAACACTTTTTTTCTTCCCCCTCAGGCTATACACAACCCTCTGCTATAAGTAGTGTCCCTCCTCAGCCACCATATTATCCATCCAATGGCTATCAGTCTGGTTACCCTGTTGTTCCCCCTCCTCAGCAGCCAATTCAGCCTCCCTATGGAGTACCAAACATAGTGCCACCAGCTGTTTCATTGGCACCTGGAGTCTTGCCAGCATTACCTACTGGAGTCCCACCTGCACCTGTGCCAACACAATACCCGATAACACAAGTGCAGCCTCCAGCTAGCACCGGACAGGTAAGATGCCAGGACATGAAACATGATACCATCGAATTAGGAAAAACGGGCAGGAAAGGGGTGGAAAGGTGGTACTATTATTCAGAAGCCATATGTAGTGTGAGGTATTGTTTTCCTGTTATTTTCCTGTGTTACTCCCACCAAAGCACCCGCATACTTGAGAATAGTGTATGCACGTGGATTCATCCTGAAGTTCACACTTAGTTTCAGGAGTCTTGCCACCTTATAATTATAAGAGCAGGAGTTGGCGAGCTTTTTGCAAAGGGCCTGATGGTAGATATTTTAGGCTTTGTGGGCCACTTGGTCTCTGTCACAAATACTGCAACTCTGCTCTTCTAGCACAAAAGCAGCCACAGACAGTACCAAACGAGCCTGCGTGGCCCTGTGCCAGTCATACTTGATTGACAGAAATAGCTAGCAGGCCAGAATCATAGTGTGCCATACTGTAGCCGTCATTTGCCTGTGCCTGGCTTTACAGTGTTAAAAAATAGTCTTCAAGGAGAAGGAGGCTGGCCTATACTACACCTTTAGATGATTGGAACAGAATTCCTAATCTTAGAAATATACCACATACACGTGTTCCTAGGCCAAGATATGTGTGAACTCGCCAAACTTAAGGACTATAAGAGCTGGTGAACCCTTGGCTGGGTGATTCAGTGGGTTAGAGTGTCGTCCTGATGCAGCGAGGTTGCGGGCTTGATCTCTGGTCAGGGCACATGCAAGAAGCAACCAACGAGTGCATAAGTAAGTGGAACAACAAATAAATGTTTCATACCAATTAATTTTTTAAAAAATAAGTACTGGTGTATATTCCTCAAACTGTAAGAAACCAGAATTTTAGGGAGAGTAGGCAGCTAGCTCATTTAGATCCATTATGTACAATCCTTAGAGGCAGAGGAGAGATGAATGAGAGCATGGTAATGGATTTATGGTGGGCCCTTGCCTGTGGGCCCCTCATTGTGTGCCCATGCCAGAGTAAATTGCAGCCTCGAACCATTGCCCAGCCTCCTCCTCTGTGGGCTGTGAGCACTGAAGGGGGTTGTACAGTGTGAAACAAAAAAGGACTTCTGGACCAAATTCTGTTGCGGTCCCTAGTCATAATCGCTTTACCTTTTATGTTTAGGCAGAGCTCTATACTGTAGTTCTCCAGCTCTGAGCTATATTCTTTTGTAATTAGAAAACAGTATAGCAGAGTGATTAGAGTGATTATTTTTGAGCTTTGTGATGTTGGAATATAACATAACCTATTCAGGCTTCGGTTTTCCTTTTATATAAAATGGGCATAATAATAACATCTCAGAGCATTGCAAAGGTTAAGTAAGATGGTCTAGGTAGTCAGTAAATATTAGCCATTTGTCATTCATAAGAGTTTTTCTTTTAGATGCGCTTGTTTAATATGTGCTGTCTTTTGATAACCCCTTGTTCCTTTTTGGAACAGCCTCTTAAAAGATTAGACAGACTTGCTCTTGACATAACTTATCCATGGAAATGGTAGATGAAGTTGCCTTTGCCACAAACATTAACAAAATTTATGGTCCAGAAAGCAAGTCACATTGATTGAAGGGCTCTATGTAAGAGAGTGTTCTTGCTCAATAACTTCTGAACTCAGTAAGTGGCTGGAGTTTTTGTTTGTTAATGGTCATGTTTGCTCCTAACAGCACAAACGCACAGCGAGTTTTTCCTGAGGGTTGAAAGCACTGTAGAGATGATCAATTTCATGTTTCCCTACCATGAAGGTGAGGGAGACTAGGTAACACTGTTAGCAAATTAGACATGAAGGAAACTCAGGACCAGAAGGTAAAAGACTCATGTGATATATGCTGATCATTGAAGTGTATTGTAATCGTTGTTTATTTTGCTAGGGATTCTCACACCATTTTTCATCTTGGTTTGTTTTTGTCCCAGAGTCCGATGAGTGGGCCTTTTATTCCTGCTGCTCCTGTCAAAACTGCCTTGCCTGCTGGCCCCCAACCCCCACCCCAGCCCCAGCCCCAACTCCCAACTCAACCCCAGGCTCAAAAGAGGAGATTCACAGAAGAGCTACCAGATGAACGAGAATCAGGACTTCTTGGATACCAGGTTAAATAAGATACCTTGTCTTACTTTCCTAATCTCATTCAATACTCTCCCTTTAAAGGAAGATAAATTCACATCAGTATTAACTGTCCTCCCAGTAGTAGGATTCCTGCTTTCTGGAATCTATTTAGATTAGTATTTTGTCCTTGGGGGATTAATTTAAAGCAAGAGTGATTCCTTACAGTGGGTTTTGTCTTTGAAGCATACAGAACTCTCCACCTAGAGAGCTCTCCTGACTAGCTTTTGGAAGGAGTTCTGTGGAATTTTGTGCTTCTCTTATTCATACTCTTGCAAGTTTCTGATAATTCTTACTTTGCTGCGCATCTCACTGAAAGCTCAATATGTGGTTATATTTAAAGCCTTGGCTTTCGGTTTACTATTCTCTAAAAGAGGGTGATATTTTTTCTTCCAGTGCTCCCCCCCAAAAAAAGTGCCAGAAATACAGTGATTCTGTGCATACACATAATTATAAACACAGTCATTCACTAAAAAGTTTTTTAAAAGATTATTAAAATATGTAGTTTTGATGCATTTTGCTTTATCAGGAGAGGCTCCATTACTTTTTACCAGAATCCTTGAAGCATTCTTTTGAAATAAACTTTGAAGTATTTCTATAGTTTATAACTAGGTTTATACAAACCAGTTAAGTCATGGATAGTGGAAAACAGATGGACATAGCATAATGAATCACAACATTCCCGACCATCTCAACAGAGAAAAGTGATCTCTACTTTGACTATAGTTATGCTCCAGATCCCAAGGAGCCATGTAGCTCAGCTCACTGCCATTTATCAGAAAGATGAGGCACTTGACAGTTACATTAAGGAGCTAAAGTCAATACAGCAGTTGTAGATTTGCTAATGCCACTGTATTTTTCTGCTCATAGCATGGACCCATTCATATGACTAATTTAGGTACAGGCTTCTCCAGTCAGACTGAGATTGAAGGTGCAGGATCGAAGCCAGCAAGTTCCTCAGGCAAAGAGCGAGAGAGGGACAGGTAAGTTAGTTGGAAAATAATTATATGAATATATCCATATGTCATTTGTTTGCACCATTAGTGTAGCATAGTGATCATTGCTACGAGCTTCCATGTTCTAAAACAAATGAAATCACTTGGATCAAACATGCTTCTGTTACAGTTGATGCAGTAGTGGAAAGTGCAGTAATAGGACTTCTCCAGTCTTAGAGGCAGTTACACTTAACTGTGAATAATTCAGTGCTTGCTTACTCAGGCATCTTCTTTTACTTTCATTGTCTGCATCTCGGCCCTTTTTTTTTTTTAAGGGTAGGCAGTAGTTACACAATCAAGCCATTTTTGCTACTTAGAGTCATACCCTGCAACGGGAGTCCAGCCTGCCGTCCATTGCTTGAATTCTCCCTTTCTCTATGATTATCAGCCCCCATGAGAGGGAGCTCACTTCTACAACAGTTCGTTCTGTTTCCGGCAAGTCTGGGCTATGTAGACAAGGCCTCATAATCTTACAGCTTGAAAATAGCTTGAAGTATAGAGGGTCAGGTAAAAAGGTTGAAATTAATGGTGAAAAGGGACACGAAACATTAACTGCAGTCTGTATTGTTACTCTTACTGGAGAATTTAAAATTGAATTTATCTGAGTGGTGTTTTGTTTTGTTTGTGGTGGTGGTGTTTTTAACAGGCAGTTGATGCCTCCGCCAGCCTTCCCAGTGACTGGAATAAAAACCGAGTCTGATGAAAGGAATGGGTCTGGGACCTTAACAGGGAGCCATGGTGAGTAAGGTATAACTGGGGGTAGGGGGGCCTTAAGCTATTAGTTTTTAACCCAATGTTCATTCAGGTGTGATTCATTTAGGTGTTTAATCCAATCTCTATAATCTAATGAGAATGCTTTTTTTTTATTTATGTGGACAGCATATAGTTACACAGACTTTTATTTTCAACCGACGTGTGTCTAGAAAAGAGTCATTCGACTTATATTTTATATATAACATCAGTGACATTAAACCCTAGGAAATACTAATGATTGGTAGGTCATTTCAAAATTTTGTTGCCTCATCTAAATACTTGGAGCTAATTTGATACAGACTTAAATATTGATTTTTTTGTGTTGAGAACTGAGCCACATCTCCCCTCAGAGTTCTCTCGGTTGGGAACGGTCAGCCTGTGGCTGCTATACAAAGTGTTGCTTCTTAGTGTCCCAGAACTCTAGACGTGCATGGGATCACTTTTGTTCCTTGCCTGTAGGCGTAATAAAAATGAACAGGAGAAAATAAATTTTTTTCTTTTCTTCTTTTCTTTAAACTCTTTAAAAGGTGAAATATCAGCCTCCAGAGACTCACTTGCTAACTTTCCTTTTTTGTTTTCTTCTTTTCTTTTTTTTTGTGTTTCTTTTTTCTTTCTCTGTTTTCTTACATGGTTCTGGTGGATTCACATTTGCTGATGCTGGTGCTGTTTTTCGTGTGACCTTCAACGCTTTTGGGTGACCACTGACCCTGTGACCTCAAAATGGTGTCCAACTAACCACTTAAAATTAACGTCTTTTTTTTAATTAACGAATTTATGGTATTATCTTTTTTTTTTTTTCTTCCCTTGCTGGGGAATGGGGTTGGGGTTTTTTTTTTTTTCCTTCATTCTAGATTATCCAGTCAAGAAGATGAAAACTACAGAGAAGGGATTTGGCTTGGTGGCTTATGCTGCAGATTCATCGGACGAAGAAGAGGAACACGGAGGTCATAAAAATGCAAGTAGTTTTCCACAGGGCTGGAGTTTGGGATATCAGTACCCGTCATCACAACCACGAGCTAAACAACAGATGCCATTCTGGATGGCCCCATAGGAAGCGGTGGAACAGAGTTTTGACCCTCGGTGACTCTTCCTTAGCAATAATGCATGCACTTGATTTAACAAGACTTTGGCCTGTACTGGGAACCATCGTGGACCTTTGCAGGAGTTAGAGATGCAGTGTCCCATTTCTTAAAAGGCTTTTGTTCTTTTTAAGATATCTTTTTTTTTTTCTTCAGTGGCATAGCATCTGTTAAAATTTACTTCGGATCACAAATTTGTCTCAAGATTTATTTTTAACAGTTTGTGAAATGTCCTTGTTCAACAAAGTATCCCAATGGGGTCATTCCAATATACATTGACCTGGTCCGGCCTTTCCAAATGCATAGCCCCTGTTCTGACATAGACAGTTTTATTTGTATTTTACTACTGTATGGTCAGTTTTGATAATAACTTGTTACAAACCAAGCCTTACTATTTATTAGTGGGGAAATGATTTTAAGACCATCCTTTCTTTTCAGTACTAAATCTGTGAACTCATCCCTATTCCATTTTTGGATTCTTTCTGTTTTGGAAAGTACAGTTTTACTAATTTAAAATTGTCAGGTATAGCTGGATCCTGGGTAGGAAAATGAAGTTGTTTTTTTTCATCGTATCTTTTTTTGGGATGATCCAAAGCTGGCACCTTCGGGCACACTTGTCTCACTCACATAGCAGTTGCTGTTTTTATTGCTCGTCTAAGCTCTTGTCTTCAACTGGGTCAAAGAAAACTACTTGATCAAAAGCTGGTCAGAACTCATCATAGAAATGAAACAGTAGTTCTGTCTCTCTCAGGACTGGTTGCAGCTAAAATAGAGAGATTTGACTGCTTGCAATAGGATGGTGGACTTAGTGACTGAAATTGCAACTGTCCTTTTTCTTGGCATTACAGGTTTTGCCAAAAGAACTTTTTTGTATCAAATATTGATGTGTGAAAGTGAAGGAGCTAGTCTGCTGAATCAGTAGTTTGAGATACGGAACTGTCATTTTTGCACATTTGAATACTTTGCAGGCTGGCTTTGTATAAACTTACCCTCTGGTTTCCTATATGTTGTAAATATTTAGACCATAATGTCATTATTAATAAATGTATAAATATTCTGCTTGTGGTTTCTCCGTTTTTTATTCCACAACCCGTCCATACACTGTAATCCGTAAACGTGTTTACTCTAGCACAGTGGCATTCCAACCCCACCAGGAAAACACGTGGACCCGGAAGTCTGCATACCGTTCTGTGAGTTTTATGACTTTCCAAAGTAAACCCTGGGAAGTCCAGGTGCAAATGTAAAGGACTATTGTGCTGGGTGTTTTCCATTTTTATATTTTAGTCTTCCTTTGTTAAATATGGCTCAAGGGACCGAGTAAATGAAACATTTTTAAAGGAAATGCAAATTATTCTTTGAAAAACATTCTGAAAAAGGAAGTAGGGTAGGCAGAAGTTTTAACAGATTTCCCTGTGTAAAGATTTCCCTCCTAGTATCTGTACCTAAATAGAGGAATATGGTGATATTGTCCTTATTTATTTCTGATTTAATTCAAGGCTAGCTGAAAATTCCAATTTTATTTCTTGTTGGTGGGTAGTCCATTTGTTTACAACAAAACAACAATTTGAATTGGTTTCATTTACATATGTTTAGAATTCAAAACCGGTCAGCTAGAACAGGGATTTTCAACAGTGCAATACCTGACTAAGGGGCACTGACCTCTTTTTCCATCGATTGTCAAACTAAAAATGACAACAGGCAACACAACAACAGCTGTCTGGTGTGAATGAGTCAAAATTACACTTCTGGGGAGAGGGCAGCTCTGCACAAAATATTTTTTGGTGTGCCACATTATTTTAGTAATTATATGTGCCATGAGATGAAAAATGTTAAAAATCAATTAGAACGTGGTTCTTGACATCTGGTCTACTGTTTCCAAGGGCCCAAGTCATAACTTCCTTTGGGGAAATTTTGCTGCTTCTGCTATTAGAAGCGCTAAACCGAATCTCAGTTCTGTTCTGGGGGAGGTTTTGGTGGGTACCCATTTCCAGCTTCCCCTTACATTTGGCCAATTAGTTGATCACAAGCAACAGACAATCCTGAATAAGTTACTTTAACGGACTCGTGTGTCTTACCACATCCTCCATCCTTTTTGCTTGTGTAAATAGGTTTAGCACGTTTTTGTGTGCATACCCGGAGCACGGTACTCTACCAAAGGCCTTTAGTGGGGAGTCACCGGAACTGGGTTAGAGGACCTGGAGGGGTCACGTCCCTCCCAGGTCGCTACGTCAGGGGGCAGCTCCGCCCTTCCGGCTGTGGCGCCATCTTCCCCAGCCACGGGAGGGGTCACGGGGCAGTACTGGCGAGTCGCCTGGAGAGAAGGAGGACGGAAGGGTGATCAGAACCAGCGTGGCCTTCACGTCCTGAAGGTACAAGCAGTGAGACTCCTCTTGTGGCGTGAGGGTGGGGGACACGATGGCGGCGGGGGTTCCCTGAGGGAGGGGCGCTTTCTGGAAGAATGAGAGGGGACGGAAACTTGGGACAACGGGTGGGCTTAAGAACCCCTGCGGCCTCAGCGGCACTCCGCCTTTGATCCCCAAACCTTAACTTCATTTTTTATTTTTTAAATTTAAAAATATATATGTTTATTGACTTTAGAGGAGAAGGGAGACAGAGAGAGAAACACATCGATGTGAGAGAGAAACAGCGAGTGGTTTGCCTCCCGGGACTGGCCGATTCTGGGGACGGGATGGAACCCGCAACCTAGGTAAGTGCCCTGGCCAGGAATCCGATCCCCAACCTTTGGGTGTGCGGGACGATGTGCCAGAAACAGCCCCCAGGCCAAGGCCCCAAACCTCAGCTTGAGCACTGGCTCCTCCTCCTCCTCACTGTGCGGTGCCCCAGTCTGAAAAGAAACTGTAAATTCCTTTGTGTCTTTCATTTTTTCTTCTGGGAAACCTGTGATGTGTCATGGGCGCGAACTGCCCTGGAGGGCCCCTGCAGCGCTCCAGCGGGGAACAGGAGTTGGGTGGGGAGGCAGGGCGCTGACAGCGGCAGGTCCTCAGGGTCGTTACCAGCCTGGGTTAAGTATTTTCTTCTTTCTTGGTAGGTGCCTTTTCCTTGGGGCAGCCCAGGAGTCTCCCGGAAGAGAATGGATTCGGGACCGCGCCCAGGTGGTAGCTGCTGTAGCAGCCCTGCGGGGCTCTCGCGGGAATACAAACTAGTGATGCTGGGTGCTGGTGGTGTAGGGAAGAGTGGTAGGTGACATTTTTCTTCCATTTTGTAAGAACTAAGGATGACAATTCTTTAGAACAGATGACTTCCACTCAAACCAAATGGGAGACTGGCCATCATGCAGCGTCGATACTTAGAATTCTCTCTGTGGATCAGGAACCTTTGGGTGGGTTTTAACTTTCATTTCTTGTTTTGCAGCCATGACCATGCAGTTTATCAGCCACCGATTCCCAGAAGATCATGACCCCACCATCGGTAAGCCGGAGTGCCACTTAGGTTTCTAAGTAAACCTCATAAAAGCGGCTTGGTGTCAGTTTTTAAAACAGTTTTTGACTTTTTATATTTTGATCCTTTCTTGGTGTTTCATTTAACAAGAGTGTCACAGCAGTTGGTAAGCAAATGAATACATTTTTTTCCTCACTTAACTCTTTGGGGACATAAGCTATCTTTAGTCTCTGTCTTTGATTGAACACTGATGGGACACTTTCTTTGTCATATTTTTATGGTTATACGATATTGCTAGATCACAGGAAAAGTTTAAAGGCCACTTAACAGAAACCTTTTGCCGTCACTTCTCTGAGGGTCTGACTTGGGACTGACTCTGTAACTATGAGTCAGCTGGTTTGAACTTCCACAAAAGGAAGCAGAAAAACAAGTAGAGCCAGTCTGCTGAACCCTTACAGTCCAGACACGCAGAGCCTGGACTTCCACTGAAGGTCTTCATTTACTTCCTTATAGCTCAAGTTTGTTAAATAGTAAGGTCTTCCTTCGTGTCTTTTATAATCCTTAATGCTCTGTTGATGGCAAAATGGTGTTAGGGTAAAAAGTAACTTTATTTTGCGTTTTTTTATTGCTTTTCTCTACAAAGACTTAAGAACATTACTGTCATTCCTAAACCATAAGGAAGCAAGTTTGATTCTAAGGGGCTATAATCTCAAGATAAAACCTGGGGGCACAGAAGGTGTGCCATACTACTGGTATTTTCAGGATGTGACACTTTGTCATGGTCGAGGGTCTCCAAGAAGGATTTCCATTGACTCAGGCGTCTGCTGCTCTGTTCTCCACAAAGGCAGTGAGTGTCTGGGCCAACCCAGCTTTGGATGTGGTCATTTTATGTAGTAGATGCTGCTGTGGATGGGGGAAAACAGAAACCGTGCTTGCTTTTTCATGAACTGTATTAAATTTAAAACATTGTTCAGGGATTCAAACTCTGGTAGGAATTCTAGGAATAAAACCAAGTTAGGGTTTAGAATAATTTACTTAGAATTCCAAAACTTTTTTTTTTTCCATTGATAATCAGCTACTCTCCTGACAATATTAACTGATTCACCAACAAATACTTAGGTCACTTTAGTTCCTTTTGTCCCAAGCACTGTGGTGGGCCCTGGGCGTAGAGTGTGAGCAAAAGGATATGGTGCCTGTTCCCACTGAGTTTATAATTGAGTGCATTTTGTTTTAAACTCGGGCTGCTAACTCCAAGAAAAAGTTTGTATTGTAACTGGTACATATTAAGTGTGTGTGTGTACATATATACATATACACAGGCACGTGTAATTAACGTATCGCAAAACTGTATTAACCTCACTACATGCGGTGCACCCTTGTATTTTCTCTTTAAAGTTTCTGCTGACTTTATTTAAGAGAATGAGTTGGGGCCAGCTCATTAAATTCATTCACAACTCACTAAGCCTAATGGATTTGTAGTTTGAGAAACATTGGTTTAGTGGGCTCCTCACTTTTGAGGAAGAGTCAGAAGCAGGGGTTCAAAAAAATGTTTTATAAGAAAATACATCAGGATTTAAGTAGCATTTGTTGGAATGAGGGACATGGAGGAACTATAGCATATGGTTAAGTATATAGGGCTTTTGAGTCAAGCAGCCCTGATTTTTAATTCTGGCTGTATTATTAACTGTATAATGTGGGGAGATTCAATTTTTAGAGTTTAATTTTTTATCTTTAAAGTGGAAATAATAATACCTCATTGGATTATTATTGAATGAGTTAATGTATATAAATTACTTAATGTAATGCCTGCCATCTAATAACCTCTTTAATCCACACCCAAGGACATGCTTATTGATTTTTACAGAGAGGGGACGGGAGGGAGAGGAACATCTATGTGAGAGAGAAATATCAATCTGTTGCCTCCCATATGCTCCCTGATCAGGGGCTGAACCTGCAACCCCAGCATGTGCCCTAACCAGGAATCAAACCCATGACCTTTCAGTTCATGGACGATGTTCCAACCAACTGAGCCATACCAGCCAGGGCTAAAACTATTTAATAAATGGTAAAGTTACTTTTTGGCCTACTATTTTTTTTAAAAAACAATCTCTCAGAATCCTTTTTTAGCTTAGAATTGTCGGTGGGCCTGGCTGGTGTGGCTAATTAGTTAGAGCATCATCCTATAGTCCAAAAGGTCATGGGTTCGATTCCTAGTCGGGATGTGTACCCAGGTTGTGGGTTCAATCCCCAGCCTGGGCGCATAAACCAATTGATGTTTCTCACATCGATGTTTCTTCTTTCTCTCTCCCTTCTCTCTCTAAAAGCAATGAAGAAAGTCTTTGGGTGAGGATTTAAAAAAATAGAATTGCAGGTAAAATCTTAAGCTTAAGCTGTGGAGAAAAAACAAACCTTAGTTGAAGACCCACTTTATGTATCTTGGTGAGAAAATGTAGCCACGTAAAGAACTCGTGTAATCTGCTTTTCTGTAATACAGATTTTACACGGATTTTAGAGGGTTGCATATTCCTGCATTTATGGATTCATAGTACATCTTTCCTCTTTCTGTAGAAGATGCTTATAAAATCCGGATCCGTATTGATGATGAGCCTGCCAATCTGGACATTTTGGATACAGCTGGACAGGTATCAAATCCCAGAATGCTATGAATAAAGACCTTTTCACTCTAGTAAAGAGGAGGAGAAGGCTTATACAGAGAATATCACTAGTTCATGTCTTTTAATTTTTCATGCACTCTCTGACTCAGGATAGCAGGTAATCCACCTATCTCTTCTTTAATCTGAAATAAAGAGCTAATACGTATGTATGTCTAGGTTGCATCAGTGCATTAATGACCCTTGTTTCCTTCTAGGCAGAGTTTACAGCCATGCGGGATCAGTATATGAGGGCAGGAGAAGGGTTTATCATCTGTTACTCTATCACCGATCGTCGAAGTTTTCATGAAGTTCGAGAGTTTAAACAGCTTATTTATCGAGTACGACGTACTGATGATACACCTGTGGTTCTTGTAGGGAACAAGTCTGATCTAAAGCAGCTGAGACAGGTGAGGATAGAGTTGAAAATGCTGTCTGTAATCTAGTGGGATTTTGTTGTTCTGTTTACAAAGTCCTCTGTCTTAAAGTAAAAATTTAAAATTAGCTTCTCTAGCCTAGGCTGGTGTGGCTCAGTGGGTTGAGTGCCGGTCTACAAACCAAAGGGTGGCCAGATCGAATCCCAGTCAGGGCACATGCCTGGGTTTTGGGCCAGGTCCTCGGTTGGGGATGTGCGAGAGACAACTGATTGATGTTTTTCTCCCTTCCTGTCTCTCTAAAAATAAGTAAGTGAAGTCTAAAAAAATAAAATAAATAAAATTAGCTTCTCCCTAACCTTGAAAATTTCCTGGTATCCTAATTTGCTATTATTTGGGTTAAAATCTGAATTTTAGAAATCAGTTTACAGGACATAATGCACAGGATAGTAATCAGGTGACACATAGAGTAATGCATTAGGCCAGCAGTCCCCAACCTTTCTGGCATCAAGGACCGGTTTTGTGGAAGACAACTGACAATGTTTCCTTGGACCAGTGTGGGGAGGATGGTTTCAGGATGATTCAAGCTCACCTCCTGCTGTGCGGCCGGTTCCTAACAGTCCCAGACCAGTGCCGGTCACTGCCCGGAGGTCGAGGACCCCTGCATTAATAGGTGAAGGGTTGGAGAGTGTTCAATTCCTAAAACATCAGAAATCAATCGGTTTATGTTGCATCAGAAGAAACTTAAGTTAGACTTTAAGGTACTTCCTGATGGTGAGGATTATGAGCTGTGGAAGGAGAGAATAACAGAAATTGCAGGGGATTTTAGACTGTGATACCTTTCAAGTTGACAATGATGTTTAAAATGTTGCTGTTTGGTGTAGAGTTTCTGAAAGTGTAGTAAAACGGGCACTTATAAGTAGTAGTGGAGGCAATGAATGGCACAAATATGTGGAAGTAGTTTGACTCTGAAAAATCTATTCAGGGATTTCTCTATAAAATGTTTATTGCCAGGCTATTTACAGTAGCAAAAAAATAGGAAAAGTCTAAATATCCAAAAGTAGGAGATATGGTATATTCATAACGACATACCGATTTTCGGTTCCTTATAGTTTTCAGTGTCCTAGTTTAAGTATATGTCTGTTTGCCTTGTGTTTTACTTTCTGAAAATGAAAAGTATGAAGAAAATTAAGATTGCATGTTTGATATAACTGGTCCCTGTTCCAAAAAGTTATCTTTAAAATAAAGTAGAAATAGATTCATGTAATTTGACAGCAGAAGGAATCCTAGAACTTACGTAATTCAGCCTCCTAACATTACAAAAGCACAGCATTCTGCTTGAACACCTCCAGAGTTGAGGAGCTCTCTTTCTGTTACGGTAACCCCTTCACTTTTGGGGGTGGTTGTAATTGTTTTCCATTGGTACCACTATAAATTTTCTCCTGTTTACATTTTTAAAGGTCACCAAGGAAGAAGGTTTGGCTTTGGCCCGCGAATTCAGCTGTCCCTTTTTTGAGACATCTGCTGCATACCGCTACTACATTGATGATGTATTCCATGCCCTTGTCCGGGAGATCCGTAGGAAAGAAAAGGAGGCGGTACTGGCCATGGAGAAAAAATCCAAACCCAAAAACAGTGTATGGAAGAGGCTAAAATCACCATTCCGGAAGAAGAAAGATTCAGTAACTTGAAGTTGTGAAGTGTTTATGTGTGAACTGCAGTGCTAATCAGAGTGGTCTGCTGAAAGTAACTGATGAAGGGGATATGCCTACTAGGAGTTTTCAGTGACATGGTATTTAATATGTTGTCTCCTAGCTAATTCTGATTTATTAACCTAGTGGAGCACTGTCTGCTTTTAAATTGTCACATTAGAATTTGATCTATCATAGTTTTGGGTTCTGTTGCTATTAATTAGTTAATGTAAATTGTTTGTATCCAGGGGAATATATATATATACCATGTGTGTTTGACTAAGCTCACAAGAAGAATTTTTTGCCACGTTCTGCTACACATTATCTTTCAACTTCAGTTTCCTGGGATTACCCCGGAGAAGGACCTGCGTGTGTCTTTTCTATTCACCTTATGCTTTCTGGAGATAGAACAAAAATCATACAGGGAAAGCGGAGCTAAAGAGATCAGTGCTAAAGGTCAGCAAAGAGCTGTGGGACTGACTCCTGTTGCCAATTATGCAGTGATGAGATTGGGGGAAATCAGGCCGTATGTTTTGGTTAGGAAAAAAGGAGGGTCAGAACAGTGTTCACAGTATGGGCCCGGCTTTTCTAAGAAATGTGCTGGGATGGGTGAGAACAAACAGAAGCATTTAAGATGTGCTGAAGGGTTCTCCTATGAGGTTCTTTTACTCTTTCTTTTGGGGTTTGGACTTTCTTTACCTTCAAAGGGAACACTTTGGGAACCATTACTACATTATTAAACTCAGTCTAAATCCTTAGTTGGAACAGCCAATGCCTTGTCCAGGTTTATTTTTTTCCCCAGAGATACACTCACGAATGTATTTACATTAATTGTTTCCTGGTGCTTTTCCTTAGTTTCTTGTGCTCTTTAGAAGAGCTAGGCCTGGCAAAATGTCTTCAGGCTGTTTGTCAGACTGACTGCATTTTCCATACAGAACAGACTTCAGTTTGAGTATTTGTACACGTGCCTCCTTGACATTGATTGACAATCACTAGACTCGGTGTTCTAAGAAAGCCTGTGGTATTTCTGTTTAGTGAGCCAGCCTGGAAGCTTTAAAATTCCCAGGTGATGAGTTTCTCATTAGAGATTTCTTTACAAGGATCTCACTAAGTTCACCTCAGGGTGTCTGAGCCTTGACAAAGCTTAGCTTAAGAGAATACCACTTTGATAATCTGCATAATTGAGAAACTATTGTCCTGGGAAGAAACAGCTTTAAATATTGGTGGTTAGTTCTCTCTTTTAGAATCAGGATTATTTTAATATCTGAACTGCTTATGTGTGGAGAACTGGTTAAGTGCAAAAGTGCTAAGAGTAACATAACATATATTGAACATTACATGTCATCAAAGCGGTGTTCTTGTCCACTTCAAACTCTTTAAGAACAGGATTTTGTGTAGTGCCTCTTAAAAAGCACACAGCTCAACTTACTGTGTCCATTTTTCATACAGACCAGAAATACAGGGTTTTTGTATTTTTCCTTATAGTCAACACTATACGTTCTAAGTTTAAAGAAAAATGATGGGTGTAAGTTTTTCAGCTTAGTGGTTCCTTTTGAAACTCCTGGGAATGTTTTTGCTACCAAATAAGTCATATTTTATGGTACTTAAGCCATTCAAAAGTAAAAGACCCAGAATTTAGATTTTGCAGGACAATCCTAGAGGAACAATGGTTCATGGAGAAGCATGAAGGTGGAAAATAGATACAGTGCAATTCCGTTTTAACAGTGTTTTACCACATTCAAACTAGCCCATAGCCTTTTAAGTTTAATGCCGTCGTTGTCATTACTAGTGACCCAGGTTGCTGTTAGTAGCATCAAGCAAGAAGTTGACAGCTATGTAATTATTTGGGATAGATAAGGTAGCAGAGGATATTGCCAGAAAGATAGATCTGTAAGGCAGAAGGGAATTTGTATTGTATACAAGAAAAATTAGGAAGTAGTGTTTTTAAGACTATCATGTCGGGGCTGTCCCTCTTGGGAGCATGCCCAAGCCTTTCTTCCTTCTCAGGTGCGCATCTCCTAAACCCTAAGGATCCCTGTGATACTCGTACCCAGGGAAGCAATGGGCAGCAGATCTCGTCTGGGGTTAGGCCCCCATTTCTCTGACTTTTCAGTAAGCCAATAGTAGCCCCTCCTTGGCTCACTTCTGTCACTGTGACTTTTAATTCCCAGTGTCTTGGCTCACTTCTTTCCTATAATGTCTCTAGGGAGCCAAAGCAGCCTCACCTAGTCTCTCCTGTTGCTTCTTCTGTCCTAGGCCCTTCCTTGTTTCACCGTCCCCAGCTTTAATAAACATGCTCAAAATTTTTTTACAAAAAGGACTATGACTGTCATATATTTGATTATTGGATTAGTTAGCCTATCAATTAGTATTGAGAATTCTCTTCATGGTGCTAAATAGTGTGAGGAATATAATATGTATAAGTCATATCTCATAGTGATCATACAGTGTCTGTAATTTATAAGCTCTAAGTAGTCAGCTTTATCACATTTGAGGGCATTAAAATCAGTTACTGCCTGAAACGTTGGAGAGGAGAATTCAGGGACAAGTTGAAAAGCACTGGAACTATTCATGTCCGTACCAGATGGGTAAATTACAGAATTTAGAAGCTAGTGTCCAGAATTATCTGTCTAGAATTCAGAAAGATAAGAGGGCTCTGAAAGGGATACATATTTTAACTTCATGATATATTAGCAAGAATTGGTCTATTGTGATGTTTGGGGAGGAGAAGGGAGAGACATTGTTCACTTACACCCTTGTGTATGAAAACAGTTTGCATGACACAATACAAAACTTGTAAACAACTTGTGGGCTTTTTCTTACCTATGTGCGGGGAGAAATGTTTGGAATCATTGCAAAGGGTCTTTAAGGAAAAAATTTAATACCATGTGATTTATATTCTGGAGAATACTGATTCAAAAAATTGTAATGTTCACCATGTACACAACAACTGTGCTGTGCCGGGGAGCATGCCATGGAGTGCTCCTTCGCTCGGGTGACCTCTTGGGTGGGGAGATGGGAAACAGTGAAAATGATAGCATCTTTGCCACCTGATCAAGGGTTAGTTGTTTCGAGTGTGTATACTAAATGTGAGAGCACAAAGAATAAATTTTTATGTGAAGGTCATTGCTTTTATCTCCACTTCTCTAAATGGGCATCAGTGTTGGTAGAGAGAACTTAGTTTGGACGTTAAAGGAATTTATTTTTGTGTCTGTGTTATTTAATACTTAGTGAGTGGGTCAGTAACTGTCAGTGTGGTTCACTATACTGAGACAGGTAACGAAGGCATGGCATTCCATTTGCTAATGTCTGGTTTGTTGAGAAGGCAGTGGAATCACAGTCAAAGTGTATATGAGCCTCTTCTGTGCACTGAGCCCTGTTTAAGAGCTGTAAGGGATTCAGAAGAGCGTAAAATAACTACTTTTGAGCTTTCATAAAATTTGCGAATATAAAAAAACTGGAGATCAATTGTAAAGTATTGTAGTATGTTAAGTGCTCCAAATTGGGAACGTTACAGGAATTCAGAGAAGGAATTAGTATGGCTGGGCGGATCAGAGGAGCTGATCCTTTAAGAAGAGGCAAATTGAGCCCTGGGTGGTGTGGCTCAGTGGATCGAGCACCGGTTCAATCCCTGGTTGAGGCACATGCCTGGTTTGCTGGCCAGGTCCCTTGAGAGGTGCAAGCAGCAGCCCATTAATGTTTCTCTCCCTCTAACCCCCTCTCTCTAAAAATAAATTTTAAAATCTTTAAAAAAGAGGCAAATTAAGGAGAAACTGAATTTAACCTGAATATAATAATGAGAAAAGATCAAAGAGATGTAACTTACAGTTTCTCATGCCTAGTCTTTATTATTTTCTTAAACGATGTTCTTACTATAAATTTAGTAAGCTCCTGACAAATAATTGGAAGTGTTGCATCTTTTCCAAACTGTCTTAAGAATGATGAGACAGAGTCCTTGCTAAGTTTGACAAACACTTGGCTTTAAAAGATAGCCCAATACTGAAAATACTGGATTTGTAGTAATCCTGGATTTTCTTGGCTTCAAATTAAAATTTGCTTTCAAATTATCCCACTTTTCATCAGTTTAGCTGGAACTGAAACTTTGTTCTGTACAAGTTCTCTGACTAAAGAAATTATTCACCTATCCTCAAAACATCTCTAAATGACCTTACTGCACAAAATAATGTGTCTTCCTTTTTTCCCCAATAAGAATTGGGTTGAAATAATTAGGTAAACCATGAATTAGAATAAGTAAAGTTGACCTCTGGTCAAGATGGAGGCATAGGTTAAACACAGCTCCCCTCCTCACACAACCACAGCAAAAATTACAACTAAACTACAAAGCAACTAACATCCAGAATTGTCAGAAAATCGAACTGTATGAAAATCTGATAACCAAGGCATACAATTGTAATTGAATAACAATAAAAATTTTAAAAAAGTAAATAAGAATTGAAAAAAAAATCTGATAACCAAGGAGTTCAAGAAGTCACATTCATTCAGACTGGCAGGAGGGGTGGAGACACGGAATGAGCAGTCCTATACCATGTGTGGTGGGTAGAAATCAGGAGGGATATCTCAGGAATGAGGGATCCCAGCCCCACACTAGACCACCTAGCCCAGGTTTCCAGTGCCAGGAAAATAAGTCCCCATAACTTCTGGCTGCAAAAACCAGCGCAGGTTGGGACAGCGCAAGAAACTGGGATTTTCAGGTGTCTCCTCTTAAAGGGTCTGCAGCAGACTTAGGACTTATGCAGACTCACTCCCTCCGGGATCCAGCACAGGGGCAGCAGCTTGAAGTGCACTACTGGCATATGGGGAGAAACTGCTGTGTCTGGCATTAGGGCAAGTGTGGGGGGACAGCTTTCTCCCAGACAAAACTCCAGAGGCCAGGCAGCTGCCATTGTACCTTCCCTTAGCCCTCCCCCACATAGAGCCACTTATCTGAGACTTCTTCAACCTGGGTTGTCCCACCCAGGCAATTACCTAAGACTCCACCCATCCAATTTACAGGTGCGATTTTCTACATTAGGCCATATTACTAGGAGTCAAAGCACCTTTACCTAATACATAGACACAAACACAGGGAGGCTGCCAAAATGGGGAGACAAATATGACCCAAATGAAAGAATAGAACAAAACTCCAGGGAAAGAACTAAACAAAATGGAAATAAGAAATCTATCAGATGCAGAGTTCAAAACGCTGGTTATTAGAATGCTCAAGGAACTCATTGGGTACTTCAGCAGCATAAAAAAAAAAACACCCAGGCAGACATAAATGCTACACTAAGTTAAATAAAGAAAAGTTTACAGGGGATCAACAGTGGAGTGGATGAAGCCAAGAATCAAATCAATGCTTTGGAACACAAGGAAGAAAAATCCAATCAGAATAGCAAGAATAAAAAAGAATTTAAAAAAAATGAGGATAGGGTAAGGAGCCTCTGGGGCAACTTCAATCGTACCAACATTTGAATTCTAGGGGTACTGGAAGGAGAAAGGAAAGAGCAAGAGATTGAAAAATCTGAAAAAATAATGAAAGAAAACTTCCTAATTTGGTGAAGGAAATAGACACACATGTCTAGATAGCTCAGAGAGTCCCAGATAAGTTGGACCCAAAGAGGACCACACTAACACACATCATAATTAAAATGCCAAAGATTAAAGATAAAGAGAGAATCTTAAAAGAAGCAAGAGAAAAGCAGAGAGTTACCTACAAAGGAGTTCCCATCAGACTCTCAGCTGATTTCTCCGAAGAAGCTTTGCAGACTAGAAGGGATTGGCAAGAAGCATTCAAAGTGATGAAAAGCAAGGACCTACAACCTATGTTACTCTATCCAGCAAAGCTATCATTTAGAATGGAAGGACAGATAAAGTGCTTTCCAGACGAGGTAAAGCTAAAGGAATTCATCATCACCAAGCCATTATTACATGAAATATTAAAGGAACTTATTTTAAAGAAGAAGATAGAAACTATGAACATTAAAATGGCAATAAATTTACAACTATCAACAACTGAATGTAAGGAAAAGACTAAGCAAACAAGCAGAACAGAAATAGAATTATAGACACAGGGATCATTTTGATGGTTACCAGTTGGGAGGGGGGAGGGGGGAGAATGGGGGAAAAGGCGCAGGAATTAAGAAGTACATATTGGTAGGTACAGAACAGGCAGGGGAAAACTAAGAACAGTATAGGAAATGGAATAGCCAAAGAACTTATACACATGACCCATGGACATGAACCAAGGTAGGGATTGCTGGAGAGAATGGAGCATCCTGGGTAAAGGAGGGCAAAGGGGGAAAAATTGGGACAACTGTAATAGCATAATCAAAATATTTTTTAAAAAAATATATAATTTCTCTCTCACACACACACACACAGCTACTTGCCCTGGCTGGTGTGGCTCAGTGGATTGAGCGCCAGCCTGTGAACCGAAATGTCGGTGGTTCAATTCCCAGTCAGGGCACATGCCTGGGTTGCAGGCAAAGTCCCCAGTTGGGAGCATGTGAAAGGCAGCTGACTGATGTTCCTCTCACACATTGATGTTTCTCTTCCTCCCTTCCTGCCTTTCTAAAGTAAATAAATAAAACCTTCATAAAAAAGAAAATAGCAACTGTATATTTTACTCAGAAGTTTTGACAAGTTTTTCCTCAGTGAAAGTTAGGAGATGAGTCTGTTACTATTCTTTCTTGGTTTCTTGGTTAACTGTTTCAATGGTGTGCTGCTCACCTGTTTGGCTAGACTGCACCCATATCCTTGAAGAAACCTGGAACTTAAGTAGCTCTTATTTGCACAAAGACTGATGAGTCGAGTTCCTAAAACATCCCCAGTTTGGAGAACATAACTGACTTGCAGCCTGTTTGGCATCACTATTTAGGATCGTGGGACCAACTATGGCCTGAAGGAGCCAGGATAGATTTTAAGAAAAATGTGGTCAGACAGCATTGAGTCAACTTGTCTGTCCAGCCTTGCAGACCTATTTTTCTTCACTGGCCAGAGCTGGTGTGTGGACAGCTTCCTCGTGCTGAAATGAGTTAACCTACCTAAAGACTCCTAACACATGGTTTTCTCCTGGGAGAATATCATTGATTGGGAAGGCAAGGCAACATAGAAACAGGCTTTGCATTGACTAATTAAAACAATATATTGACAGGTCTAGGATTAAATTTGTAGGTGGAGTTAGACCATGAAGATTTCTCAAAAGGAGTAAAAGTGACGAAACAACAGAGAAGTCAAGAATGGTGTATATAGAACAACTCTGATACAGGATTTGAGAGTGGGAAAGTCAAGACTATTATGTTACACACAGAATGGACATCCAGAGGCAAGCTTGGGGTTAAAGGATATGAGCTGGGATATAGCAAGAGACCAATAGGCAGAGATAACTGGGTAGAAAGTCAGGAAGGTCAGTCTAAAGAGTGCCTGGGTCCCAAATACCTGGTTATTCTTGTTTTTTTCTCATTTTCTCAGCTTAGCCTCTGGAAATTTTCACTTGATAGATCTCTGGTAGGAGCCAGGAATCTATTAAAACAAAACCCTCCCCAGGGGATTCTGATTGCAGCCGTGCAGGCATTCCTAGATTAGGAATCACTGAGGGAGGTGATGTTGAAGGGCCTGGGAAGATCATTGAAGGACTGTGTAAAGCGGTGACAGGTTGTAGTTAACAGGTGTGGAAAATTTCAGTGAGTATATTTCTACAGAATGGTGCAGGGATGCAGAGCAGCTGGGAATAAGCAATAAGAAAGATGCACTAATAGTTAAAAGTAAGGAAAGAAGGGACTGAGGACAAGCAAGAAAACTAAACTCATACCTTGTTATGAAGGAAATTACTGGGTCAAACAAAGGACTGATAGGTGCTTATGTTCGGGGTATTCTGAAATTTCCAATCAGCATTTTTTTTTTTTAAGGGAGAGGAAGGGAGGGAGAAAGCGAGGAATAGAAACATTAATGCAAGAAACATGGACTGGTTGCCTTTCCCCAACTGGGGACCGAGCCTACAACCCAAGCATGTGCCCCTACCAGGAATTGAACCAGTGACACTTGGTTTTGCAGGACGACCCCCAACCAACTGAACCACACTGGCCGGGGCTCCAATCAACTTTTAAACAGGAGTCGATCTTGAGACAAAATTACTGAAAATATTCAGCCTTATCTAATAGTCCTTGCTTAAAACAAAACAAAACAAACCCAAACACCTTAATGAACAGCTTTTTACTTTAGTGTGTATGTTCCCCAGCACACATGATCATATTATTAAGTCACCCAGGTTTTTTTTTTTTTTTTAACAAAAGCTGTTGGGATGAGACATGTATCATTTCCTGCCTTTCCTGGAGCTGGTTATTGATAGAGTTTATTCCAGTTTGATCTGAGCCAGGAGAAAGTCTTTAGATCCAAAAACATCCCCCACCAGATGCTTCCCTTAGTTTCCTTGCAGAGGAGTCTGTAGATGAGGGAGTGGACATAGAGAAACGTAAAGATTTACATGAAAGTGAGTGCAAATAATGTCCTCAGTTACAGTATAATCCAACATAAAATCTGCTGGCCAGGAAGGGACGCATGCATATATATTTAGTCAGAAAGAACTTACAGAGTCCCACTCAAAATTGTGACCACTCTTCCTTTCATATCCATGGACTTCTCAAGAGACTATGTGGGTCTCTTTGTAACTAATATACACCCATTACCACCACCACCAACAAACCAATAACAAAAACAAAACTCAACTCTAGACCAAACTTATTTTGAAACTCTGACTCAGAATAAGTAGGAAGAAGAGGCATTTGCTTTAGGTCTGCTTACTAGGCAGTATTTTGCTTTCATTTCCTAGCTGTTTGCTTTCATTCAACAAACCTTTAGTGAATGTCTGCTGCATGCCAGGCATTGTGTTGTGTATTGGGAATTTAACAATGAATAAAAACAAGCACACAGTTCTTGGAGTCTCAGTTCTGTTCTTTAGGCACCTCTAATTATATATGCAAAATCTCATATGAGAGATGTGGATTGAATGGTGGAAGAGTGAGAAGGGGTAAGGCACAAGTAGGAATTTCAATTGCTTAGGAAAGAATAATTAAATATTGACTTCCAGTCAAGATGGAAGCATAGGTAAACACGCTTTACCTCCTCACACGACCACAGAAAGAATTACACCTCGATCTCAAAACAAATTATACCCAGAACCATCAGAAAATTGAGTTGTATGGAAGTCTGACAACCAAGGATTTAAAGAAGCCACTTTCTTTTTTTCCACCAACTTTTCCCCCTCTATGCCCCCTCCACCCTGCCCCTCCAACCCTCCAGCATTCCCCACCCTTAGTTCATGTCCATGGGTTGTACATATAAGTTCTTTGAGACCCCTGTTTCCTATACCATTTTTTATCTCTCCCCATCTATTTTATGCCTACTAATTATGCTTCTTCTTCCCTGTACCTTTCCCCCCCATTCCTTCCTTCCCCCTCCCCACTGAAAACCCTCCATGTGATGTCCACTTCTCTGATTCTGTTCCTGTTGTAGTTGTTTGGTTAGTTTTTGTTTTCATTGTTTTTCTTTTCTTTTAGGTTCAGTTGTTGATAGTTGTGAGTTTGTTGTCATTTTATTGTTCATATATTTTATCTTTTTCTTAGATAAGTCTCTTTAATGCTTCATATAATAATGGCTTGGTGATGATAAACTCCTTTAACTTGACCTTATCTGGGAAGCACTTTATCTGCCCTTCCATTCTAAATGAAAGCTTTGCTGGATAGAGTAATCTTAGATGTAGTTCCTTGCCTTTCATGACTTCAAATACTTCTTTCCAGCCCCTTCTTGCCTGTAGGGTCTCTTTTGAGAAATCAGCTGACAGTCTTATGGGAACTCCTTTGTAGGTAACTGTCTCCTTTCTCCTTGCTGCTTTTAAGATTCTCTCCTTATCTTTAACCTTGGGTAGCTTAATGATGATGTGCCTTGGTGTGTTCCTCTTTGGGTCCAATTTCTTTGGGACTCTCTGGGCTTCCTGGACTTCCTGGAAGGCTATTTCCTTCACCAGATTGGGGAAGTTTTCCTTCAGTATTTGTTCAAATAAGTTTTCAATTTCTTGCTCTTGTTCTTCTCCTTCTACCACACCTATAATTTGGATGTTGGAATTTTTCAGGTTGTCCCAGAGGTTTGTAAGTCTCTCTTCACTTTTTTGAATTCTTGTTTCTTCATTCTGTTCCAGTTGGATGTTTATTTCTTCTTTTTGCTCCAAATCATTGATTTGAGTCCTGGTTTCTTTCTGTCACTTTTGGTTCCCTGGATATTTTGCTTTATTTCACTTTGGGTATCTTTCATTTGTTCTTTCATGTTTCGACCAAGCTCAGTCAGATCTGTGAGCATTTTAATTACCAGGGCTTTAAATTTTCCATCAGATAGGTTGGCTATGTCCTCATCACTTAGTTCTCTTTCTGGTGTTTTGCTCTGTTCTTTCATTTGGGCCATATTCCTTTGTCTCGCACACCTGTTAAATTGTAAGGGGGCGGGGCCTTAGGTATTCACCAGGACAGGGCAACCCTCTTTGCTGCGCTGCAGCACTGCCTGTGGGGGAGGGGCCAGAAAGGAAACAATGCAGCTTGCCTGCTCATCCCTAGCGCACTTTCCAATGGACTCTCCTATGAGACTGGGAGTTTCTCCCACCACAGCAACCCCTGCTATAGTCCACAGTCAGCTCTGAGTCTCAGTTTCACCTCCAGCCAGCCCCGCCTGCCCAGTCCTCTGCCTCACCTCGGTTTTTCTGAGCCCGCATGGCCTACTTGGTCTGCTGCCTTACCAGTCTGGTTGTTCTGGTTGACTGTTTCTTTAATTCCTTGGTTGTCAGAGTTTAATGCAGTTTGATTTTCTGGTGCTTCTGGTTGTTTATTGATTTTAGATTGGTTGTTATCCTCCTTCTGGTTGTGTGAGGAAGCGAAGGATTTCTACCTACGCCTCCATCTTGGCCAGAACTCGGAAACTGTCTAAATGGCAGGTGTCAGCTTGGCACTTCAGGATTTTTGTAAGCTGGGGTTGATACCACATCCTTGGATTGCATGCTGGGTTGGCACTTCCAGGAGCCTGAACCTGGGAGTCATCCCAGAGGATTCCCCGAGTGCAAAACATGCCGTCATGGGAGCTGAGATGGAGATTTGTGTGCAGTCTAAAGAAACCACTTTCAACCAATTGGGTAGGAGAGGTGGAGACATGGACACAGGTGAAGAGGTGGTAGCAGTGGAACAGGTGGTCCCACGTTCACATGTGGTAGATAAAAATCAGGAGGGATACCTTAAGAGTGAGTAATCCCAGACGCAGGCCACAACACACAGCCCAGGAATCCAGCACCAGGAAGATAAATCCCCATAACTTCTGGCTATAAAACCAGTTAGGGGTGGGGCAGTGGAATAAACTGCTGGATTTTCAGGAGACTCTGCTTGAAGAGCCTGCACAGACTTAGAATGTATGCAGACCCAGCCCCTCTGGGATTCAGCACCAGGGCAACAGCTGGAAGGTGCCAGGTACATATGGGGAGTTAAATGAAGTGACTGGAAACAGAGTGAGTGTTGGGCAAACCCTCAGAAGCCAGGCAAGCATCATTATCTCCTCTCTCAGACCTCCCCCCATACAGAGCCACAAAGCGGTGAAGTGGGTTGCCACACCCTGGAGATTACCCAGGGCTCCATCCCACACAATTTGCAGGTGCCTTTTCTGCAATAGGGCACACCACTAAGACAGGGAGTCAAAGCAGCTCTACCTAATACACAGAAACAAACACAGGGAGGCCGACAAATTGAGGAGACAAAGAAATATGGCCCCAAAGAAAGAACAAAACAAAATCCCAGAAAAAAAACTAAACAAAATGGAGATAACCAACCAATCACATGCAGAGTTCAAAACACTGGTGATCAGGATGCTCAAAGAACTCATTGAATATGGCAACAACATAAAAAAGATCCAGGAAGAAATGAAGTTTACACTAAATGAAATAAAGAAAAATCTACAGGGAACCAAGAGTGGAGGGAATGAAGCTGGGATTCAAATAAACAATTTGGAACATAAGGAAGAAGTAAGCATTCAACCAGAACAATGAGAAGAAAAAAAGAAATTTAAAAAATGAGGATAGTACCAGGACCAAATGCACAAACATCCAAATTATAGGGATGCCAGAGGAGAAGAGGAAGAGCAAGAAATTGAAAACTTATTTGAAAAAATAATGAAAGAAAACTTCCCTAATTTGGCAAAGGAAATGGATATACAAATCTAGGAAGCACAGAGAGTCCCAAACAAGTTGGACTCAAAGAGGACCACACCAAGGCACATCATAATTAAAATGCCAAAGGCTAAAGATAAAGAGAGAATATTTTTTAAGAGATTTTATTTATTTATTTTAGACAGAGGGGAAGGAAGGGAGAGAAGGAGAGAAAAAAAATCAATGTGTGGTTGCCTCTCATATGGCCCCAATGGGGGACCTAGTCTGCAACCCAGGCTTGTGCCCTGATTGGGAATCAATCCAGCGACACTTTGATTTGCAGGCCAGTGCTCAATCCACTGAGCCATGCCAGACAGTGCAAGATAAAGACAGAATCTTAAAAGCTGCAAGGGAAATGCAGAGAGATACCTACAAAGGAGTCCCCATCAGACTGTCAGCTGATTTCTCCAAAGAAACTTTGCACGCAAAAAGGGATTGGCAAGAAGCATTCAAAGTGATGAAAAGCAAGGACCTACAACCTATGTTACTCTATCCAGCAAAGCTATCATTTAGAATGGAAGGGCACATAAAGTGCTTTGCAGACAAGGTAAAGCTAAAGGAGTTCATCATCACCAAGCCATTACTTCATGAAATATTCAAGGGATTTATTTAAGAAATAAATCTATTTTGTACCTACCATTTGTGCTTCTTATTCCCTGTACCTATTCCCCCCCATCCTCCCCCCTCGCCCTCCCGGCTGATAACCCTCCACGTTATCTCCATTTCTGTGATTCTGTTCTTGTCCTAGTTGTTTGTTTAGTTCGTTTTTGGTTTTTTGTGTGTGTGTGTGGTTTTTTTTAGGTTTGGTTGTCGATAGTTCTGTTTGTTGTCATTTTACTGTTCATAGTTTTGACCTTTTTTTTCTTAGATAAGTCCCTTTAATGTTTCACATAAGGGCTTAGTGATGATGAATTCCTTCACCTTGACCTTATCTGGGAAGCACTTTATCTGCCCTTCCATTCTAAATGATAGTTTTGCTGGATAGAGTAATCTTGGATGTAGGTCCTTGCCTTTCATGACTTCAAATACTTCTTTCCAGCCCCTTCTTACCTGCAAGGTTTCTTTTGAGAAATCAGCTGATAGCCTTATGGGAACTCCTTTGTAGGTAACTGTCTCCTTTTCTCTTGCTGCTTTTAAGATTCTCTCATCTTTAATCTTGGCTAATGTAATTATGATGTGCCTTGGTGTGTGCTTCCTTGGGTCCAACTTCTTTGGGACTCTCTGAGTTTCCTGGACTTCCTGGAAGGCTATTTCCTTTGCCAGATTGGGGAAGTTCTTCTTCATTATGTTTTCAGATAAGTTTTCAATTTCTTGGTCTTCCTCTTCTCCTTCTGGCACCCCTATGATTCGGATGTTGGAAAGTTTAATGTTGTCCCAGAAGTTTTTAAGCCTCTCCTTGTTTTTTTGAATTCTTGTTTTTTCATTCTCTTCCAGTTGAATGTTTATTTCTTCCATACCTTTGATTTGAGTCCCAGTTTCCTTCCCTTTACTGTTGGTTCCCTGTACATTTTCCTTCATTTCACTTTTCATAGCCCTTACTTTTTTCTCTATTTTGGGGCCATACTGAACCATTTCTGTGAGCATCCTGATTACCAGTGTTTTGAACTGTGCATCTGATAGGTTGGCTATCTCTTCATCTCTTAGTTGTATTTTTGGAGCTTTGATCTGTTCTTTCATTTGGGCCATATATTTTTTTTCTTGGTCCACCTGTTATGTTGTAAAGGGAGGAGCCTTAGGTATTCACCAGGGTGAGGCAACTGATGTGGCTGAGTTGTGGGGTTGTATATGGGGGAGGGGTCCAAGAGGGAACAATGCCATTTGCTCAGCTCTCTGCTGGCTTTCATTCCCTTCCTCCTCTACTTACAAGCAAATTGGGCCCTTCTGGTGCTGATTCCCAGGTGGGTGGTTTTGTGTATGTTCTAGGACCCTGTGGGTCTTTGCAATGAACTCCCCTGTGATTTTGGGAGTTTCTTCCACTGCTGCAACCCCCACAGGTTTTTACAATCAGAGGTTTTGAGGCTTTATTTCCCCACGCTGGAACCCTGGGTTGAGCAGTCTGTCTCACTCCCCAGTTGTTCCTCCTGTGCAGTTCATCTGCACAGAAATGTGGGAATGCCCAGTCTGCCAGCTGCTGCCTTGCCACGAGTCCTCTCCATCCTGGCTGCCCATCTCCGTCCCTTTTACTAGTCTGGATGAATGTTTCTTCTCTAACTCCTTGGTTGTTAGACTTCCCATACAGTTTGACTTTCTGGCCGTTCTGGTTATTTTTTGTTTTAAAATTTGTTTTGGCCTCTGTTTGTTGTGCAAGGAGGCAAAGTGTATCTACTTACTCCTCCATCTTGGCCGTAAGTCTCAGTTTTCTTTTAATTAGCTTATTATATTAGTTGTGTAATTTAAAAATATTTTTGGCCCTTGCTGGGTAGCTCGGCTGGTTAGAGCATCATCCCTGAAACATCAAGGTTGTGGGTTTGGTGTCCGGTCACAGCACATACAAGAATCAATCAATGAATGCATAGGTAAGTGGAACAACAAATTGATGTTCCTCTCACAAAAAAACCAGTAAAAATGTATTTTAATTCCTTCACTGAAACTTTAGAAGAGCAGGGATTTTCTCTCCAGCTTCCTCTCTCTCTTCCCCAGGCATGTGCACAGGGAGGATTATTTACACAGAACAGAAAATATGAAAACTGAATCATTTCAGACTTTAAGGCCAGCAAAAAATCCACAAAGAGCAGTTGCAACAGTCTTATCACCCCAGTATATGATCCCAGAGTGATGTATTAACGTGTGTTCTTTTTCTGTCAGAGCATTTCTCAGTTTGCATTTATACATTAGTATGATTGTTTGATTAATGCTTGTCCTCTACTAAACTCTACAAAAATAAGACTCAAATCCCCAGAACATACTAGTGATAGATAATCAAATAAATAGTTTTTGAATAATGAGTGAGTGAACTGAATCAGTTGGAATATATATTCCCAATTACAAAGGCAGACTAATTCTCAGCACTCAAAAGCAGTATCTCTTGGCTCAGGCCAAATAGCTCCGTTGGATAGAGCATCATCCAGATATACCAAGGTTGTGGGTTTGGTCTTCAGTGAGGGCACATACAAGAAACAACCAGTATATGCATAGATAAATGTAACTATGAATCAATGTTTTTCTCTCTCTCTCTCCTCACTCCAAAAACAAACAAACAAACAAAGAAAATATAGCACCTTTCCATCTCCCTCTGGTGGCTATAATCTTAGAAATTATGTTTTGAAGGGAATACTGAAAGACTAGAAAAAGGACTAGACCAGCAAAACATATCACCTACCAAATGAGACTCTCTAGGGCAGGAGCCTGGAATCTGCATTTTTAAAGAAATGCCCCAGATGATTCTGAATCAGGTGGTCTGAGACTCACACTTTGAAAACATGCCCTAGAACATCCTATTGGAATCTGAGTTTTACCTTCACTCACAGTCATCCAGCTTTCAAGAGAATCATGCTGACATCACTGTTTCCATTTAATGTGAATCCGTTTTTATTTTGCACTTGTGCGGTGCATTAACAAATTCAACATACAAGATAGCATTACATATTGTAGGTTAGCGTTACAGCATTATGCAATTTCACACAATTCATGTTAGCTTTTTTAGATTTTTCTTTTTTTAAATTTGACACATTTATTTTATTCTTGAGTTTCATTTTTACAAGAGAAGACACAAGGTAAAGGAAGATAACCACATTAGAGAAGGATCACGGTGAGGGAAATGTCACTGTCATTGCCACAGTAAAAGCCTTCCAAGAAAAGGACTCGCACTGTTCCCCCTCCTGAGCAAGCTGCCGCATCCCACAAACCAGTTCTGTCTGTTTTCATATCTAGAGCACTGCTCGTAACATGTACATCTTGTCTGTGCTCCACTGAGAAGAACTGAAAGAGGAGTAACTCATAAAGGGACTTTTGTTATTAAGAAAAACTCTTGTCTTCCCAAAGGAATCAAGATATCAGCACAGAAGGACCGACTCTTGGAAAATCAGAAGTGACCATTCCCTAACCTGTTCCTGACCACGAGTGCCTTGTGCAAAAGCTAGGATGTGACTCTCTTGTCTTTCAACTGACTCTTAAAAGGAGGCATTCCTCCTTCACCCTTATCAGTTAGCTCTGGGAGGAACAAATGTGAAAGCCAAAGTCAGCTAAGAAACTTTGGGACAGCAAAGTCAAGGGCATGATGGATCAGGCCTGAGGTAGGAGGGAGGAACCCTGTCCTGTCTGCCACTTGGCCTTTTTCTGAGAAAGACACCAAGGCAGCTCATAGACGACAGGACTACTGGTTCCTCCCCATCACCTCACCACCCCCCACCCCCCCGCTGCTCAGTAGACCCAAAGAATGCAAGGAATAAAGCTACAAGGAGATAGGGAAGAGAGGAGTGGGGTGAGGCTGTTGTCCCAGACTTATGTCAGGAGGAACTACAGAGGCACACACAGTGGGGCAAAGACCAGACTATCTCCACCTGTTGCTTTGCATTGTTTCTGGGAAGGAAACAAAAGCGATTGCTCAGCAATTTCTGATCTTTAGACATTAAGGCGATGAAGAGGAATCATTTAAATTTTTTCCTAATGGGGTTTCAGAATGCTCCTGTCAGATTTACATCGAACTAGCTCAAAATGCCATTTTTAAAAAAGAAAAATTATTTTCTTCTACGTATGATACAGTATTTACAGTTCATGGAGTATAGGATAGAGACTGGTGGTATGAACCCAAGTGATGTTGAGAGAGTGAGTCAGACTTGGGGGCTGACAGGGACAAGAACAGAGAGTGGGCTTTGTGCCTGCTCTGCCTTGTCAAGAATCCAGGTTTAAGAAAACAACAAAGGATTGGGGAGAGAGGAGCCAATTGGTTTTACATCCACAAGAGCTAAGAGAACATCAAAGGCAACATCGCCACTCTCTCCATGGAAACTCAGCTTTTCGACTCCCTTCTCAGAAGCAAGTTAGAAAGCGATGTTCTTGCATGGAAGTGAACCTTCAATTTTAGCTAATCCCTCAGGTCTCTGCGTCAAGCTCCTGCTTATTTGAGTTCCTCTTCAGGCTGGAAAAAATATCTACTGCCTACTCAAGCATACTTAATGTCAGTGGGGTGTCTGCCACCCGAGAAGTCTCAACGTGAGAGAGGCGGCTGAACTAGGAGTGAGGAGACTTGAATTCTAATCCCAGCAGGATGCTGGGTGTCTCTCAACCTCCACCGCTCACTGGAGGGAGGAGGATTAAACTCTGTGGTTCCCCTCATCTGTCCACTTTGTTTTGAGGGAAGAGTGTCCTGAAAGAATCTAAGTTACCTTTATGACTCAGTCACAGTGTTATTTTTAAGAGCCACTACTGAAAACTTAAGGAGAATAATTTTTGAAGGCCCTTTGCCTTATGAAGCAACACTAACCACATCTAGGCTACTTGAGAAACCTCTCAAGGGTCAGCGTTTCTGGAAAAACAAAGGCCGATTTAATCCATCAAACCTGTGATGATTTCTAACCCATCAACCAACAAATGGCCATTGCTTCCATAGAGAGCTGCAAAGCGGGTGGGGGGAGGTTGGAGTCATCTCATTTCTCCTCTCCCTGTCCTAGGACCTGCAAATAGTGTTTGGGATCAGTGCGACGTGTTCATTGGTACTATCCTATAGCTGAATTTGAAGTCTCCAAAGCTCTTTTTAGAGACGTCATCTTGTTCTGTAAATCCAATTCTACCTCATAAGTCTGACGCGCCCATGTGCTTCATCACAGTCTAACCACAGACTTCCGCCTACCCCTTCATACAGGAGCACCGACAGCAAAAACACCCCATTTCTCAAATACTTTCTCCTGCAAACCTTGCCTAATCCGCTCCACCTTTGTTTCTTGGCTTACTACAGATTTCTGGACTTTGAACTCAGTCAAAGAGCAGAGATGTAAGAGGTAATAGGAAGAAATGATGGGGATGATAAAAATGAGGTTTTACAAAAGCAAAATATTCTTTTGCAGAGGTGGGGAGTGAGAGTAACTCTCCAGAGAGGCCAATTTTGCCCTGGCCGGGCAGCTAAGTTGGTTAGTGCGCCGTCCCATTACCCCAAGGTTGCAGGTTCGATCTCCAGTCAGGGCAATACAAGGGTCAACCAGTATATGCATAAATAGGCGGAACAACATCTCTCTCTCTCCCCTCTTCTTCCCTCTCTCTCTAAAATCATTTTTTAAAAAAAGCAAAGAGGCCAATTTCAGGTAAATCAGCAAATATAGTTCGGCACAAAACACAATTTTCATGGATTAAAATCTTTAACTTGACAGTGGCAGTCAGGCTAATTTCTTCAGTTTGTATTAGACATGCAAGTATAAGGTTACATTGTTATATATAAACTTGTAGAGGTCTTTCCCTCTCTATTTTCCCATTAAAAAAAAAAAAAAAGAATTTCTAGTGCCTTGCAAAAGAGAAAAATCATTATCCCTAAGAACTAATCTGCAGCCGTGGTCATGAGGGGTGTTCTTCGTTGGGTTTATTTTGTAAGAAATTTTCTTCTACAACTAAAATGAGATTTTGAGTCCGCTTCTCTGTCACCTCTCTCCCCACTGCGTCCCTGCCCGCCCAGCCCTGGGGTGAGAGGTGAGGAACACAGGATTAGTACTCGCTCAGACTATGCCACTTGGCCACAGGCTTGCGGGGGCTCTCGCAGACCTCTCTCCAGTGTTCGGCACCGCTGGCTGTGACGCTGTGTGCCCCGAGGATCAGCCTCCCCACAACCTCATTCTTGGTGGTGCGATCGAAGTCGATGACAAGGAACTCGATGCTGATGTCGGGCAGGAGGTCAGTGGGGATGTCATAGATGAAAGATTCATTGAAGACTGGGTTCAAAGTGCACTTCTTCACATGGGTTTTCTTCTTGGCGATGCGCTTTCTGCCGTAGTAGACGTTCACCTTGACATAAGGATCTGGGGCCCCCAAAGAGACAAGAAAAAGGAAGACAGGCCTATGACACGGTCCTCTCCTGCATAATGGTGGTTTCGTATTAGGAAGGAAGGGGCTATGCTGTCCATTTCTTCGGTGGCCACTCCTATGTGATCTGTAGTGACGGTACAGTAAGTGCACGCTGACAGTATGGGAATCTACCTGCCTGGACAAGGGGCCAAAGAAGCCAAGCAGGAAGAGAACACAACTGCTTCTTCAAGCCAGCTTTGAAGAAACCCGATGACACCAAGAAGCATCACTGAGGGCACAGGGACTAACGATGCCTGTAGCCTTCAGGACAAGGACTCAGCAGCTGGCATGCATGCCCATGAGAGGACCTTGCTAAAGGTAAAGACCCCATTTGCTCACCCAAAGCACCTCCCTGGCTAGGAAAATCTTTAACCTAGATACTTATCAGAAAGAGAAGTAGGCAGAGAGGGGAATGCATGCAAAGTGACAGGTATAAGCGGTCCTGACACGGGGGCGTATCTGGGCCACAGGCCAGAGGAGGGGGTGTCATTTGGCCATTTTAGAACTAGGTTGAAGTAAATAGCTGCTACCTGAGAGACCGGTGATATCCATCTTCGGCAGGTGCCTGGCTTTGAGGACCACCACTGTCATTCTTTGTGCCACGGGCTGATACGATAGAGACACCTGGAGCTCCCCTCTGCTAATGCACTTCTGTGAAGAAAGAACAGCAGGTGAGAACCCCAAGGGAAGAGAACCTGGAGAGCAAGCACAGGGAGGAGAAGGCTACATGGCAGGTGCTCATCCCCTGAAAAGATTCAACAAGAAGGGGAAGAAAGGCAATGTTCTAATTATAATCCTGATACTAAATAAAATCATTTGCATGGAGCGGCAGCACAGCCTAATAATTAAGAGGGCAGGCTCTGAAGTCAGCCTGGCCTGGACTCAAAGCCTGACCTGGGACCAGTTACTTGACGTCCCTGTACTTCAGTTTCATCATCTATAAAATGGAGATGAAAATAGGACCTAACTCAGAGGATTATGAAAAGGATTAAATAAGTTAAGTTTCGTAAACGCCACAGTGTCTGCCACACATTGTGTGCTATACAAGTGCATTTTCTCCTGTTCTCTCATTTGGTACTTGTGATAAAAATGTATAGTGGGAGGTAGGAAATTTGGTTCTGAGTCTTAACTTTGCCATTTACCCACCACCTGGCCTTGGGCAAGTCCCTGACCTTTCTGGAGCCTGTTCCTCCATTTCACAGGGTGAATTTCCACATCTGCTCTGCCTGCCTCAGCTGTGCCCCTCCGAGTGTCTTCTCCAGCCAAGTTGGCTTTCTCCCCATGCCCACATCTTTGCTTTCCCATCTTTCAAGTTTATTCTAGGCTCTACTCTGAGCCTGAAGAAAAACTCTAGTCCTCCAAGAACATTTCACAGACGTTTGGCTACTCACTACATGCCAGGTGCTGAGGAACCAGAGCTGCAGGACACAGCTGCTCCCAAGGAGCTTACCACGCAGTGGAGGAGACAGAGATATAAGCAAAGATGTACTTGTCAGAGAAGTAAGAAGCCTGTCTAAGTGCTGCTGGGAGATCCAGGGAAGGCTTTGGCATCCGACATCGGGGCTGAGTTTACAAAGGTTGCGTAAGAGGCCGTGAGACAATGGACAGAGAGGGGAGTTCACATCAGGCAGAGTGGCAGGAGTGGCTGGTACAAAGGCATTGGGACCTGAAAGGGTATGCTGTGTTCAGAGAACGGTGAGAGGTGCCTGTGCCTGATGTTGGGATGCCTGGCAGGAGAGGTGAACCGGGAGCCTGAAGAGGCGGGCGAGCTGAGGGTGAAGAGCACTGGGGGCGCTCTAACCAAACATCAGAGTCACCACCAGGCAGGCGGAGGTCTGTAAGTACCGGAGCAATGAAGTTATTATGGTTGTTGTTAGTATTTTATTGATAATATTGTTATTCTAGCCCTGGCAGGGCGTCTCACTTGGTTGGAGTGTTGTCCTGTACACCAAAAAGTTGCAAGTTCAATTCCCAGTCAGTGCACATATCTAGGTTGCAGGTTTGATCCCTGGTTGGGACATGTGCGGGAGGCAACTGATCCATGTTTCTCTCTTTCTCTCTCTCCCTTCCTCTCTCTCTAAAATCAATAAATCTATCCTTGGGTAAGGATTAATAGTAATAATAATAATATTTCAATAAAAGCTGGAGAATAAACTAAAGTGGAGAAAGACCAAAGGCAGAAAACTCAGTTAAGGGGCTGCTGCAAGAGGTTAAGGAAGAAATGATGGGCCTGGAACCAGGGCTATGGCAGAGGGGATAGGTGTGGGGGCAAAATATGTCTCAGGAAGAATTGTCAGGGCCCTGGCCAGACGGCTCAGATGGTTAGAGCATTGTCCTGATATACCAGATTGCAGATTCAATCAGGGCACATATAAAGGGCAAGCAATTAATATATAAACGAGTAGAACAATAAATCTCTCTCTCTCTCTCTCTCTCTCACTCTTGCTCTCCCTTCCTTTCTCTCTAAAGTCAATACATTTTTTAAAAATTGTCAGAATTTTCTAGATTTGGGTGTCTAACTGGATGTAAGTGTAGGGGAGAGGGAAGCGATGGAGGATTATTTCTTTTGTTTGAAGAGTATTCTTAGAGAATAAGGCTGAGACTGATGTAAGGAAAAGAAAAGGAGGTGGAGATTGGAGGAATTTAGGACATATGTTAAGTTTGGGACAAAATCATTCCCCCACTATCAAATCTTACTCCTTACATTCTTCAGAGTTCCAAAGAAATGTCACCTACTTCAGGAATTCCTCTTAGATTGAGCAAAAGTGGACTATTCTCACTACCAGCCTTAGATACCCACCAAAATGATTTATTGTGCACTTACTAAGTGCCAGGAACTTGGCCAGTGGTTAGGCCTGAAATGATAGACAATGAGGAGTCCTACCCTCAAGAAGCTCATGGGCTAGTGCTTTATCTGCCCAGGTGTGTCTGCCACAGGAAAGAACAGTAGCAGTAAATGATTTAATTAGCTTATCAATGAAAAAAAAGTGGAAAAACTTAGTAACTTGTGTTTTGAGTATAAACCTTAAGTTATCTCAAGGAATAAAACTGTGATAATATTTCAAATGTTTTAAAAAAAATTCTTGAGGCTTTTTCATATGAGGACCGTATGCAAATGTTTCTCTTGGGCATGGAATGTGACTAAGTAAAATTTAAACTTAGTCTTCAGGTTTGGAAATTGAAGTAAACAAGAAAATAGACTTTAAAAAAGATTTGATGGCTTTTCTCTGCTAGATTGAAGTCCCACATTTTTTTCTTACCTATAACATACATATTGTTAGCTCTTGATTATATCCATGGGAAGCACCCTCAGCCAGTTTAACATCACAGGCTGGTTTCCCTTGCCAACCAGCACACTTTGGGGCTGCTTCCTTTTGACATGAATCAGAACACATCAGAGAAAGTAAACTCATTTTTACTACTGGCCACAACCAAATGGCATTAGGAAAAGTAATCCCCCAAGGAAAAGAAAATCAAATGCCTTCCAAAACATTCAGAACTGAAGTATCCCATACAGTAGCCACTAGCTACCTGTGGCCATTTACATTTTAATTCATTAACATTTAATAAACTTAACATTTTAGTTCCTCAGTCACAGAAACCGTATTTCAAGTGTTCAACAATCATAGGTGGCTACCGTGTTGAACAGTGCAGATAGGGAACTTCTCCATCATCATAGAGAGTCCCAGAGGAGCTGAGGTAGAAAGAAAGAACCTTTGGATTACTTGGGCCACTGCTCTCCTCCATTTCCATGAATAATTAAATGTGAAGTAGATTTGATATCTGCTTCTGGGACATTTCCTTGAATACTGGTTATTTAAATATTAAACATGCAATCTTTTTTTTTCCCCCTCAGCTGAGGCCATTATTCCATTTCAGAGAGAGAGGAAGGAGGTGGGGAGAGAGACAGAGAGGAAACCTCGATTGCTTGCCTTCTCATACGTGCCCTGACTGGGGATCACACCCACAAGCTAGGCATGTGCCCTGACCGGGGATCAAACGCGCAACCCTTTGGTCCATGGGACGACATTCCAACCAACTGAGCCACACCCGCCAGGGCTGCGTATGCAGTCTTTAAATATAATTCTAACTTTATACACAGAAGAAGCATAGGTAGTGTAAAAAGGATGTTTCATTTAAATAACAGTTTCATTTGTAAAAATAATACTGACTACAAATTATAGTTTAGGTTTTCTGATTATTTGTTTAAAACTGTTTCCTCAGCCATTCATTATAGCAAAATCTTCCTAATCTAAACCCTCAAGCCCCTTCCCTAGTTCTTTGAGAAAGTTCACAATTCTGGTTACCTTTTAATACTTTTCTTCCCTCAAATCACTCCTTAGGCAACTATTCTCCATCTAGCCCCCTTCACCTTTGGCATTTTACATGGGCAGAATGCCCGTCCCCATTAGGCTGCCCTTTTGTGATACCCAAGTCTGCAGCCACACCACCACCTGAATGCCATTCCATTCTGCATTAAAGAACAGAGTTTCATGTCCCCCCTCCCCTTCTTTTTCTACCCAATCTCATTCCAAGTAGCATTGTCTAGGCAATGGCTCTTTCTCAAAGGCTCTTTGTCAAGGGCTGGGAGCTAGTTCTGTTTCCCAGCCCCTTGCTTAGTGAGGCAGAGACCTTGTTGGGGGCGTGGGGAGCAGACAAGCAGAAGGACAAGGGGAAGAATGGGTTTTATCCACGCCTGACAGGAGCTGGGAGGCTTTGCCCTCCCTCAGTGGAAAGAGGAACAGGAGCATTGGTCCTAAAGACAACGTCCAGACAAGGAAACACTTAGTGAAGGAGAAGTCTATTTCCTGGAATTAGCAGAGCCCCTTCCAGACTGATTTTCTAGCCACAGAGTCTTTGCATTAGGTGGACCCACACATCCTCAATGAACCTTTACCGGGGTTAGAAATCCTAAGGGCCACCTCCACATAATTCACAATCATGGGAAAGCAAAGGAAACAAAAACCTTAATGTTCAACCACATTCCTCATTCCAACCTCCCCAGTACACAGACATAGCAACCTTCTATGGTTCCCGGAAAGCTGGCATTCCTTTTTCCTTCTCTCTTTTCAGTCCCTTTGGCTAGAATGGATGACCTCTAAGGTCCCTTGTAAATCTGTGATTTTGAGAATCTTTTTGTTCCCTTGACCATCATCCCAGGTCATCAACACCAGATCTGACTCTGACAGCGGCAAGACTGGAAATGGTTTGGAAAACAATGGCCTGAAGAAATGAGGAGTTTAACAACTCTCTTTATCTACTTGTAAATTAGTTCTTTCCCACGGTCTGATTTTTATTCCCCAGCCCTCTCTGTATTGCCTCCCGTCTCCTTGTGGGAAATTTATTATGGGAATGTAAATTTACTTTAATTTCTATGTGAATAAAATACTAGGGAAAAAAAGCTGCCACTAAAAATAAAGAAATCTAGTCCCAAAGTCTAATATCTAGATTTTTAAAAAAGATTTTATTTATTTATTTTTAGAGAGAGGGGAAGGGAGGCAGAAAGGGAGAGAAACAGCAATGTGTGGTTGCCTCTCACGTGGCTCCCACTGGGGACCTGGCCCACAACCCAGGCATGTGCCCTGACTGGGAGTCAAACCCACAACCCCTTGGTTCGCAGCCCACGCTCAATCCACTGAGCCACACCAGCCAGGGCTAATATCTAGATTTTATACTGTGTTTATACTGTGATCTTCTTTCACTAATAATCAAGGGTTAATTTTTCATGCTTCTTATATCTTTTTGTATCTTCATAAGAGCTGAGTGCTCTCACAGAGTGGTCCCAGTAGCCTTCATGATCCAGCCAAGAGGGAGACTGAGGCCCAGAGATAATAACCACTTGCCCAGAGTGAGGCAGTGCAATGGATAGAGTGAAAAATGATGACCAGTCCTGGGCTTCTTCAGTGGGACTGCACTAGATAGTGGGAAGGACAAGAGATGAATTTTCTGCTTAAGGTCAGGAGATGCAGTTAGGAGTGAGGAGTTGTGTAGAGTAATGCAATTCTCACAGTCTCCACCCAGGAATCTGAAGGAAGATAATTTGGCCCCATATTATAAGGGGCTGCCTTACACAGAGCGGAAAAAACTCTTTATAAACAGTGTGGAATCACCCAGAGCAGCTCTCACTGATGAGCTATGGGGAGATCCAGAAAGGGCAGACTCTTGGCTACAGTAGGGAGGATTTAGGGTAGACATTTGGAGGCTGCAGTGCTAGGGAATCACCAGGATGAGGGACTTGGGAGATGACAGTCATGTCCCAGGATGGGAAACAGCCCTGCCCACAGGCACTGGTTGGGGAAAACATGTTTAGGTGGCTGGAAGGCTCTGGGTGTCCTGTCTGGGGCCTCTCCCAGGGGACGTGTTACTCAAAATCCCAACCCTGGCTTCTCCCTCCTGAGGGAAGTTAATAAAATCGAAAAAAAATTGGCTCACGGCAAGAGCCCCTGGGGATCAAACCCTGGCCATTTAGCAAGTGCTCCCTCCCTGCCCGGTGTCCTGGATTCGAGACTAATTTGTTCCCAGCCCAATTTGGTCCCTTTCCTTGCCAGTCTCTTCCCAGCTGTAGCCTGGTGCAGAGCCATCCCCCACTCTCACTCAGCCTTGGGCCAAAAGTGCATTAGCTGCTTGGAGGAGTCCAGTTAGTCGGCAGGTCCACCAAGGCTGGGGCTACAGGGAAGGTTGAGTTGCAAAGGATCCTTCCTGGGCGAAGAGCTGGATGGAGGCAAGCAGTGCAGCATGGCAGCTGCTATACAGGGAAGTCAGGAAATGGGGAGGGGGTGGCCAGACCCTGTGGAAGAGAGATGGAGGGAGAGGGAATGGGACAGCGGGGGATCACATAGGACAGGAGCCACATCATATCCTCTGACTCCAGCCTCCAAGGCCATGAGAACCCCTGCTGCATTGGCCTCTAGGATATCTCATTAGATCTTAGCATTGGGCCAGTGTTTATGTCATGACCAAAGGCCTCTAATATTCTTCAAAGGTTTTGGACTTCCCTGGCCCCTGTGAGGTAAGCTGAGTGTGCCACACAGCAGTAGTAGTTCTTTAGGCAATTGCTGACAGGCTGGCTGCAGTGGGGCAGGTGCCTGTTACACAGCAGAGAAGATAAGAACCCGCCTTGGGGGGAAGTGCTCCCTCCCTTGTCCCCACAACGTGGAGCAGTGCCCTTCCTCAGTAGACAAACCTGGCTCCCAGAGGCTCGCTGCACACTCAGCCCCTGCTAGCCTGGAAGCTCTTTTGTCCGATCCTGAGGCTCCTGCTTCCCCACTGAGTCCAGTGTGGGCTTCCAGGTAGAAAAGCCATCCAGAGACAAGTATGGCACCCATACCCAGTGCTCCTTCTGGGGGATGTGTAGTTGTTTTTAAGTGAGCCTGATACCTTTCCGAACCTTCTACCCGCTTTTCCACTGATGCGGGTCTCCCTTTACTTTGTCAAAACAAAATAAAAACATCTCTGAACCACATACATCTTCCAGGGACCAAACTTTATTAATAATAATAGTTGTGCCCTGGCTGCTGTAGCTCAGTGGATTGAGTGCCTACCTGCGAATCAAAAGGTTGCCGGTTCAATTCCCAGTCAAGCACATGCCTGGGTTGTGGGCCAGGTCCCCAGTAGGGGGTATATGAGTGGCAACCACACATTGATGTTTCTCTCCCTCCCTTCCCCTCTGTCTAAAAATAAATAAATAACATATTTAAAAAATAATAGTCATTATAATTTATTGAAGGTTTATTATGTGCTAGGGATGACAGAAATTCATCACCTTAATTCCTATAAGAAACTGAGCTAAGCAGCTTGCCCAAGGTCAGTTGGCCGATGGCAATTGGATTAAAATTCAGGTCTGACTTCAAAGTCCTTGCTATTAACCACTTATATTTTATTCTGCAAAAGGAATGAAACTCTGAGTTTAAAATGTCAACAATTTCTTTCAAAGCACCTACCACACTCACTATATGGCAATTGCCAAGATTATTTGTCTTTCCTTCACTAAGGTAAAAGCTCCTCCAGGGCAACGATATGCCAGGTATTATCTCATTTGAGCCTCCTAACTCAGTGAGGAAGGCAATGTCAGCAGCTCCCTTTACATCTGGGGAAAAGGAAGCTTGGAGGGGTTACTCACCCATGTCACACAGCAGGAAAGGGGTGAGCTGGAACATGAAGTCAGGCATCCAGCTCCAGAACCTGAGTGCTAAACCTTAGAAATACGCTGCCTCCCTGATTGTGGAAGAAATGAGTGAACTAATGGAGGACAGGGGACACATTTCTTATACCCCTGAAGTTATGACTCAAGAGCCAATGCTGGCCCCGTGGGAGACACATTCCCCTTCTAAGGCAAACAGGGAGGAGGAGTGGAGAGAGAGGTATCTGTGGGAAAGGTTTGGGCCTGGCCAAGGGACTTGAAGCAATTCATTAAATTGCATTTATAAAATGGTTAACAAAAGACATTTATACCTGATACTATTTACACCTCTAGGTTTGGGTTGGGAAAGGAAAGCTGAGGGCAAGGTTACTGAACTACTTTTATAGTTTTTCAGCTGTGAGAAATAAGTTCCCTAAAGGGAGATCACACATTATCTTAGAGAAAAAATTAGCCCCCATATCCACGCGAGCTGGAGGCACTATCAGGATGCCAACACTAAGTGAGATTTCAGAAGCTACCTGTCCCTCTCTTCCCTGGAAGTTGCTTCAGAGAGGAGACCTGCCGGGCCCTCCATCTGACTTTGACCACTGCTTATTCTTGATAGCTGAGAGGTTCCTCCCCACAGTCCCACCTTGCCGCCCATTTCATCCCTTTTCTCTTCCATTTGTCCCCTAACATCTTGTCTCCCCCAACCTACCAACCCTCCCCAACACACACTTCCTCCTCACCTGGATGTTCCTTTTGATGATGTCCCTAGTCAGCTGTACCTTGCCTGTGCTGGGGTCCACCCCAGCCAGTGGCACCATGACCTCCCCAATGACGTCGTCCCGAGAGAAGCGGTCAAAGCTGAGAACGAGGAAGTGCAGCACCAGGTCCTGGAGCTGGCTGTACGGGATGCCGTAGAAGGTGAAGGTCTCGTCAAACACCGGGTCCAGCGTCTTCCGCAGCACTCTGGTCTTTACTCGATGCCGCTTGTCGGGAAGGATGGTCATTTTGATGTAGGGGTCAGAGCCCTGGGTCTGGTCATCCATCACAGGCAGCCCGTGGGCCTCCTGGATTGTCACTACCAGGGCTTTTTTGGGGAAGTTATAGTCCACTGAGAAGGTGAGGGATCCCAGCATGACGTCCTCCTCTGGAGATGATGGAGAAGTGGTTTTGCTCTCCCCTGGGGTTAGGCTTGCAACAGGGCTCCTCAGTTCTTCCCCATAGTCCACTTTGATGGGTAATTGGTCTATACAAGATCCAGAGCTAGGTCCCCTGGGACCCTTGTCTCGGCCCAGCAGGCCAGCCTCTGCTGCGTCCACCAACAGGTTCCCGCGCCCACCTTCCCTCCCAGGGCCATCTTTGTCTCTTCGCACTTTGATGATTTTCTTCTTGTTGCTGAGGGTCTCTGGGTATATGCTGATGCCTTTGAGCATATGAATAAACTTGTATGGTGGGGTCTTGTGCTTCTTCTCTGCCTGCTGGTGGCAGCATGTCCAGACAAAGACGGTCACCGAGACACACACCACCAGTACAGAGGCCCCGATAAGGCCTGCCACCACGGGTGACACATCTGAAGGTGGAGACCAGAGATGCGTCAAGGCAGGTGGATCTCAACCCCTGTCCAGAGCTCTCCTGTTTAGTGCCTCTGCTGGAGCTAAGCTAACCTGCACTCTGCCTCCAAATCAAAACTTGCTCACCTGGGCTTACGGACTTCTGCCCGCTCTTAGAAATGCCCTCATCCACCCTCTCAACCCACCCATGGCTCTTCCTTTTCACCAAGCCTGGATGAAATATTTACCTTCTCCAGCAAGGCTTCCCTGAAGTGCCCCACCTGACTCCCTGTTCTTTTCGTGGCCTTCCCTCAGCACTTATCAACCTGGTTTGCTCACAATGATTTGTATTTCACAGGAGGCTGTCCTGTAAGTGTTATAGGGTCACCTTTTCACAAGGGAACCCATTTACCTCAACTGTTACACAGGGCACGGAGTGCGTCTGGTTTCGGGAGGACACCCCACAGCATCTAGTGCAGGCTTTGCCAACACTGGGCCCAAGCGCACGGACTGGCAGGTGGGGTAAAGGGTGTGGGGCTGGCTTTGGATGGTTTCAGTGGGGTGCTGAAGGGCAGTAAAGGTGGGTGGGTGGTAAAAAGAAGAACTGTAGGCCTAAGTGCTTTTAAAATATGTTCCAAATTTCAGCTCCAGGTATTTAAGTTAGAAGAATCTTAAATAGAAAAAGTGACTGTGGGGGAAAGGGTATATCAGGGGATTAAAAGGTAATGTAAAAAAAAAAATACAATGAAGATTAAATAAAATACAAAGAAAAAACACTTTCACACATCAAAAGAGAAAAAGAAAAACTAGAGACTGTAGAAAACGTCAGATCTTTGCTCAAATGTCACCTTCTTAGTAAGACCATCCCTGACCACCCCATCCAAAAGGGCAACCTCCTCCACCCCCAGGACCTGCTTCACTTTCTTCTAGGTGTCATCTCTCTCTCTCCTCAACACGCATATGCACAAGAATATACAGAGATACACACATATAATTTTACTGTTTATTATCTTCACTAGAATATAAATTTCATGAGGACAGGGACTCTTGTCTGTTTTGTTAATTTCTATACTCCCAGCACTAGAAACACATAACAGGTACTTAATACATATATCTGTTGAATAAACAAATAATTAAAGGGAAACATTTTTTCCTTCCCTTCTTCTAGTCTTGTCTGTCTTTTCCCCACACCAGTTGGGTCCCTGACTTACATAATTAGGTTTGGGGTTATTTTGCCCTTGAAGTTCACTGAAGCCAGTTGGTCTAGATACAGCCACTAGTTTTCCACATGAGGTTTTTTTTTTTTTTTGGACTTGCTTAAGTTTTTTTTCCCCCCAATTACAGTTTACATCAACATCATTTTGTATTTGTTTCAGGTGTACAGCACGGTGGCCAGACAATCATGTACTTTACAAAGTACCCACCTGGCACCATAGTAATTACAATGTTATTCACTGTATTCCCTATGCTGTGTTTTACATCCCCACGACTATTCTGTAAGTACCTCAACATTATTTTTTAAGGGAAGATTTGGGCAGGGAAAAGTAGAGAAATAAATGAGACTCCAGAATATTCTAGATTCTTCCTGGAACATCCTTTCAGCAGGTATCTGCCTGGCTCTCTGCCTCTCACTGCAGGCCTCTGTTCAAACTTCACTTTAGCAGAGAAGCATTTCTTAACTGTCCCAAGTGAGATAATATCCCTATCACCCTGCTTTATTTTCCTTCATAATACTTATTACCTCCAATATATCTTACTTGTCTGTTTTTCCTTACTTGATAAGCTTAATAAGAATAGTGAATGTTGCCCTGGCTGGTGTAGCTCAGTGAATTGAGTGGGGCCCTACAAACCAAAGGGTCACCGGTTTGGTTCCCAGTCAGGGTGCATGCTTGGGTTGTGGGCCAGGTCCCCAGTGGGGGCCACACAAGAGGCACCCACACATTGATGTTTCTCTCCCTCTTTTTGTCCTTCCCTTCACCTTTCTCTAAAAATAAATAAATAAAATCTTTGGGGGAAAAAAGAATAGTGAATGTCTGCTTTTTCACTGCCATATCTCCAGGCCCTAGAATCATGAGGCACATAGTAAGTGTTCAGTGAACAAATGAGTTAGTAAATTCAAACAGCATCCACAGATTTGAAAAGGAGGATAAGGTCTATATGATTCCATATACCAGGGAAAATGTAAAATTTAAAACCTATCAGTGAGCAACGGCAGACCGAACTGGCTTGACAAGTATGAGCGAAAATAACTTGGTAGTTTTAGTGACCACGAGCTTGGAGTATAACCAGGCTAATGCCACCTTACGCTATGACCGTGCTGTCCGATCACAGCAGCGTACTGTAATTTCATCTGGACTGGTCACAACACAGACGGAGCGTTCTGTCTGGGGCTGACAAGAATAAACACTGTTATTTTTTTCGTGTACATTACTAATGTCCATGCCAGGCATTGTACTAGAGCTTTTTCTCTTGAGTCAAAGAACTCACTGAATAGATACTGTTAGTAACCCCACTTCACAGTTGGGGAACCTGGGGGCCCCAATCTGCCCTAGGCCAAGTAGTGGCAAATGGCAATGATGGGGTTTAAACCCTGGTGTGCCTGGTACCAAAGTGACTCTACATTATGGGTAATCAGGATAGTAAAAGATCTGGAGACACTATCAAATGAAAAAAGTGAAAGGAACGGAGGGGCTGAGACGTCTAGGAATAACAACTTTCTTCAATTAATTAAAGCATTGTGATGGAAGAAGGTATGATTTGATTTTACTTTGGGGGGCAGGTCTAGTACCAGTGTGTACAACCCACAAGAAGACGGATTTAACTTAATGAAAAGAGTCAAATTATTGATAGAACTGCCTCCCAGATTGTTGCATATGACAGTGAATCTACAATGGAAAACTTTCAGAGGTTGTATCGCCATGGGTCAGTCACATTCTAAAAGGCATTTCTTCCATGAGAATTCAACTAAATATCTCTGAAGTTTTTTCTGCTTCAAACTTTCCATGATTCTATGAAAACTGGAAACAGGAAAGAAAAGAAGGGGTTCCCTTTTAAAGAAAAGCCACTAACAAAATAAATCAAGGTGACTGTGTCCATACTGAATAATAATAGTTTATTCTCAGAGCATTAGGTGAAATGAGTTATTATGGAGAATTTTCACAAAATGGGGGTAGCTTTGGTGCTCAGCTCCTTAAGAGCAAGCAGAAACAGCATCCTATTCATCTTTGCATCCCTGAGTCTCTTGCATCTACTACGAGCTCAGAAAATATTTATTAGAACAATTGATTGGTTTCAACTGTCAATCAAAATGAGCACAAGCTAAAAAACTGGCTCTCTATTCACCAGTTAGGGACCTCACTGAAAATTGCCTCTACCGATTAGTGAAAGTGAACTTTGATGTCTCTGTCAGGAGAGGAAAGCAGGAAACTACCAAGACAAGTATTGTTTCAAGAATGACTTGAAAGAGAGATCTAAAGGCCCACGTTGGGAGACATTTGAGTGACCCTCTTGGCTCTATCATAAATTTACTCTGTGATCTTGAGGGAACCCACTGCTTTTTACCATGCCTCAGCGTCTTCTGTTAGAAAATGGGGATGATGTGGGTAAAAGAGAAGACGAAGGAATCTTACCTTTCAGGAGGACAGAGAAGGAAGAGAAACAGATGAATCCATGTATAAATCACCTAGGTGCTTTCCTCCACCTCGTTTCCCACTTTTGCCCTACTTTTTTCTTCATTTAAGTATTTGTCAATCTCTGCCTCTCTTTCCCACACTCAAGACAGTGAATAGCAACATCAGAGATGTTGACATTCAGAACCCTCTCTCTCTCTTTAGTCAAAACGTTGGTGGGAAAAGGAAGTTGGAACTACTATCTAAAATGAGGGTTGTGAGGTAGTTGTAAATTGCAGTGACACTAGCTGCTTGTTCCTTTTGTCCTCCAAGGTCATGGATAATTGGTGTAGGTTTGGTGTATCTCCCAAGAGCTACAGCGTTTGAAATGAAGTACTCTATGAGACAGGAAAAAATCAGGAGTAACGGTTCTCTATGTAGAAAACCCTCTGTAAGGGTTGAAAGACCTGAGAGACACCTTTGGGCTGTGCTGGACTCTGTCAGTCCCTGATCAGACCTGCTTATTGACTTCCTTTACTAAAATAGCCCTTCCCTGTCAAATAGACCAGTGTAATACAAAAATGAGAATAAACTTTGGCATCAATCGGACATTGGCACAACTCTCACTAGTGTGTGTGACTTTTATTTATTTTATCTCTCTAAGCCTCAGTTTCCTCACCTGGAAAATATATATAATAATGCCTGCATCAGAGGGTATTTGTAAGGATTAAATAAAATGTGGTATGAAAAAGGCTGATAAAATTTCTTTTAGCTTTTCCACTAATACTCCCTTCTAAAGGAAATCACTGCATTAATCCTTCACAACATCTCACTTTCCAAGGAATCAGAAACTGCAATTAGAAAAAAGAATATGCTGACAAGAAGGCAGAAAAGGAAAAAGAAAGAGCAGAAAGGAAAGCATAGGGTGCTCATTCAATCATGAAAGGGGCCTCTATTTTGGAAATTGAGGACTCAAAGAATAGTGATACAGAAGGTGAAGTGGAAGAAAGAAATACCATCAAGACTTAGCCTTGGGCATCAGTGTGAACAAGGAGTTAATGGGTATGATCTGTTGCCTGGATACTTTCCCTGATTTGTGTCTTCTCCTGATATTGAGAGATGGAGCACATTACCTTCTGCTCATTTCCATAAACCTCTCACTGGGGAGTGAGAAACACCATTTCCTAGTTGGATCATGGCACCACCCTAAATACTGGATGCTCAAACCTTCTGGATTGTCTGAGGGTTAGGATCTCTTACAGGACATGAAGGGACCACAGGCTGACAGCAACTCTCACTGCTTCTACTATCCAAACTGGAGTAGAACTGAGGGCAATTCTTTTTTATTATTGCACCAGCAAAGCATAGCACAGGTAGTTTGTTACCCTACCATATTTTGGAGGCATTCCCTAAGAGGTAAACACTTGCTTCTCCGTTCTCCCTATTTTCTACTCCACTCTCTGCTCCAAGGAATGTAACTGATCTTGGAGCCCGTAGGGCTGGGTCAGGGACCAGCCTCGCTGAGATGACGTAATGCTTTCTCTGGTACACAAAGAGGCCTCCCCCAGGCTTGGCCTCTCTTGCCCCTCCCCCTCCGGCCTGGATCGGGCCCCCGCTAGCTCCAGCACTAGCGCGGGTGAACTCCCCCTTTTTGAAAAGCCGTTCCAGGGAACAGGGAACAAAGGCCTAGAAGGAAGCGCCTAGGCGCTGCCAGGAGGCCCAGAAATAGACATCACGTCATCCCCCAGCCCAGCAGCACCAAGCGCCATTTGGTAGCATCGGATAGACCCCACCATTACGATGCAGAATAGAACTTGGAGGGCTCACGTTTCCTCCCAGCTCCAGCATACAGCTGACCGGCTCAAGGAGTGGCTTCCTTTTTGCTCCCCACCCCCGCACCTCTCTCCCTAGAGGCCGCTGCCTCCCCTGGCTGCCAGCCACCCAGCCCACATTCTCCAAGCTGCCATCTTGATGCCTCATCCCCCTGGCCACCTCCCTCCCCCGCAGTACTGAGGAGTAGGAGGGGGAGCAAGGGGCACCGCCCTGCGTGCCCCAAGGGGGAGGGCTCGGCCCACTCCACTTCTCCTCCCCCAGAAGGAGGTGTTCCATCCTCCGCAAGCTCGCTGTTTCTCATCTCCTGTAGTGCTGACGGTGCACCATACAAGGTTTTAGCATCCTGGACCTTCCAGCCTCCGTGTGGCTCTAGCCTTCCCAGCCTCTGCAGCTCGTAGCTCAAGTTCAGGCGCCGTCCACTGCTCGCTACCCACCGCCACAGGCCCTATGCTAGCGAGGCTGGCACTTGAAGAAGACCCTGGTCTGGGCTTCATTCCCTGTCCAGCCGCTGGGCTCCCTGGCTTTGCCACGCTTTCGACTACCCCAGGCTTAGTTTTCTCAACTTGTACTTACCAAAGCTAGGTCGGATATTGGTGATCTCGGCCATGTCGTAATCAGAGGCTATTGCTATAAATGTTTTTGGAATGGTCAGATAACTCTGGGAATCCCGGCCAGACAACTCTGAGCCCGCTGCTGCTGTACAGCGCTAGGTCAGGGGAAGGGGGAGGTATCTGGTGGACGCCTTCTGCGACGGTATGGTCCCTGGTTGCCAGCTGCAGTCGCCTCTTAAGATGCTCCAGGGATGCTCTGAGCTGAAGATGCAGGTGCAGCCAGACTGGTCCTGATGCGAGGTAGACCCCGCCTTCTTCCGAACGTTCCTCGGCAGAAGACTCCGCCTCTGCCCGAAAAGTTCCGGAAAGCATGCCCCGCCCCTTTCCGGAAAATCTCGGGGAGGGGACCCCATCGCCTTGATATCCTGACAATGAGACCCCGCCCACTGACGGGCTGTAGGTCTAAAGAAGAAAACCCCTAGGACGAAGATGGTGTAAGAAATGTAGGTATATTATCATATGAGAACCGATAGATCCTGTGATTCTGGTCCTCTGGGCTTAATATAGCAGCAGAATGTTCTGGGTGAGAGGTAGCTCAAGATTTTGGAAAAACAAAATTATATACTGCTTGCATTTCAGTATCACTTGCCATTTTTGTTATGCATTTCTGAGCCCACTAAAGGTTATTATGGAAATTTTCTTAAACTTCAGAAACTCAGGAACTCTATAATTAAGACTCTAATTAAAATTCAAACCTCGTGGTGGTTGCACAACTCTGAGAATGTACTTATAATAATTTAATTATACCAGTAAAACGAATGAATTTTGTAGTGTGTAAATTAAGGCTATCTTTATAAAAAGACAAACGAAGATTGCCAAAGTTAATCAGCGATGGATATTTCTTTTCTAAATTGTCAAGTGCTTAGGGCTGCTTAGGAGAGAGAGGGCATACAAACCAATATATATGTGTATTCTGCAGGTTCACAAGCAGGACACGAATGAAACTCCAACCTTCTAGAGACTTCCTGGGCGTTTGGAAGAGTTAGGGTGATTCAGGTTAAAGTCAGATTGCGGTTAGGTCCATGATCACATCAATTTCACTCTTCATTTTGGCTGTGGATACTTTCATCCTGTTGGGTTCTGTTTACAGATAGCATCAGGTCAAACAGATTATTTAAATACATAAATATTTGTTGGTAGTTCACTTGTAAAATGAGAGTTGAATGTATTTTTCCAGCTTTGACATTCTCTCCTTCTAGAAACGTGGAAGTAGTTCTAGGAGTCATTCATTTGTTCAAAACATAGGTATAGACTTACTGAACATTGACTATGCCCCGGGCACCTTCCTGGGCACTGGATCAATACACTAGAAGATAGTTAAGGAACCTGATTCCCCTTGATAGCTGTATGTCTTTGTGAAATTACTTACCCAGCTGAACCAGAAATCATCTATCCAGCTGAGCCAGAAATTTGTCCTGTGTAAATTGGAAGGTATAATAATATACATTGTTCCATACGTTTTATCGTGAAGATAAAATCACCTATGATAACGAAAGCAAAGTGAAGTGAAAGCATTTTGTAAAATGGCAAAGTATTATACACATATGAATAATTACTATGGAGTGAATCCATTACTGCCTTAGCTTTATTCGGGAAAATGCACTGTTTGCAACCAGGAACTCCTTTCTGAAATGTTCTTAATTCCCCATTCCCTTGGTCCCTTCTTCCTGGTGTCTAGTGGCGAGGATGATTAGTTTTCAAGTTAAACAAATAAGTCTCAATCTACAGTTTTGTTTTGAGTAGTATAGCTCCAAAGGACGAGAAAGAGAGTTGTCTACTTAACATTTTTTAAAAAATATTTTATTTAGTTTTAGAGAGACAGGAAGGGTGAGAAAGAGGGAGAGAAACATGAATGTGTGAGAGAAACATGAATTGGTTGCCTCTCGCACGCCCCCAACGGGGGACCTGGCCAACAACCCAGGCATGTGGCCTGACTGGGAATCCAACCCAATCCAACCCGCCACCTTTTGGTTTGCAGGCTGGCACTCCATCCACTCAGCCGCACCAACCAGGCCCCTTTAAATTTTTTTGCCCACAACTGACGTGCTATCTTTCTGGCTTCACGCCACTCTAAAATAGGACAGCGCCTAGTGGTTGAAGTACGCTTTTTGACGTCCTGACGCCACGCACCGCGACTCGGGGGCGCGCACGTAAGTTGTTGCCGCTGGCTGACTTCCGGCGGCACAGACGCCGAGTTTCCGCGGGATGAGGCACTGGTGAGGGCAGTGGGTCGTGTGCCGTGAGGCGGGAAGAGGCAAGTAGGAGCTGGACGTCCGTGCGGAAGGTGACCAGGCGGAGGAAGTCGGGTCTGAGCGCTGGCGCGGGGTGTGTGACAGAAGGTGGAAGTGAGGCTGTCTAACTGAGAGTCGGGTCTTGCGCCAGTGCTCGGCGCCTAGCTAAAAAGCACAGTTAGGACCCCTTTTTGAAATCTTTTCCCCGGAGGGGCTCGCGCAGGGGATACCCCTGGATTTGCATTCTTTCACCCTGTTGATCTGACTTCAGTGCCCAAAAGGTGAGCCTGTTTAGAACTGCTGTGTTACCATTTCCTGGAGCCGAACCCTGGACGCTATTGACTTTAAATAGTAGCTGTCTTTTTACCCCTTTGTTTTCTTTTCTCTCCCCGCCTCCTTTTTCTGGACCTCAGTAATTCATCTGTGAAATACAGGGCTCGCCTAAGCTACCCCCACTCCCCTTACCTGCTCACCGCCCTCCCTTACCGGGGTCAACGGAATCTTCACGTGTTTATTGAGCTTTTAAGGGCATCGGTAGATTGGAGGCTGGGGGGAGACTTCTAGTGACGTGTGGAAACTGAATTAGGGAGCTTTAAAACTAACCTTACAGTTCAGACTCTTAAGAGTTAAAACTTTATTTCGCGGCCCTCTAGTCCAGGCTTTCATTCATCGAGTGACCTGGTAGATGGGCTTTCATTCAGACCTCGAACATCGTCTGTGATGAAGAACTCACTGTAACACAAGGCAACTTACTCTATTTTTGTACCTGTTTTATTGAGTAAAGTTTTTGATGACAAGTTTCCATATAAAGCTTAACTCTTTGTCCAAATGTTGCATAAAATAAGCTCAGAGTAGGAAGTTCACGCCCTCTTTCTTTGATTCATTTATTCAAGGAACATTCATTGTCTGCAATAGGGCCGATACTGCCCAGTTCTAGGGATACTAGTTGAAAGAGTCCTTTTCCTGATAAAGCTCATAGTTTTTGTGGAGGGAGATGGGAAGGAGACAGACAGGAGGCAATCACAAAAGTGATCATTACTATAAAAGAGGTTTGCAGCCCTGGCTGGTGTGGCTCAGTGGAGCACCTACCTGCAAGCGGGAAGGTCCCAGGCTTGATTCCCAGTCAGGGCACATGCCTGGGTTGTGGCTCAGGTCCCCAGTTGGGGCGTTGGTGAGGCAACTGATCAATGTTGCTCTCCATGTTTTTCTGGCACATTGATGTTTCTCTCCCTCTTTTTCCTCCTTCCCTTCCTGTCTGTCTAAAAATAAATGAAATCTTTAAAGAAAAAAAGAGGTTTGCAAACAGGTACTATGAGCACATAAAAGAAGATACCCTCCGGTTTAGGTTAGTGTTGCCCTTACGATGTGATAACTGAGATTGAAAGCAAGAGTCCAGACATAACAGTACAGTAAGAATCTCTTATTTACCATACACAATTTCAATATGACCTAACCTCTTTAAACAACCGTAGTTTGCTTTTGGATTGTTTCTGTTAATGGAAACAACAATAGAAAGTATTTATTGATCTAATAAATTACTATCTAATGCTGTAGGTGCTATTCTTATTTCATTTTATAACTGAAGAAACAGATTCAGGTTAAGTAACATACCAGGTCACAAAGCTGGCGAGAAGCAGACTTGGGAACAAATCCAGGCAGTTTGACTCAGTTTGCTCTCAGTATCATTCTGTTCTAACCCTCTTGATGGTAATAATAACAACTTATGCTTACTAATCACTTACTATGTAATTCTTTTTTTAAAGATTTTGTTTATTTATTTTTAGACAGAGGGGAAGGGAGGGAGAAAGAGAGGGAGAGAAACATCAATGTGTGGTTGCCTCTCACATGGCGCCCATTGGGGACTTGGCCCGCCACCCAGGCATGTGCCCTGACTGGGAATTGAACCGGTGACCCTTTACTTCACAGGCCAGTACAAAATCCACTGAGCCACACCAGCTGGGGCCACTTACTATGTAATTCCTATAACAACTCTATGAGGTAAAAATAATTGTTTTTCACAGTTGAGGAAATGGAAGTTTATAGAGGTTAAGTCACTGAGTCAAGATAACTTACTAATCATTGGTAGAGTTAGGATTTCAACTCAGGCACTCTAACCACTGACTATCCACTTCCACTTGATGGGTGATTGTGCATTTGATATAAAGTACTGCGTTCATGGTTGAGTGTTAGTAACTAAAAAGATATTTGAGGAAATATCGTAATTAATGTGAAGGTGCTAAGAACTTGCTTTTATCCTTTCAGGATGGAACAAAAGTAGGACTTTTAAAATGTTGCCTAGTAAGAAGAGAAGAACTACAGTGACTGAGTTCCCACAGCATCAGGGCAACCATGAGGAAGAGGACTTAGACCTGGATTCAGCTATTAAACCAGAATCTGACCAGGTTAAAGACTTGGGGTCGGCGTCACTGTCCTGGTGTCGAAGTCATGGTACAGCAGCTGGCCTCGAAGTTCAATCTATGCAGGATGCAGGCAATCAGTTTGCTATGGAGGATCCATCTTTGAGCTCTAGGGTACTCACCCAGGACCCAAATGCGCCAGTTCTAGAAGGTGTTGATGTGGCCATCTCTAAGGGTATCACTCTTCCTTCCTTGGAGTCTTCCCAACCCCTTAACATACATGTTGATAAAGAAAAACTCCATGCCACTGGCTCAAGGAGAGGGAAGAAGTTGACACTCAGGCCCAAGCCAGTTACCCAAGAAGACAGAGGTGATCATCCCATCACAAAGGAGCCTTTTTCAGGAGAGCCTAGTGAAGAAGTCAAGGAAGAAGGAGGTAAGATGTGTAAGGTATTTAGGTTACATTCTCCTTGTCAGTAACAGTTTGGCATTGAGTTTGTCTGCCACTGCACTGAGAGGGGATCCTGATTTGGTATGGAATTGGAACTGCTCCTAAGGGTCAGCAGTGAACTTTATGAATGGGAGGAGACTTTCTTCTCCTCTCCCATTCCTTAAATCTTCGGTGTCCTTTTCTTTCCTTTATCCTTTCATGTTTGGAGGGATGAACTATGTATGTGATTTTGTGGGTATTCACGAAGCGGGGCTTATGGAGGAGGGGCAGTGGCTTGGAAGGAGAGACTACTGCCTGGGACATTGGGAAAGGCTTTGCAGAGATGACATAACCCTTCGGACGAGAAGGAGGGTTAGCCGTTTGACAGAACGATGGCATGGGGTTTCATAGCCCAACAGTAGTCTGCTCGGAGGTCAAAGGCAGAAGAGGATGGTGATGTAGTTGCTTGGAAGAAGTGGTGAGAGGTGACTTCAGAGTGGTAGATTGTGTTTTCTTATATTTATTTGTTAATATTTTTATTCTTCCCCAAGGACATGCTTACTGATTTTAGAGAGAGGGGAAGGGGGGAGATGGAGAGAAACATGGATGTGAGACAGAAACATCAATTGGTTGCTGCTCGAACACTCCCTGACTGGGACTGAACCCACAACATAGGCATATACCTGACTGGGACTCAGACTCGTGACCATTCAGGTTACAGGACGGTGCTCCAACCAACTGAGCCACACCGGCTGGGCTGTTTAGCTTGTGAAGGGCTTTGTTTTTCATGCTCAAGTGTTTGAATTTTGCCTGTAGGTGATAGCTAATTGATAAAGAAGCAGAAGACATAGTTAGAACTTAGGAAGCTTATAGTCTAGTTGGAAATACAAGATGTGTGTAACTCATTTGGAGCAAAGTTGTTTGTGTGGTGCAGGTAATTAGGTTTTTAGAATTGGAACCTGTAGGATTGCTAGGTTTTGATAGATGTAGGAGTGGAAGTAGAATAGCACACTCTGAAATCATGTAGAAGTGCTGTGTTTGTGTGGGAGTGTAGCAGGGCTTCAGATTGAAAGGGCAGATCCAGGTATTCACAACTTTGCTGTTATCCCCTTGAGCCCTTATAGAGAAGATTGGAATAGGATGTTGACAGTAAGGACAGAGAAGGAGGAGTTTATTTTAGAGACATGACAGAGAAAGAACTAGTATTGCTCAGAGATTGCTACCATTTAGTACTGGATTGAGGGATGGTGAAGCGTGCCTTCATAATGCGGAATATAGTTGATGGGCTGATTATTGAATATTTTTCTTCAAGCTAAGTTGTATTTGTGACATGAAGACAGGAACTGGAGGAAAGAAAATACAAGATTAAAGTGCTAGAGAAGGAATGGACAATTAAGTAGGGGTTGAAAATCACTCAGCTATTGAGTGGAATCTAGAGATTTTTTTAAACAATTATATTTATTGGGGTAACATTGGTTAATAACATGATACAGATTTCAGGTGTACGACTTTGTAATATGCCATCTGTCTACTCCCACCACCCAAAGTCTAGTCTCCTCTTGTCACCATATATTTGAGCCCCTTTACCCTCATTGTCCTCCCCGACCCCCCTTCTCCTCTGGTAACCGCCATTCAGTTGTCTCTCTCTATGAGTCTGTTTTTTCTTGTTTGTTGGTTTGTGTTTTATATCCCATATGAGTGAAATCACATGGTTCCTGTCCTTTCCATCTGACTTACTTCCTTTGGCATAATACTCAAGATCTGTCCATGTTGTCACAAATGGCAATATTTCATCTTGTTTAGGGTTGAATAGTATTCCATTACACACATGTATTCATTCGTCTGTCAAAGGACTCTTAGGTTGCTTCCATATCTAGTCTATTGTAAATAATGCTGCAGTGAACATAGGGGTGCGTATATATTTACAAATGTTTTCAAAATTTTCAGGTAGCTACCCAGAAGAGCAGTTGCTGGGTTATGTGGAAGCTCTAAATTTTTTGAGGAACCTCCGTGCTGTTTTTAATAGTGGCTGCACCAACTTACATTCCCACTGGAAGTGCACCCTAGGGCTCCCTTTTCTCCACATCTTCTCCAACACTTCTTACTTCTTGTTTTACTGATAGTAGCCATTCTAATAGTTGTGAGGTGGTATCTCATTGTGGTTTTGATTTGCATTTTCCTTATAACTAGTGTTGTTGAGCATCTTTTCATGTATCTGTTGGCCATCTGTATGTCCTCCTCGGAAAGGTGTCTATTCAGGTCCTCCACCCATTTTTTAACTGGATTGTTTGTTTTTGTGTCGTTGATGTATAGAGATATTTTTAATTATCAGTTTACAAATATTGAAGTGTAGATAAATAAAATAGACATTGTTTAGGGTTATCTGTGATACCACTGTCCTTCATTAAACTGGATAATTGAAAGTTGATTCTATACCTTGCACTTTAATTAGAAGTACCTGTAAAAGAAGTACACTGTGAGTGTCTGTATAGAATCCTTTTTTCCCCCAATTCACTTTTCCTAACTAGAAATATAACATAAAAAAAAAACGGAAGGAAGAAAGAAGGAAGGTTAAAAATTCATATATGTGCATTTTAGAAAACACTGAAAAAGTTTAAAGAAGAAAATGAAAATTGGATTTTTCGGAGGAGCACAGATGCAGTGTCCTAGTTTTCAGTGGTGGTCTCAACCCTGTTTTTGGGTCCCATGGCTTAGAAACTGCTGCGCCTGAAATTTCTTTGGCTCCACTCCAGATGCTGAATGGGAAGAATATAAAACTGCAATAAAAAAAGCTTCTATATGTGCTGGGTGCTAGTAATCAGGAAACAGTAAAATATTTCCAAGATGCTAATGGGTGTGAATTAGCTGAAAACATTACATATCCAGGTCGGAAAGGTGTCTTTCCTGGAAGCTCGGGGCTGCAGATTGTGGGACAGAGTCCTGGGTTACAGTTTTGGTCCCAAGGATGTGTCTTTTCTGAGAACAATGCTGTGTTCCACACCCCAGTTTAAGGGTGTTGATAGCTTGCTCACCTCCCCTTGGCCCAAGAAGTAAATACCAAAAAGTGTGGCTCTGCTTTGGTTTCCAGTCTTGCCACAGGCTTAAAACCAAGATCATCTTGCTGCTTAGGAAAAGGCATATTATGAGAGACTTCCATATCGAAACCACATCGTTCTGTGAGAAAATGCACAGCATGCTACCAGGTTCATAGCTTTGGCAAATGTTGGAAATCCAGAAAAGAAAAAGTATCTTTATGCATTTAGTATTGTTCCCATGAAACTAATGGATGCAGCAGAACTGGTAAAACAGCCTCCTGATATCACTGAAAACCCTTACAGAAAATCTGGGAAGGAAGCATCCATGGGAAAACAGATTCCTGCCCCTGAGGAAGGTCAGCCTGTCCATTTTTCTTTGATTTAAATGAAAGGCAGGGAAGGAAACGTTCATGCGCAGACAGAAATTGCAAGTCTTCCCCTCACCTAAAGCAGCCTCACAAACCACCTCAGCCTCCAGGACCCTGCTGGTTTTGCCTTGCCAGCCCTGAAGTGGAAAAGCATTTGGTGGTTAACACTGGCACACGTTGTTACCTTGCCCTGGCCGAAGGAGGCTTGTCTGATGATCATGTCCTTATGCTGCCCAGTGGACACTACCAGTCAGTGGTGGACCTTTCAGCAAAGGTGGTAGAAGAGGTGGAGAAATGTAGGGCTACACTGAGGAGGTTCTTTAAGAGTCGAGGGAAATGGTATTCTGTTTGAGAGAAATTATAAGAGCCATCACCTCCAGCTCCAGGTCATTCCAGTGCCACTCAGCCACTGCACCACTGATGACTAAATTGAAGATGCCTTCATTACCCAGGCACAGGAGCAACAGAACTGCTGGAAATCCCAGAGCGCTCTGACTTCGAGCAGCTCTGTGTACTTGTAACTGCACAGCCAGGAGCAGCATATTTTTATGTTGAACTTGACACAGGAGAGAAGCTTTTCCTCAGAATTAAAAGGAATTTTCCTTTGCAGTTCAAAAGGGAGGTCCTGGCAAGTGAAGCCGTCCTTAGTACTCCTGACAAGTCTTACTGGAGGCTGTGTTGGACCAGTAAGGAAGACGAGACCCTGGCTTGCCACCTCCGGAAAGACTTTGAGCCCTTTGACTTCACTGTGGATGGGTGAAGTTTTTTAAAGAAATTAACAGTCTCCTGTGGGGACTGTTTGCCTCTTTTTAGCACATTCCCATGGACCCTGCCTGCACCAAGAGGCCTAAAATTGAGTATTTTTCAGAAAAAGTCACATTCTAGGATGAAAACCCTATGTTAAAAGCATGTTTGTCATCCAGCTCCAAGTATTGCTTTTGTTTCTCAACATTTTTGAAAACGTTTAAATTATTAAATAAAATCTAGATACTTTTCAAAAAAAAAGAAAAGAAAAATCGCCCATAATCTTACTACTCATAGTAAATTACTATTAAAATTTAGTGCATATTCTTTTTGTTTTGCTTTCTTTTAGGTAACGTTTTAGTTTGCTGATCATGACTATGTGTGACAAAAGAGAAAAAAACCCAGTGGGTTACTTTGAAGCACTGCATTTTGTTACAACTGATACCGTTAAGTCATGTTTCTAGACAGCAGGCGCTAGTGATGAAAACCTTTCTCTGTATTGGTGTTTAATAGAATTGTAATTGTTCTTTTAAAATTGATTTATATTTTCCTAATTTCTACTCATGCTTTTTAAAACTTTGCCTTCTAAAAATGTTTAACTTCAGCTGATTTCTTCTTATAATTAGTTGGTTTGTAGAGTTCTCGGCTAATTATTTTCATCTTATCAACTTATAGTTCTTAGGCTAACAGTAAAACAATTACGTGTATGCTCTGAATAAGGCTTTTCCTTTTTACCCTTCTCAACTTCTCTTTCTAAGGTCTTTCAGCATCTAGCATAGTGATAGAGGAAAGGAAGAGTGGGGTCTTAAGGTTCTCTGACAGGGGAATTAAATTGAGAAGCAATGTGATGGGGTCAGAGGGAAAAAAAGGTTGCGGAGAAAGGAAACATTTTCTCTATATGGAGGTGGTACAGATTATAAACTGTAGGGACAGTTTCAGAGTAGTTCCAAATATGTCTTAGGTAGCAAACACATAAATGGAAGCTCTACCTACCAAAGTGAGCTTCTGTATTTTGCTTAGATGTAATGATTCTGGTATGTTTGTTAAAAAAGTCATTTGTGTTCATTCAGTTTTTAAAATGTTAGATATCATTAAGTCTAAAAATCATTATAGATCATTGACTAAATGAAGCCTCTATGCTTGTGCCTTTTTTTTTTTCAATCCTCACCCAAGATCTTGGGGGTGGAGAGAGAGAGAGAGAGAAACATCAATTGGTTGCCTCCCATATACACTCCGACCAGGGATCGAACCCACAACCTAGGTATGTGCCCTGACCAGGGATCAACCCACAGTCTTTTGGTGTACAGGACAATGCACCAGCCAACTGAGCTACCTGGCCAAGGCTGTGCCGTGCTATTTTTTTTTTTTGTAAGATTTTATTTACTTATTTTTAGAGAGGGGAAGGGAGGGATAAAGAGAGGGAGATAAACATCCATGTGTGGTTGCCTCTCAAGTGCCCAGTACTGGGGACCTGGCCTGTAACCCAGGCATGTGCCCTGGCTGGGAATTGAACTGGCGACCCATTGATTCGCAGGCCAGCTCTCAATCCGCTGAGCCACACCAGCCAGGGCTGTGCTGTGCTAGTGATAGAAGTTCCCTCATAAGAAATTTGGCTGACAGGAACTTTTGATTTGATGGATTTAGGATTCAACTCCTTGTTGTACAGTCCCTATTAAAGCCAAAGCCTTTAAACTTTTTGACATTGTGAAGTAATCATGGGCTCTTGAAGTAAAAAAAAAAAAAGATTGAAGGTAAATACCATTAAAGATTGTTTCAAACTTTGTTTTAAAATAAAGGCTTTTTTTCTTTGTTGGCAGTGGGGGTCTTCCAGTTAAAAATTATGCTTAATGCCAGTTGAAATTGCTAATATTGAGGAGATAGCAGTTCACAAAAGTATGAAATAGACTGTCTGTTTTGAATGGAACTCATTGACACATAACTTGATCTTTTTTTGAGAACAAAATCTATTTCACCCTGGCTGCGTGGCTCAGGGGGTTGGAGTATCGTCCCTTGCACCAAAAGACTGTGGGTTTGGTTTCCACTCAGTGCACAAACCTGGGATGCGGGTTCAGTCTCTGATCGGGGCACATATGGGAGGCAACTGATAGATGTTTCTCTCTCTCTTTCTTCCTTTCCTTCTTTCCCCCCTCCTCCCTCTCTAAAATCAATAAACATATCCTTGAGTTAGGATTTAAAAAAATCTTTTTTGACTGTGTAATACACAAACCTGGAAAAAATTCATAAATACAGAAAGTACATAGTGAAAAATTAGGCACCCTTTCATTTTGTCCTTATTCCTCAAGTTCTCTCCTCAAAAGCAATCACTGTTTAATAATTTCTTGTGTATATTCTGTAGATTTTCTGTGTATTATTTTTTCCATGACAGATTAATTGTTTACTTTGAATACCCCATTAATGTTTCTTTGCTTTTTTAATGCTCCACACTGCCCTCAAAAAGAACAGTAGTACTCATGAAGAGTTGAGGGGAGAAAGAGGAAAATTGTCTAGGGAACTGTAAAGCCACGTATTGATAATTTTATAGTGAATTTTACTCTGATGCTCTGTAAAATTGATTTACAATGTCAGAAAGTTCAGGACATTTTATAATGTATATAATTTATAGTTAATTAAACGTGATGTTAATAGTCATCAATATAAAGTGTCCTTTAGTCATCAGGACTATAACCCCACCCTGTAGTTAGGAATCTGATTTTTCTGTAGGAAAAAAGTACGTAGGTCACAGTATAATAGAGCTTGGAAGGCGTTAGTAATTACCTACTTCAACACCGTGACGTTACAGATGAGTAGATTGGATCTGAGTTTATTGCAGTATTTTTCTTAGGACACTGTCATTGAGAGAGAGGAATACCTATGTAGTGTATGCATCATTAGTGAAGTTATCTGACTAAAAAGGGATTTATAACAATGTGCTGATTTCTGTAACAGAGTATGACTGAGACTAGCTAAAATGTGAAGCAGTGTTTGTGATTCTTCCAGGAAAACCTCAGATGCATTCTGGAGGAGAGACGTCTTTACAGCCATCAGGCAGCCACTCTGTAAAACCAGGAGCCCAGCCTAGGAAATCATCTCAGCTAGATATCTGTGCCTCTCCTCAAGGAAAGCCACTCAGGACTTCAGATCACCAAGCTGAGGAAGAGATAGAGGATGACGGATTATTTATTCCCATGGGTAGGCTTTCTTTTTCTTTCCTTTTTTTGTTTTTTTATTTATTTACTTTCAGAAGGAAAGGGAGGGAGAAAGACAGGGAGAGAAACATCAATGTGTGAGTGATACATCAATTGGTTGCATCTCACACGCCCCCAACTGGGGACTGGGCCTGCAACCCAGGCCTGTGCCCTGCTGGGAATTGAACCTCTGACCTTTTAGTTCGAAGATTGGCGCTCAATCCACTGAGCCACACCAGCCGGGGCCTTTTATTTCTTTTTTAAATTAAAAAAACCCCTCCTTATTGAAGTATAAAAAGCAGAAAACTGCATATGTCCTAAGATAGACAAGTTCACTGAATTTTCAGTTTGAATATACCTGTGTAACCAGCAACCAGATCAAGAAACAGAATATTACCAGTACCCAAAAGTACTACCTTTCAGTTATTACCAGCACCCTACTGTGGGTAACCCTTATCCTGATGTCTAGCAGTGTAGATTGGTTCATCCATTTTGTACTTTCTGTGAATGGAATAATGTTTGTGTAGTTTTTGTGACTGCCTTTTTCCACTCAAAATTGTGCTTATGAAATTGGCCCACGTTGTTACATGTACTTAATAAATTGCTCACTTTCATTGCTATGTAGTATTCTGTTTTTTGCATATTCTGCATTTTCTTTATCCATTCAACTCCTAATGGGCATTTGGATCGTTTCTCGTAGGCTACTGTGGTGCCGCTGTGAGCATTCTACTATAGATCTTTTGGTGAACATATGTACTTTATTTTCACTGGGTGGAATTAGTAGGCCATAGGATTAGGCCTCCTTAAGATTTTTTTGAACAAAAGTAGACTTTATTATTCAACTTAACAAATGATTTTTTAAAATGTTTTTAAAAGATTTCATTTATTTACTTTTAGAGAGAGGGGAAGAGAGAGAGAAAAAGAGGGAGAGAAACATCAATATGTGAGAGCTACATTGATCGGTTGGTTGCCTCTTGCACGACCCCAACCAGGGTCCTGGCCCTTTTGGTTCACAGGTTGGCACTCAGTCCACTGAGCCACACCAGCCAGGTCTCAAATTAAATGATTTTAAAGTGAATCCCTAGAATTTTTTTTTTTATTGCAAATATTAAACCTGCATTACTATGTAGGTTAGAATTGGTGATAGTGGATATCCGTATCTCATTTCGAACTTGGGCAAAGGTGTTCAATATTCCTTCATATTATATGACAGTAGTTGCAGGCTTTTAATATATTGAATCAAATTAAGAAATTTTTTCCTTTTCATCCCTTGGCGGTGTGGCTCACTGGATTGAGTGCAGCCTGTTGTGACTAAAACTGCTGTCACATATAGGTCTTTCATAGACATATATTTTCATTTTTCTTGGGTAAATAAGGAGTGGCATTGCTGGGTCTTAGAGTAAATGTATGATTAACTTTATAAGAAACTGCCAAACTGTTTTCCAAAGTGACTGTACCATTTTGCATTCCCACCAGCAATGTATGAGATTTATGGTTGATCCCCACCCTTGCCAGCAGTTGTCAGAATTTTAAATTTTATTCATTCTGGTAGGTGTATTTTCTTGTGGTTTTAACTTGCATTTCCCTAATGAATAACGATATAGAGCGTAGTTTCATGTGTTTATTGGCCCCTTGTAGATCTTTTTTGGTGAAACGTGTGTTCATTATTTATTGTTTACCTTTATTTCTTTTGTAATTACTATGTATCTTGCAGGACATACTTTGAAACTATGGACTTATCTGATTTCTCCTCAAATTTTTGCCCACTAATTTTAGCATGCATTGGTGGATCACCTGCAACAATTACTACTATGTTGTTTCATGGTGATTTTTCTATTTCTCTCATTACTTCAACATTTATTAATTGGAATTTTTCTGTGGCCCATCTCCCTCATTGATTTATTTATTCAGTTTTTATGTGAGTATGGACTCATGGGTATTTACCTTGTGATTTGAGTATTGGGCAACACTGTCATTACGGTGCTTATTGTTCCAGCATCAGCCATGGGGAGCTACTTCAGCTTATGCTTTTATGGTTTATGCTTCGGTTTCATGTAAAGGAACTCTTTGCCTAATCCAGTGTCACAAAGTTTCCTTTTTCTTTTTTCTTCAAGAAGTTTTACACACTACCTTTAGGTATGTGATCCATTTTGAGTCAATTTTTATAAAATGTGTGAGGTATAGCTGAGATTATTTTTTTGCTTATGGATGTCCAGTTGCTTCAGAATTGTTTGTTGAAAAGATTCCTTTTCCATAAAAAAACTCACTTGTTCATATTTGTGTGGGTCTTTTCTGGACTCTTGTCCATAGATCGATATGTCCAACCTTCACTAATACCATATAGTCTTTTACAGTAACCTAGACTTACAATCAGGTGGTCTGAGTCTTCTAACTATGCTCTTTTAAAACAAGATCATTGGGCTATTCTAGGTTCTTTAGCCTCTCTAGGCTGCTTATGCTATTCTTACTTCTTTGGTCTTTTTTTCTTCTTGTTGTTCTGATTGTTTTTTGCTTCTTTATGTTCCGTATTATTGGTTTGATTTTAGGCTTCATCCATTCTACTGTCGTTTCCCTGTAAATTGTTCTTTATTTCAATTAGTATATCCTTCCTTTCTGACTGGGTCTTTTTTATGCTGTCCTCACTAAGGTCCTCACTAAGTTCCTTTAGCATCCTTAGAACCAGTGTTTTGAACTCTGCATCTGATAGATTGCTTATCTCCATTTTGTTTACCTCTGTTCTGGGGTTTTGATCTGTTCTTTCATTTGGGCTATGTTTCTTTGTCTGCTCATTTTGGCAGCCTCCCTGTGTTTGTGTCTACATATTAGGTAGAACAGTTACATCTCCCAGGCTTGGTAGAGGGGACTGATGTATTAGATGTCCTGTAGGTTCTAGTGGCACAGCTTCCCCATCACTCAAGCTGAGTACTCAAGATGTGGCCACCATGTGGGCTTTGTACACCCTTCTCTTATAGTTTAGCCTTGATTGCTGTTGGCAGGTCAATGGGAGGGATTTACCCAGGCTGATCAGCTGGAGAGAATAGCTGTGAACCCTTACCACCATCTTCTAACCACTGTGGAGGATCAGCTGTGCAGAGGCCTATTCCACAGAGCAGGACTTACTTCAGCAGGGCTCTGGTGCCTGTTGATTCTGCCTCTTGAGTGTATTGCTTGTGCAGGTGGTTGGGTGATGGTACTCCAATGCGATCTGTTGCTGTCCTCTGGGTATGCATGCTCTGGGGTTTCCTGCAAGGTGCAGGCCAAGGTTAGCCATCACCTGTGTTCTGTCCAGGGCCACCTAGCATAAGCTACAAAGTGATTTGCAGATAGCTGCTACTTGTGCTTGGCTTGGAGGTCCACCAGCGAGGCCAGCCTGTTCACCAAAGCAGGCTGCTGCTATTGCCTGTCCTGGGTTCACTTGGGAAGAGGTATGGGGCAGGCTGAGGCCAGATGCTGCTTGTTGATAGGATTTAAGAAAATCTGAAGCATGAGCCAAATCAAGCTCTTCCTATGGGATAGCCACTGGAAACAGGTAGGCTGGAAAGTTGGGTGGGGCAGAGCCTCAGGGAGTCAATCAATGTGGGACAAACAGTGTGAGCCAGGTTGATGGAGTCTCAGATATGGTGCCTGCCTGCTGGCTCTGTGGGAGCAGGGCTCAGAAAAGGAACAGTGGCCTCTGCCAGCACTTTTGTCTGGGAGAAAGCTGCCCCCCAGCTCTCACCCTGATGCCAGACACTTCAGTTTCTCCCCTTATGCTTCTGGTGGCTTTCAAGCTGCTGCCCAGTGCTGGAGCTCCGATGGAGTGAGTGTAAGTCCATGTGTGGTCGCTTTAAGAGGAACTGCCTAGGACTCCAGTAGTTTCTGTCTTCCACAACCTCAATCCCCACTGCTTTTCTTTTTAATTTTTTATTGTTATTCAATTACAGTTGTGTGCCTTTTCTCCCCATCCCTCCACCCCACCCCAGCCGAACCCCCTTCCACCTCCACCCTCCCCCTTGATCCTGTCCATGTGTCCTTTATAGTAGTTCCTGTCCCACTGCTTTTCATAGCCAGAAGTTATGGGGTCTTCTCTTCCAGGCACTGGAATTCTGTGATGGGGGGCCTGGGCCGGGACTTGTCACTTCCAAGATATCCCGCCCAGTTTTTATCTGCCACACATGAGTGTGGGACCAGCCTGTATGAATGTCTGCCCCTCATGCCAGTCTTGATGTGGCTTCTTTAGTTCCATAGTTGTAGGACTTCCATTCAACTTGATTTCTGATGGTTCTGAATAATGGTTTTTCTGTAGTTGTAATTTTGATGTGGTTGTGCATGGAGGTGAGTGATGTTTACCTAGGCCGCCATCTTTTGTTCTTTTATTTCTGATGCTGGTAATTTGTATCTTTTAATTCTGCTAGTGGTTTTTCAATATTGATCTTTTGAAAAGATAAGCTTTTAGTTTCATTAATTTCTCTATTATGTTATGTTTCATTGATTTTTGCTGTTGTCTTACTATTTTCTCCTGTCTCCTCTTGGTTTGCATATAGCTGTTGCTCTTTTTCTAGTTTCTAAGTTGGTCTTTTTCTAGTTTCTTAAAGTAGAAGCTTAGATCACTGATTTGAAACTTTTTATTTTCTAATAATAGTATTTAATGTATCGATTTCTCTTTAAGCATTGTGTTAGCTGTGCCCTACAATTAAAAAAAATAATAAAATTGATTTTTAGAGAGAGAGGGGAAGGGGAGGAAAAAGAGAGAGAAATATTGATTTGTTGTTCCACTTATTTATGTGTTCATTGGTTGACTCCTGTATGTACCCTGACCTGGGATCAAATATGCAACCTTGGCGTATCAGGATGATGCTCTAGCTGAGCTACCTCACCAAGGCCACAGATTCTGATGTTACAATTTATTAACTTGAGTTGGCCATATTTTCTGCTTTCCCTTAGGATATCTTATTTAGAAGTGCATTGTTTCATTTCAAAATATTTGGAGATTTTCCAGCTACCTTTTTGTTACTGATTCCTAATTTGCTAATTCCCTTCTATTCAACCATACTTTGTCTAATTTCAATCCTTTTATATTTATTCAAGTTTTATCTTTTGGCCCAGAATATAATTTTTATTGGTAGCTCTTTTGTATCTATTAGAAAAGAATATGTATTGTTTTGAGAGGTACTGTTCTATAAGTGTCAATTAGGTCAAGTTGTCCAAATCTCTATTTTTACTAAATTTTTTGGTTTATTCTGTCAGTTATGAAAAAAGGAATATTGAAGTCTCCAGCTGTAATTGTGGATTGCCTATGTTTTTTTTTAGTTTTAGCTCTACATATTTGAAACTGTTTTTAGGTGCATATTTCTCATAACATGCATTGATTGGATTTTGAATGTTAAAACTTACATTTTGGGGTAAACCTATTTGGTCATAAGATATGGGACTTTCTGCATACTCTTCGATTCCATTTCCTAATATTTTGTTTAAGGTTGTCAGGTCTTTGTTTATGAGAGATATTTGCTATAATTTTCCTTTTTCTTTTTTTGTGCTGCCTTGTCACTCAAGGTTAAAGGGGCCGCCGCGGGTGAGGAACAAATAGTCCGGGTTCTGCGCAAGCACATGCTGTGGTGCTGCAGCCTGAGCCTGAGTCGGGCTCACAGGCAGCACGTAATTTTCCTTTCTTATAATGTCTTTTTTTCTTTGAAAATTGATTTTAGAGAGAGAGAAAGAGAGAGGGAGAGACAGAGAGAAACATCAATTTGTTGTCCCACTTCCCGATGCACTCATTGGTTGATTCTTGTGTGTGCCCTGACCAGGCATCACCTCACAACCTTGGCGTATAGAGACACCCTCTAACCACTGAGATACCCTGCCAGGGCTGTGATGTTTTTTTCAAGTGTTGGTATCAGGGTTATAAAATGAGTTGATAAAACTGGACTTATAAAATGGATTTGGGAGTTTTACATTATTGTTTATTGTAAGACTGGTATTATTTCTTCCTTAAATGTTTTGTGAAAATTACCCAAGGAAGCTATATCTAGGCTTGGAGTTTAATTTGTCAAAAGGTTTTTAAATTATGGATTAAATTATTATTTTTTATATATCTTTTAAATTATTTAATAATTATAGTACTATTCAGATTTCCTATTTGTTTTTGTCTGTTTTGGTAAGTTGTGTTTGTCACAGAATTTGTACATTTTCTCTAAGTTGTCAAATAAAGTTGTTTACAGTATGCTTATTTTGTTGATGTTTGGCCAGAAACATTGATTTTATTAATCTTTTCAAAGAACCAACTCTTGATTTTCTTGACTTTTTTTCCTATTTAATATGTTTTATATTTCATTGATTTCTATTTATTATTTTCTTTCCAAAATTTACCTTGGTTTTGATTTGTTCTTTTCTAGCTTCTTGTAACATTTCCAATCTTTAAAAAAAAAAATTGTCTAATATATACATTTAAAGTTGTAACTTTCCCACTAAGCATTGCTTTAGATGCATTCTGCAAGTTTTGATGTGTCATATTTTTGTTTTCACTCCTCTAATGCATTATTTCTAATATATTATGATTTCTTCTTTGAGCTGTGGACTCTTCAGAGATATGTTGCTTAATTTCCAAACATCTGAGGATCTTTCTAGTTTAATGTATTTACTGAGTTCCATTGTGGTCCAAGAACATACTCTATAGGACTCCTGACCTTTGACAGTTGTTGAAACTTGTTTAGCACATGGTCTGTTTTGTGTGCCCTTAAACAGAACGTGTATTTTGTGGGTGTTCTAAATATGTCATTTAGGTCAAGTATAACGTTCTGTGTATGTCTCTAAGTTCAAGTTTGTTAATTATATTGTTCAGATCTTTTATGCCCTTACTGATTTCTGTGTCTGCTGTGATATTATTAATTGATACTTGTTAAAATCTCCAATTGTGATTGTGGCTTTCACTCCTTTTCTTTTCCTGTCAACTTTTGTTTTATGTATTTAAGTTGTATTATCAGATGTATACAAATTTAGAATTATACCTTTGTGTTGAATTGACTTCATTTAGCGTGAAATATTCCTTTTTATCTGTCTTTATCTTCTTGCCTTAAAGTCATCTTTGTATCTGATGTTAGTGTATACATGATATAAAGGTTTATATTATTTTGTTTTCAACCTTTTATGTGTCTTTTTATTTTTTTATTTTTAAAGGTTTAATTTATTTAATTTTAAGGAGAGGGGAAAGGAGGGAGAAAGAGAAGGAGAAAAACATCAATGTGTGGTTGCCTCTCATGAGCCCCCAACTGGGGACCTGGCCCCGCAACCCAGGTATGTGCCCTGACTGGGAATCGAACCCGGGACCCTTTGGTTTGCAGGCCGGTACTTAATCCACTGAGCCACACCAGACAGGGATGTCTTTATATTTAAAACATATCTTATAAGTAGCATAGAAATTTTTTAAAAACACGTAGACTGAACATTTTTGCCTATTAATTAGATCATATACTTCATTTATAGTTAATGTAATTTCTGATATAGTTGAGTTTTCTATTGTCCTATCTCTTCCTTGCTTTTTTATTTCTCCTTTCCTTCTTTTGGATTAATCAAGTACTTTTCTTTCTTTTCTTTTAGCTTTTTCATTTTCTTTTATTTTTCTTTTATATGTTATTTTATAAATTAACAATATGCATCTTTGAAGTTTTACATTTTACCTCAAATTAGTACTTTTCCTACTTCCCAAAAAATGCTAGAATTTTTCAGAAGTTTTACTCCATATATTTACTCCTGCCTTCTGTACTATTTTTAAAAAATATTTTATTTATTTATTTTTAGAGGGGAAGGGAGGGAGGAAGAGGGAGAGAAGCATCAATGTGTGGTTGCCTCTTGTGCATCCCCTCCTGGGGACCTGGCCTGCAACCTAGGCATGTGCCCTGACTAGGCATCGAACTAGCGACCCTTTGCTTTGCAGGCCAGCACTCAATCCACTGAGCCACACCAGCCAGGGCTGCCTTTTATACTATTGATGTTATATTTTACTTCCTCATATGTTTTAAAACCCTATAAGACATTATTATTACTATTTTACCAGTCAGTATTCATTTCTGTTAATCACATAGTTAACCTTTCTTGTGCTCTTGATTTATCCTGAAGTTCTTTGCCTCATCTGAGGTAAATTTTTTTCCTGTATTTTTGAGGTAATTTTTTTTTCATCTGTAAGAGTTTCCTTTGGTATTTTGTATAGACCAGTTCTCCTGTCAATGACTTATCTCAGATTTTTTTCTTTGTGTGTGTGTGTGGGGGGGGGGGAAATAATCTTAGTTTTGCCTTCATTTTTACTGGGTATAGAATTTTAGATTGAACTTTTTTGCCCTAGCACTTTTATTTTATATTAATTTAAAAAATTTTTATTTTATTTTTTACATTTATTTTAGAGAGATAGAGAGAAACATTGATTTGTTGTTTCACCTATTCATGAAGGTTACCCCTTGCATGTGTCCTTACTGGGGACCAAACCTGCAAACTTGACATACTGGGATGATGCTCCAACTAGCTGAGCTGCCCAGCCGGTCTCCCCTAGTACTTTTAGATGCATTTTATTTTATTCTGTTTTTTATTGTTTATTTTTTATTTTTCAATAATATTTTACATTCACTATTATTTTGTATTAGTTTCAGGTGTATAGCATAGTGCCTGGGCAGTCATATACTTTATAAAATAGTGTTCCCCGTGATATTTTGAGAACCTGGCACCATACATTGTTATTAGATATAAAGTGTGGTTTCCATTGTTTTTATTGTAATGTTGGCTATCAGTTTTGTTATTTTGGTGATGTGTCTTTTTTCCTTTGGCTGCTTCTAATATTTTCTCTGTTTTGGTTTTTAGCATTTTGACTATTATGTGTCTAGTTTGGTTTTCTCTTTTTATCTGATTAGGGTTTGTAGAGTTCCTTGAATCTGTGATTGGATACTTTTCATCAGTTTAAAAATTTCTTATCATTTTCTTTCCTTTTTCTTTATTTACAGAATTTTTATGAATTTATTTGAGCCAAGCTGATGACAATTCCTAGGAAGCAAGATCTCAGTTGTTCAGTACTTTTTCTTGTTTCATGGAGAGGGGCTTGGACTTTATCTCTTTTCCCTTTCCTGTTTTTTTTCCCCAGTAACAGTTGACATACAATATTATATTAGTTTCAGGTGCACAACATAGCGGTTAGACATTTATATAACTTACAAAGTGATTGCCTTAATAAGTCTAGTACCCATCTGACACCATACACAGATATTACAATATTATTGACTATATTCCTCCCTATGCTATACTTTACATACCCAGGACTATTTTTCTAATTGGCAATTTGTACATCTTAATCTCTTCACCTTTTCACCCAGCCCCCTCCCATCTGGTGACCACCCATTTCTTCTCTGTATCAGTTTCTTTCTGTTTTGTTTATTCATCTATTTTGATGTTTAGTTTCCACAAATAAGCGAAATCGTATATTATTTGTCTCTCTCTGTCTTAGTTCACTTAGCTTAATACCCTCTAGGTCCATTCACGTCACACATGGCAAGATTTCATTCTTTATTATGGCTGAGTAATATTCTGCTGTAGTATATATGTACTGTATTTCCTTACCCATTCATTCTCTCACTATTAGATATTACTTCTTGTTTTCTTTTTAAAAGATTTTATTTATTTTAGAGAGGGGAAGGGAAGGAGAATGAGTGGGAGAGAAACATCAGTGTGTGGTTGCCTCTTGGGCGCCCCCTACTGGAGATCAGGCCTGCAACCCAGGCATGTGCCCTGACTGGGAATCCAACCTATGACCCTTTGATATGCAGTCCTGCTCTCAGTCCACTGAGTCACACCAGCCACGGCTGTTAGATGTTACTTCTGTTCAATTCTCCTTTTCTACCGGCATTCCAGTTACCTCTATTTTACATCTTTTCACCATGTCCCATATGTATTATGTCTTTTCTGTATATTCTTTTTATTCTTTTTTCTTCATGCTTCAGTTTCTGGTATTCTTTAGTCCAGTCTATTAATTCTCCGTTTTGCTGTGGTCTAATTTATTGCACACACCTAGGTTGTGGGGTTTTTTTTTCCCCCCCTGCCCTGTGAGATCACGTGGCCAGAGCTATCTGACCCAGCTATCACAGGAAAGGAACCAGGCCCAGAACAGGTCTGCCTCAGAGCAGTTGGTAGTGTGTGGATTCTTTTTTTTTAATCATCATTTGAGGATATGTTTGTTAGGGAGGGACGATGGGAGGGAGAAACACGGAAGTGAGAGAGAAACATCAGTCGGTTCCCTCCTGTATGTTCTCCAATCAGGGATAGAATCCACAACCTAGGTATGTACCCTGACCAGGAATCGAACCTGCAGCGTTTCAGTGTACAGGACAACATTCCAATCAGTTGAACAACCTGGCCAGTGCTGTGTCTGAATTCTTGACTCTGTGCAGGAAATACTCACAACACCAGTCCAGGTGATTTTGAGAGTATGTTTATTAAAGCTGGGGACAGTGAAACAAAGGAAGGGCTTAGGGTAGAAGACGCAGGAAGAGAGAGCCTAGGTGGTGCTCTGCTTTGGCTCTCTAGAAACACTGTAGAAAAGAAGTGGGCCAAGGAAAGGCTGCTGTTAGTTCACTGAAAAGTCAGAGAAAGGAGCCTTGGAGATGGGTTCAGGGGGTGAGTCCAGGATGAGCTGCTGTTGCCCATTGCTCCCCTGGTTGTAAGTCTTTTGGGGATCCTCAGCGTTTAGGGGATGCACAGCTGTAGGGGAAGAAAGGTGTGAGTGTGCTCCAGAGAGAGCCCCCTTGTTAAAATTTTAATGCCAGTTTAGTACTATAGATTCTATACCTCTGGTAAAATTCTCCACCTTTTCTTGAATATATTAATCATAATTATTTTAAAATTCTGTCAAATATCTGAGTCACCTGTAGAGAATTCTTTTTATTGTCTTCTCCCCCATCTCCTTGTTTTGGCATTTTGGTTCTGTTTTAGCATGTTACAGTTTTTGATGGAATCTTGACATTGTGGATGAAAAATTCTAGAGGCTTTGGGTTTTTATATTCCTTAGGAGAGGGTTATTTTTCCCTCTGGCAGGCAAATAATTTTGGAAGATCACCTAAATTCTGCCAAGGTTAGGTTTTATGCTGTAAATTTGGATTTCAGCCACCTAGCCACTTTCTCCTGCTGGGTTTTGTGGCGTTTCACTCTATGCATGCAGAGTTTAAGTATCAGCCAGAGAGTCTTGTGATGAATTTCAACACAGCCTTTTTAGGGCTTGTTTTTTCTTGGTTTCCTTCTTTCTAGAATTTATCCCTCAATCTCAGCTCCTTTGACAGCCCAAATCTCTAGTTTCTTAGCTAAGCAAGACTATGGCTTTCAGCTTGGGTTCTCATGTGCTCCCTTTCTGTAAAGAATTGCCCTGGCCAGGTCGCTCAGTTGTTTGGAGCACTGTCCCAAACAACCAAAGATTGTGGGTCTGATTCCCAGTCAGGGCACATACCTAGTTTGTGGGCTCCATCCCTGCTCATGAAGCCTAGGAGAGGCAACCAATCAATGTGTCTCTCATATTGTTATTTCTTTCTCTCTCACTCTGTCTCTCCCTTTCCCTTCCTCTCTCTCTAAAAAGTAATGAAAAAATGCCCTTGGGTAAGGATTAAAAAAGAAAAGAAGAGCCGTGCCTGGTGTAGCTCAGTGGATTGAGTGCAGGCCTACAGACCAAAAGATTGCCGGTTTGATTCCCAGTCTAGGGCACATGCCTGTGTTGCAGGACAGGTCCCCAGTGGAGGGCTCATGAGAGGCAACCACACATTAATGTTTCTGTCTCTCTCTTTCTCTTTCCTGTCCTCTCTCTCTAAAAATAAATAAATAAAATCTTTTTTAAAAAGTATTCAAAAAGAATCACAACTCCTCAAATCTTCTCTGTAGGGGTTCTCCAGTGCCTTCAGACGGTTGTATATATTATGTTCACTTTTACATAGTTTATATAGCTATATAGTTCTTTTTGGTAGGAAGGTTTTTTTTAACTTGATTTTTTTAATTGATATTTTTTTAGAGAGAGGAAGGGGAGGAAGAGAGAGAGAGAGAAACATTGATTTGTTGTTCCACTTCTTTATGCATCCATTGGTTGATTCTAGTATGTACCCTAATCAGGGATTGAACCCACAACCTTGGTGTATTGGGTCAGTGCCCTAACCATCTGAGCTACTTGGCCATGGTGAGAGGTTTTTATCTAATAAAAAATACACTGTTGTGGCCAGAACCAGAAGTCCTATGTGTGTGCATTTTTTTGATTAATTAATTTGTTTATTTTAATATGTTTTATTGATTATGCTATTACAGTTGTCCCACTTCTCCCCCTTCACTCCACTCCATCCTGCATACCCCCCTCCCTCCCACATTCCCCCACTATAGTTCATGTCCATGGGTCATACATATAAGTTCTTTGGCTTCTACATTCTTACCCTCCCTATTCTTACCCTCCCCCTGTCTATTTTCTACCTACCATTTATGCTACTTATTCTCTGTACCTTTCTCCCCTCTCTCCCCCTTGTACTCCCCTGTTGATAACCCTCCATGTGATCTCTATTTCTGTGGTTCTGTTCCTGTTCTAGTTGTTGGCTTAGTTTGCTTTTGTTTTAGGTGTGGTTGTTAATAACTGTGGGTTTGCTGTCATTTTTACTGTTCATATTTTTTATCTTCTTTTTTCTTAGATAAATCCCTTTAACATTTCATATAATAAGGACTTGGTGATGGTGAACTCCTTTAACTTGACCTTATCTGAGAAGCACTTTATCTGCCCTTCCATTCTACATGGAAGCTTTGCTGGATAGAGTAATCTTGGATGTAGGTCCTTGCCTTTCATGGTTTTGAATACTTCTTCCCAGCCCCTTCTTGCCTGAAAGGTTTCCTTTGAGAAATCAGCTGATAGTCTTGTGGGCACTCCTTTGTAGGTAACTGTCTCCTTTTCTGTTGCTGCTTCTAAGATTCTTTCCTTATCTTTAATCTTGGGTAATGTACTTATGATGTGCCTTGGTGTGTTCCTCCTTGGGTCCAGCTTCTTTGGGACTCTCTGAGCTTCCTGGACTTCCTGGAAGTCTATTTCCTTTGCCAGATTAGGGAAGTTCTTCATTATTTGTTCAAATAAGTTTTCAATTTTTTGTTCTTCCTCTTCTCCTTCTGGCACCCCTATAATTCGGATGTTGGAACGTTTAAAGATGTCCTGGAGGTTCCTAAGCCTCTCCTCACTTTTTTGAATTCTTGTTTCTTCATTCTTTTCTGGTTGGATGTTTGTTTCTTCTTTCTGGTCCACACCATTGATTTGAGTCCCAGTTTCCTTCACATCACTATTGGTTCCTGGTACATTTTCCTTTATTTCACTCAGCATAGCCTTCATTTTATCATCTAATCTGTGACCAAATTCAACCAATTCTGTGAGCATCCTGATTACCAGTGTTTTGAACTGTGCATCTTATAGATTGGCAATTTGTTGCTTAGTTGTATTTCTTCTGGAGCTTTGATGTGTTCTTTCATTTGGGCCATTTTTTTTTGTCTTGGTGCGCCTGTTACGTAAAGGGGCGGAGCCTTAGGTGTTCACCAGGGCAGAGCAACCCAATGCACTATGCTGGGACGCTGTATGTGGGGGAGGGGTCCGAGAGGGAACAATGGCGCTTGCTCCGCTCTCTGCCTGTTTTCAGTCACTCCCTCTGCTACCCACAATCAAACTGGGCCCTTCTGGTGCTGCTTCCCCAGTGGGTGGGTTTGTGTACGTTCTAGGACCCTGTGGGTCTCTCCAACGAATTCTCCTGTGAGGCTGGGAGTTTCTCCTGCTGCTGCCTCAGCCCCCACAGTGGTTTTCAGTGAGTGGTTTGAGGCTTTATTTCCCCACACTGGAACTTTGGGTTGCACGGTCTATCACCTGGTCCACCAGCTGCTGCCTGGCCAGTCAGCTGCAGCTTTGCCCACCCCACTCCACAATCTGCCACCTTGCTGGGTCCGCCAGCTGCCACCTTGCCGTGAGTCCTCTCTCCCCCTCCTACCGATCTGGATGAATGTGTCTTCTTTATATCCTTCGTTGTCGGACTTCCATACAGTTCGATTTTCTGTCAGTCCTGGTTGTTGTTTTTTTTTTTTTTAATTGTTGTTGTCCTTCTTTTGGTTGTGTGAGGAGGCACAATCTGTCTACTTTCGCCTCCATCTTGGCTGGAAGTCCCCTATGTGTGTTTTTGACAGGGATGTTAAGTGAAAGTTTTCATACATCAGAGCAACTTTGGTGATTTAGATATCACAGAAACCACCCATTTTTTTATTGACTTCGTCCACTTTACAGTGTATTTAACGTTCACTTTTGTGGATCTATTACTAGATCTACTTCTCAGGGAATTTCTTTTTAGTCACTTTTCTCATGGAAGGAAAAATTAGATTTTTAAAATCTTTTCCAGTCTGATCTTTATAGAGGCTTTCTTTTTAAATATTTTAATTTCAACTCTTTGGAATTCTTAGTCAGTGACATCCCAATATTTCAAATGTAAGGTAAAGGATTAGTTCTAAAACAGAATAAGTTTTGAGTTTTCTGTTCTCTTTTGGATTGTCTGTGCAATGTGTTGGATTTTGTACATACTACATTTTCCTTACAGACACATATTTTCTTTTTTTATTTTTAAGGATTTTATTTATTTTTAGACAGGAGGGAGAAAGAAGGAGAGAAGTACCAGTGTGTGGTTGCCTCTCATGCGCCCCCTACTGGGGGCCTGGCCCACAACACAGGAGTGTGCCCTGACTAGAAATTGAACCAGGTGACCCTTTGGTTCAACTCAGCCTGCACTCAAACCACTGAGCTACACCAGCCAGAGCTATTTTCTAATAAACTCATCATTAAAATCAGAAATCAGAGGAGATATATTTGTGGTATAATTTAGACATTGTGTTGTTTAATTCTATAGTGATTACTTTGATTTCATGTTTATAAGATAGCCATTCTAAATGGAATTATGCTAGCTCTGAAGATTTTTCCATGAAAAAAAATTTTCTTCAGTGAGTTCTATTTCCATTTTAATTTTATGATATTTTTTCTTCACAGTTCATATAAATTATTTTTTAAATTTGTTTTTATTACATTTTTATTGGGGCTAAATGTTTTTCAGTTTACAGCATTTTTTTTTTAAAGATTATATTTATTTATTTTTAGAGAAAGGGGAAAGGAGGGAGGGAGAGAGAGGGAAAGAAACATCAGTGTGTGGTTGACTCTCACACGCCCCCCACCAGGGACCTGGCCTACAGTCCAGGCATGCACTCTGACCGGGAGTCGAACCGTCAACTCCTTGGTTTGTAGGCGGGCACTCAATCAGCTGAACCACATCAGCCAGAGCTACTGCATATTTTTCTTTAAATAAATTTTTTTTTATCCTCACCAGAGGACACTTTTTCATTCCTTTTAGAGAAGAAGGGAGAAAGAGAAAGAAATATCAGTGTGAGAGAGAAACATCAATCAGTTGCCTTCTCATGTGCACACTGACTGGGGATCAAACCTGCAACTTGGGTATGTGCCCTGATGGAATCCAGCCCCTGACCCTTCTGTCTAGGGGATGATCCTCCAACCAACTGAGCCGCTGCGTGGGCCAGGGCTGAACTGCATATTTTAAAGTATTGCTGCCCAAAGTGTGGCCTGAGAACTAGTGGTAGTTTGAGAACTCTTTGTTTCTGCTTGAAACAAAATAATTTATGGAAAGCCAGTAAAAGTTTAGAAATGCTATAGCATTTGACATTATAGCTACATTCTTATAAGATTATGTGTCTACAATGGGTTGGTCAAAAGCAAAATTACTTGTTCACTACAGATAGTTTGAGAAGCATTGTTGTGGGGTTTTTTTCTTAATTTTTAGGGAAAGGGGAAAGAAGGGAGAAAGGGAGAAAACATCAATGTGTGGTTGCCTCGTGCTCCCCCTATTGGGGACCTGACCTGCAACCCAGGCACTTGCCCTGACTGAGAATCGAACCACTGCCCTTTGCTTTGCAATCTGTTGCTCAATCCACTGAGTCATACAAGCCAGGGCAGAGAAGCACTGTTTTAAAGGACAGTTTGATTCCTTATCAACCATCTATATAAAGTTTTATAAATCCTAGCTGCTTCCGTTGTAAGTTTTCTTTTTTGGACTTCATATGAATTTTGGTCACATTGTGTAGATCTAAATTTTGTAAAGTTTTGGGGGGTTAATTTTTAGTTAATAAACTTTATTATTTTGAGTATAGTATTAATAGTTTAAAATTGTCTTGGGTTTTTTTTTTTCAAACTTTTTTTCCTCTGGGTCCATTCAGCAATTAACAGTGTTACTGAAAACATGATAGGATAGCAGTGTAAAGCTGAATCCAACCTTCCTGAATTCCAGTCAAGATGGTGGTGTAAACAATAAAATGTAATTTAAAAAAGAGAAATGTGTTATGCAGTACAATAATAATAAAGCTGTTTTTTCATTTAGTAACAAACAAAAACAAACAAAAAAACCTTCCTTAGTTATCACATTTTTTCTTGTTCTGTGACTATCAGGTCATTGTTAAAGTGCCAAAAAGATGAGGGAAAGGTGGATGGTAGCCCCTGGCTGGGTGGCTCAGTTGTTTGCAGTGTCATCCTGTACACTAAAAAGGTTGTAGGTTCGATCCCCCATCAGGGCACATGCAGAAGGCAGCCATCCACCTTCTCTCACATTGATGTTTCTCTCTCTCCCTTCCTCTCTCTAAAATCAATAATAAAAAAATATCCAGGGGTGAGAATTTAAAAAAAGAAGAAAAGGTGGATAGCAGAAGCCAAGAACTGACTAGATTGGTCTACATGAGAAAGGATGTGCGAGGAAAGGGAGGAACAAAGAGAGGAGATCCAAGAACAGTGGAGAGAAAGAACAGTTTTGGAGTTTATGGAGAAAGGGTTAAGTGAGATTAGAAAGGAGACTTTGGGAAAATATTTATATTCAAAGGTTTTTAGAATGTTTTGTTGTATAATTCCCCTTTTGCTGCTTTTTCAAAAGATCACTAATAAAGACTTTGGTCACTTTTTGATATTTTTGTAGTTTATATTTCTTTTGCATCTATCACTTTGTTGGGATACACCTCAAGTCAGTTTATTTCTGTTGAGGTTACATGAATGTAAGATGTGTATATTTGAATTCTACCTTTTAATTCTTCAAAGTCATCAGAAAAATTTTCATAATATTAGAAACTCTTTGTAGACATTTTTTTACTTGTTCTTCCCCATATTCCTTAAAAATACAGTTTTTGATGGCCCAGTTTCATTCCAATGAATGAATGTAGCAATGTTCAGTTAACCATTCCTTTAATATTGGGCATTTAGGTATTTGTCATGTTTTTGCTAAAATAACTAATGTTGAAATTATTAACTTGATTATTCATTCCCCCCAGTCTTTGCATGTCTAATTATCTCAAGAAGAATTATTATTGGATTGAAAGTTATAAACATCAAATTCAAGTGCAAAAGCAATTGTTTGAAGTTACTAATAATTTTCACTGAGTAAATACTGCCAGGGAACATCTTGAAGGTCATAAAATCTTTTTAACAATGATGACCGACTTGACATTAATCTTCTCTAATCCCTGGTTTTCAGACAGTCACTGACCAAAAGAATCAGAGAGATGAGAACCTCAATTTGGTGTCCCATGATAATCTATTTCAAGACTTACCAGATTTTATTAATCAGGAAGTTTTTCCTTTTCTTCGGTTATGTCCTCCTTTCCAAAGAATAGAGATACTTTGTACCTTTTTATTTGTATAGTTCATAGTGAAGTTTTTAAAATTACTTTGTTCCTTGTTTTTCTCTTTTCTCTACTGAATAGTATAATCATTATGATAAATTACATTTGTATAATGTTTCATTTGTTATGGTACTTTGATATATATCATTTAACTTAATCTACATGACTTCCCTGATGGGCCAAATCTGTATTTTACAAGAGAAAGAAATGAAATTCTACTGCCAGGGTACCCTGTTAAGTTGTAGAACTGGGCCACAAACGCAGGGTTTTCGATGTATTATCCAGGCAATGCAGAGTACTAATTACGATTCTAGAGCTAGAGTGCTTAGCTTCAAAACATAGCTGTGTCATTACTAGCTCTTGGGAAAGTTTATCTCTTTGCCTCTGTGCAATGGGAAAAAGAATAGTCCCCATCTAATAAGGTCATAATGAGGAGTAGGTGAATTAATATATATAAAGTGTGTAGAAGACTGTCTGACATAAAATAAATATTCAGTGAAAGTTAGCTGTTATTACTATGACAGTTCTACCACCTTCACCATTGCCGCCACTACCATATCACAGTCTTTGATTTCCAGAGCTGGCAGCATGTTTTTCTTTTACAATGTTGCCTTTTGGGGTTAAGTTCTGGGAGCAATTATTTTGGAGATTCTAGTGAAGTTTTTGGTTTATTTGCAGAAGAGCAAGACATTGAAGAAAGTGAGAAAAGGCAGAGAAAGAAAAAGGGTACCAAACGGAAACGAGATGGGAGGGGTCAAGAAGAAGGGACTTTGGCTTATGACCCGAAACTGGATGATATGCTTGACCGAACCTTGGAGGATGGTGCTAAGCAGCACAATCTGACAGCTGTCAATGTGCGAAACATCCTTCACGTGAGTCATCCTGGGACGGCTATGTAATTGGAATGGAAATTTTTCAGGGAAAGCAACAAAAGTACTCAGAAAATTCTTGACTTGTGATATGTAAATTACTAATTTTGTGAGTTACTTATGGCAAAACATTTTACATTTCGAGATAACTTTCTTTTTACACTCAGCACAAGTTTGAAATCTAAACACATGTTAAAGAAGAGCTTAACTGGGAAGATAAACAGTTCCTCTGTTTTCTTCCACTGATTTGATTGTTTACTGTATTATGTATAAGATTTGAAGATGAAAATGTTCACATTGGATTTACTTTTTTGTGGGTTAATATGCCTGAAAAGATGTCCAGTTAACAGTACTTTGCACATATGCAAATACTGTTCTTTGATATGTAGTAACAGAGTTATTTACAAAGCCTTTGTTGTTTATTACTGTTTCTCGTAAGCATATAGTAACCTCAGCATCTCTTTTAATGAGAGCCATTCCTAGTCCCTGTAGCAGCTAATAAAATTAGTCCATTTGCTGCTGCATTGCTTGAAGCTGTGTGTTTTTGCCCAAAACTTGCTGCTTCGCTTTCCGTTGCCTTGTATTACTTCAGTCTGAAGCCATTTAAATATCTAGTTATTTGTCTTTACATATGTCTAGCAGAATTACAGAGAGATGAATATTATTTAGATGCCACATCTTTGTTGCATGATGTGAAATTTCATCTTTCTCCAGGAAGTAATCACAAATGAACATGTGGTAGCAATGATGAAAGCAGCCATCAGTGAAACAGAAGATATGCCAATGTTTGTGAGTAGTTTGTCAATTTTTTAATGTCATAGACCAGAGCTTCCTGTCAACTGGCTAAGTGTAGGAGGCCACTGTAAATAGTTTTACAATAGGGGGTAAAGTTAGCATCTCAAAACCCAAAAATCACATGATGATTTTTATTGTCTCTTTTCTTCTCATTTTCCCCTCTTTAGGAGCCCAAAATGACACGCTCTAAACTTAAGGAAGTGGTGGAAAAAGGAGTGGTGGGTGTTCTGTTTTTTCTTTATTGTTTATTTAGGTTGGTAAATAAGATGTAATTTCAGGGTATTTGGAGGGACAAATATAGGAAAAATTTAAAGTGGTCTGGATTTGCTTTCTTAAAGATTTGTAAAAGATAGGTAAAGACAGAATATATAAAAATCATTATCATAGTTTATTTTTATTTTAGTTGACATGGAAATACTGATTTTTTGGAAGTACTAGAGAACCATTTAAAATTGTTGAAAGCAATGAGAGAGGTCAGTTTTTCTATTCATGTTATATGTGGCAGTGTTTAGAGTAGTGTTTTTCAGAGTATGTCTCAGGGACCGTGTGTATCAAAATTACCCAAGTATGGGTTCCCAGGAGTGCTTATTAAAAATGAACATTCTTGGGCTCACCTTAGACCTAGAAATGGGGACCCATGGGTAGGTCCTAGAAATATTTATTGTTGGAAACATACTAGTTCTGCCCTTGCTTGTGTGGCTCAGTGGATTGAGCACTGGCCTGTGAACCAAAGGGTCACCAGTTCGATTCCCAATCAGGGCACATGCCTGGGTTGCAGGCCAGATCCCTGGTTGGGGGCGTATGAGAGGCACATACACATTGATGATTCTCTCGCTGTCTTTCTCCCTCCCTTCCCCTCTCTAAAAATAAATAAATAAAATCTTGTTTTCAAAAAAGAAGAAGAAAACATACTAGTTCTTTTTTTTTAAGGTTTTAAAAAAGATTTTATTATTTATTTATTTTTAGACAGAGGGGAAGGGAGAGAGAGAAACATCAATGTGTGGTTGCCTCTTATGTACCTCCTACTGGGGACTTGGCCCACAACCCAGGCATATGCCCTGACTGGGAATTGAACCGGCGGCCCTTTGGTTTGCAGGTTGGCGCTCAGTCCACTGAGCCACACAGCCAGGGCTAAAGATTTTATTTATCTATTTTTAGAGAGGGAAGAAGGGAGGGAGAGAAACACTGATCAGCTGCCTCCCACATGCCCCCAACCAGGGACCTAACCTGAAACCCAGGCATAGACCCTAACCAGGAATCAAACTGGCAGCCTCTCAGTTCACAGGCTGGCACTCAATCTACTAAGCCACATCAGCCAAGGCAATACTAGTGTGTTGTTTTGCACACTAAATTATGAGAACCAGTTGAAGACTTCCAAAGTATTTTGGTACAGCAAGGTCTTCAATGCTTGGAACCATGTTACATCCTAATTATCAACATCTCTTGTCCAGTTTGTGCTTACCTTCTGTGACAGTGCAGGTGCTAGTTCTGAGGGAGTCCATTCCATCTCTGATAGGAAGGAAGGTGACCCAAAATGCTATTATAATTTTGGTCTCATTTTCTGGTTCAGTTCCTTGCAACCCTGTACAAGAAACGTATGTTCCTCTTCCACGTGACCTTTCCTCTAGTTGAAGAAATCTAGTATGTCTTCTTGTAACATTCTTTTCTTACTAATTATCCTCTAATTTTTTATTAGTCCTTGTGTGACAATTCTTTGTATAGCTTTACAGACACCATTTTCTTGATGTGCCTAGTTTGTTTGTATCCTCTAAAAGTATGCCAACAGTGGAATCTCCTGCTCCAGATGTGAGTTAACTACTACAGATTAAGGTTAGGTTATCCCCTCAGTGTTCCAGATACCATATTTCTCTCTTTAAAAAAAATTTTTTTATTGATTTTACTTATTTATTTTAATTTTATTTTATTACTTTGAGAGAGAGAGGAAGGGAGGGAAAAAGAGAGAAAAGAGAGGGAGAAAAATATCAATGTGCAAGAGATTCAGTTGCCTCACGAACACTCCCAAGTGGGGATTTATACCACAACTGAGGCATGTACTCTGACTGGGAATCGAACTGGTGACCTTTCAGTTCGCAGGCCGGTGCTCATCTACTGAGTCACAGCAGCCAGAGCTTATTTGTTGATTTTAGATAAAGAGAAGAGAGGAGGAAAGAGAAACATTGATTTGCTCTTTATACATTCATTGGTGGTTTCTTAGATGTGCCCTGACCGAGGATCAAACATGCAATCTTGGCATATCCAGACGATGCACCAACCAACTGAGCTAGTGGCCAGGGCCCCATATTTCTCTTAATGCAGCCTGAGTTTGCACTGGTTGGTTTTTTTTTTGACAGCCACATCATGTTTTTTAGTTTAATCGACTTACCTAGGTTGCATAAAGTGAAATGTCATTGTTCTGCAGGAAATTACACAAATGAATATGTGGTAGCTGTGATGAATGCAGCCATCACTGAGACAGAAGTATGCGAAGTTAGCCTGACACATAGAGTGTAATTAACATTAATTCCATGTTTGATTTGGAAAGAAAGACCGAGGAGATCCAAGTCAGGCTCTGGATTATGTTTATCAACCATGAATATAGGTGTAGAGAAGTTGAACAACCCAAGACTATAGTTTATTAGTTTATGTGGAGAACAGGATTAGAGTCCCTCTTGCTTCTTTTTAGATTTTGACTTTTTTTAATCCTCATCCTAGGGTATGTTTATTGATTTTAGGGAGAGAACGAGAGAGAAAAACAAAGATGTGAGAGAGAAACATCAATTGGTTGCTTCCCATATGTGCCCCGAACCTGGTAATTGAACCCGTAGCCTAGCTATGTGCCCTGACTGGGGATTGAACCTTAAGACCTTTTGGTATACAGGATGGTGCTCCAACCAGTTGAGCCACCTGGCCAGGGTCCTCTTGCTTCTTAATGCTTAGTAGACTGACTCCAGTATGCTTCCAGATGCTGCCTTGCCTTCCTGATGGATTTGACAATAGGGAAACTGATTGATTCAGAAACAAACATGGGAAGGGGTGTGGACCTGAATCACATCATCCCCTTTACGTTGTACAGGTCTAGCTACACAGAGCTAGATAAGTGGCCAGAACATGGTGGGGCTAAGGAGATGTGGAAAACCTGAGGTTCCTTGTAGAGACAGACCTAGTGGCCTGTTGGGTTTTGTTCATAAGGTGATTTTGATTGGGTCACAAGTTAATGGTCAAGAAATTATACACTCCAGTGGTACTTTGTCAGTAGTATGTAGGAGTGTTAGAAAATTCTTTAAAAGACTTTCCCCCCTAACTCTGCTGTTTAAAAACACATGCAAAGTTGAAATAATTGTAATGAATCTGTATTCCATCTACATTTAACAATTGTAAAATTTTACCATATTTGCTTTATTATTCTATATATATCTATCTATTGTTTTTTTCTGTATAATTTGAAAATAAGTTGTGGACAACTTGACACTTCACCCCTAAATCCTTTCATAATAACTATTTATGGCTGGCTTTTTGGAGACATTATTAGGGTAGATTTATGTAATATTGAGTACAAAAAATATTGATGTCAAAAGGCTACTATCACCTATAATATTGTAGTTTACAAGTAATTTTTACATTCATTATTCCCTGTGAACCGAAGCTGTGATACAAAGTAGGCAAGACAGATCCAGAGTCTTACTAGGTTTAAGGCAGAAATGCTAATGATGGAAATAGATTCTCTCCTTTTCCTTTGTCAAGCTCTGATAAATATAGTAGTTGAGAGTGTGCCCTCAGGGATAATCAGTACTCTTAGCTTAGTGCAAATCAGTGGTAGGTATGGCTCTTTGTGATGGTAAAGAGAAAGTAAAAATGAAGAACAGTTTATTTCAGATAAGAGAACTTAATAATTTATATTCTTTGTTGGTAGGTAATTCCAACATGGAATATTTCACCAATTAAGAAGGCCAATGAAATTAAGGTAAATTTGGAAGAGGTAATTCTTATTGTTTTCCAGAAAGAATTAATCAGTTTTGAAACCTAAGTACTCTCTATTTGTTAATGTTATGGGGACTTTTAATTTAAGCTTTCAAAATTCCGGCTTTAATTTTTCCATTCTGGTACTCCTAGGTTTGACTTTTTTGTTGTTGTTGAAATTTTGCTTTTATATATATATTTTATTGATTATGCTATTACAGTTGTCCCATTTCCCCCTCTTATTCCCCTCCGCCCTGCACACCCCCTCCCACCCACGTTCCCCCCCTTTAGTTCATGTCCAGGGGTCGTACATATAAGTTCTTTGGCTTCTACATTTCCTATGCTATTCTTAACCTCCCCCTGTCTATTTTCTACCTACCATTTATGCTACTTATTCTCTACCTTTTCCCCCTCTCTCCTCCTCCCCTGCTAATAACCCTCCATGTGATCTCCATTTCTGTGATTCTGTTCCTGTTCTAGTTGTTGGCTTAGTTTGCTTTTGTTAGGTTTGATTTCCTTGCTAGGCATCTCTTTAAACCCTGCTTGTTGCTACCTGCTTTAGCTCATTGTGCTCTTTGGATTTTTTTTTCCTGCTCTGCCTTTCCCCCTTTATTTTCCACATACATACGATTTATGTTTCCTATTTACTCCATTTCTCTCTGCAATTGTATTTATGAAGCCTCCTCAGTTTGTGGATATCAACCTTGAAGAAGATGACTCCTCAGATGAAGAGTACCAGCCAGATGATGAAGAAGAAGATGAGACTGCTGAAGAGGTCAGTGGTGACACTTGTGAGCGTTAGTGGATAATATAGGAAAAATTGGCTCCATAAGGCAGAGTGTATTTTGCTTCCTTAGTAAGATCACCTGTTCTTTTTTTTAAAAGATTTTACTTATTTATTTTTAGAGAGAGGGGAAGAGAAGGAGAGAAACATCAATCAGTTGCCTCTTGCCCACCCCCAACTGGGGACCGGGTCTGAAACCCAGGCATGTGCTCTGACTGGGAATCGATCCAGTGACCTTTCAGTTCATAGGCCAGCGCTCATTGAGTGCAATAGCCAGGGCATCACCTGTTCTTTTTTGTACTCATTGTTTGCACAAATCTAAGACTGTGAAGTGGTTTCTCTTCACACTCTTAATTTTTCACATCTTGTATTATGAAATATAACACATATATAACACACAGAACTGCACATAGAATAAAAATAAAAATACACAGCTTAATTATGAAGCTATTTCTCATGAAATTTCTCGAGTTGTTAAATATAACATTGCTAGGGTACCTCTTACTTGCCATTCCTAATTATAATCATTTCTCTCCCCCTAAAGATAACTACTATCCTGACTTTTTGATAATTACTTCCTGTTTTTTCTTTATAGTTATATCATCTAAATGTGTAGCTCTGCACACTGTAGTTCAATTTTTTACTGGTTTTGAACCTTATATAAATGGGCCCATAGTGTATGTATTCTTTTGTGTCTGACTTTTTTGTGTGTGCAACATTAATCCTTTGAGATACTGTTGCTTATGGCTATAGTTAATATTCATTTTTGCGTAATATTATATTTTTAATGTATTCTTTGACTTGTTTGTAAAAGGATTTTAAATGAATGCCTTACAATTTTACAAAGTTTGCATTGCTGATGAGCGCAGTGATGTGATGATCCCTGTCCCCACCTTCAGAATATTAAGCTTCTATTTACATTGTATTTTCCTTTACTCTGACTGATTGAGTGGTTGATATTTTGTGATTCATTCTCTTGAGGTACTTGAGCCTCAGTGGAATAAGGTAGAGGCAGAAGTACAAAAGTGACCTGGATTTGTTTTGTAGAGTTTATTGGAAAGTGATGTTGAAAGCACTGCTTCATCTCCACGTGGAGCCAAGAAATCCAGATTGAGACAGTCTTCTGAGATGACTGAAACAGATGAAGAGAGTGGCATACTATCAGAGGTGAGTCTGCATCATACAAAAGAGATAAGTTATAACTGTATAAATAGATTATTTATCCATGGTAATTGTGAGCTATTACGCTTGGCCAAACGTGAATCAAGATCAGTAATTATGCCACTATCTTCCCAGTATTTCTGACTGGTTATAACTGTTCGGATTTCAAAGTCTCTTAAGTAGATAAACATTTAAGAGAAAACTGAACTCAGTGATAGGGAGAGAGCTTTTCTGAGTTCTCATTAAGGGACCAAATACGAGTGATTAGCAGAGTTTCTTTCCTTTTGTGTTTTTCATACCTCTTTTCTAATATTGTCCTAAAGCCATTTTTATTAGATTTCCCACTTTTGGTAACATAAGTAACATCTTGTTGGCTTCATTGGAAATAGCATGAAACCTAATTAGATTAATATACTTGGCAGCGTCTTTGTTTTCATGTGCCTCTCTCCCCCCGCTTTTTTCCACCTCTCTCTTTTACTCCCTCCCCATTTATTTTTTAATGTGCTTGTGTCTTCTAATCAGGCTGAGAAAGTCACCACACCTGCCATCAGGCACATCAGTGCTGAGGTAGTGCCCATGGGGCCCCCACCCCCGCCAAAGCCCAAACAGACCAGGGATAGTACTTTCATGGAGAAGTTGCATGCTGTGGATGAGGAACTGGCTTCCAGTCCGGTCTGCATGGATTCTTTCCAGGTAAACATAATTCTAAATTGCTGAGAGAGTCAAATTGAATCATTTAGTTGTTGCTCAGGTTGGGAAGGGAGAAGGGAAGATACTAAATTCTGTTATAATAAGTCACAGTCATGAAATTTTAGGTCTTTGATACTCTATTTGGATTGTGCTATCTTATTGTGAGAATGGCAACTCCTGAGGAAGGAGTAAGGTATGTGAAAGAGCATTCTTAAGTGCAGAACATGGGAACCACCACAGCAGATTCCCCCAGTACTAGCCTTTACCACAACTGCCCGTTTTCTCCCTCTTTCTCACTCTCTGCACATATGTATTTTTTCCTGAATCACTTTAGAGCGTGTGGCAGTTGTGATGCTGTTTGACTCCTAAATACTTTCATGTGTATTTCGTAAAAATGAGGACATTCAGTTAGGAAAATAAAGACACAGAAATGTTACCTAATCTATTAAAGGTTTTGTTTAGATTTTACCATTTGTCCTACTAATGTCTTTTATAGAAAAATACATTTTTTTTTACTCACACAGGAGCCAGTCTAGAATTATATATTGTATTTAGTTATCTTGTCTCTTAGTCTCTTTTAATCTGGAAGAGTTTCTCAGTCTTTCTTTGTCTTTCATAGCTTTGACATTTTTGAACTGTACAGACCAGTTATTTTATAGAATGTACCTCAATTTTGGTTTTTCTGATATTTTGTCACAATAGGATTCAGATTATACACTTTTGGCACAAATGCCATGGCAGTGATGTATCCTTTTTGGTACAGTTCAGCATAGCAGGAGGCAGTCACATCCCTCATGTTAATTTTTAACATGTTTCAGGTGGTGACTGCTTGGTTTCCTCACTGTAAAATTATCACTTTTCCATTTTAAAATTAATTAGTATGTTTTTTATGAGGATATACTTTGAGGACAAAGATCTTTTTACCCTCTGCTTTTATAATCCATTACTTATTCTTGTTTGAATAATCATTACCATGGTCATTATCAAATGATGACTTTCTAAATTTCATCATTTCGCCAGTTTTTAATATTCTAAGTTTTCCCCACCAGTCTTACAGGTCAGTGAAATTTCGTCACCTTGCTTTGGAGTGACTGAGTAGTTGTGTTGGGGGCAGTAGTGTTTTATATAACCATTTATTCATACACATACTTAATGATTGAAGTTGGGGAATAACAGTGTATAAGAAAGAAAATGTCCTTCTTCTTTGGACCTCACAGTCTGTTGGGGAGAGAGAGAGACCGTGGACACGTAAATCATTTCACATAGTAGTAAGTGCTGTGAACTAAATGCAAACAAGGAAAGGAGGTAGAGCCTGTGAGAGTCCTCTACGTAGCATGGTCAAGAAAAGGCCTCTTGAGGAGGGGGTATTTGAGCCGAGATCTGAATGAGAAGGAGCCAGGCATCTAAAAGATCTGGGGGAAAAGGGTTTGTTCAGAGGAAGTGGCACATTCAAAGTTCCTTGTGTAGACAGCTTTGCCTAGTCAAGGGGTAAAAACTAGCTGCCCCGTAGGGATCATGGGAAGTAGTAGTAGGAGTGGGGTCAGAGAGCTAAGCAAGAATGGGAGATCGTGAGGGTTTTGGAAAACCATGATAAAGAATTTAGATTTTATTTTAATATTTAGAAAAGCTTTTTGTGATATTTTATTGTTTTAAATAATGTTTTATTTTTCAATTACAGTTGACATACACTATTATATTAGTTATAGGTATATAACCTACTGATCAGACATTTATATAACTTACGAAGTGATCAGCCCAGTAAATCTAGCACCCATCTGGTACCATACGTAGTTATTACAGTATTACTGACTATATTCCCTATGCTGTGTTTTACACCCCCATGACTGTTCTGTAACTGCCAATTTGTACCTCTTAATCCCTTCACCTTTTTCACCATTCCATGCAATTCCCCTCCCATCTGGCAAGTGTCAAAATGTTCTCTATATCTGATTCTGTTTCTGGTATGCATGTTCATTTATTTTGTTTTTTAGATCGCACATATAAATGAAATCATGTGGCATTTGTTTTTCTCTACCTTACTTCACTCAGCAAAATTAGGTCTGTGCATGTTGTTGCAGATGTCAAGATTTCATTCATTCTTACAGCTGAGCCATATTTCATTGTGTATGTGTACCACTCCTTCTTTATCCATTTATCTATTGATAAACACTTAGGTTGCTTCCAGATCTTGGGTATTCTAAATAATACTGTAATGAACATATGGATGCATATGTCTTCTTACACTTGATCTTAGCCAAAAGGCTGAGAAGTGATGCATATGTCTGTTTGATTTAGTGATTTAGGTTTCTTTGGGTAAATACCTGGAAGTGGATTTGCTGGGTCTTTTGTTGTCTTGTTATATAGCCTTTGTTTTAAAGTTAGTTTTGTCTGGTATAAGTATTGCCACCCCAGCTCTTTCTGTTTTTTGTTTTTGTTTTCATTTTCATAAAATATCTTTTTCCATCACTTCACTTTTCAGTCTGTGTGTTTTTCAATCTGAAATGAGTCTCTTATAGACAGCATGTGCAAGGGTCTTGATTTTTTTAATCCATTCAGCCTCCATATATCTTTTGATTGGAACATTTAATCCATTTGTATTTAAAGTATTGTGGATAGAAATCAATAAATATATTTTAAAAAAATAAAGTATTGTGGATAGACCCTACCCTACTATCGATACCCTACCCTACTATCGATAGCCAAGAGCTCAGTTGAATAGAGCATTGTCTGCACACCCCAAGGTTGCAGGTTTGATCTCTGGTTAGGCCACATACAAGAAGCAACTAATGAATGCATAAAATAAGTGGAACAATAAATTGATGTTTCTCTCTCTTTCTCCCCTCTTCTCCTTTCCTGTCTCTCTCTAAAATCAATCAGTAAAAAAAATTAGAGTAATTGGTAATAGATATGTATTTATTGCCATTTTATTATTCATATTCAGGTTGTTCTCAATGATGGTTATTCTGTAGCTTTTTTAAAGATTTTTTTTTTCTTTATTTTTAGAGAGGGGGGAAGAGAGGGAGAAAGTGAGGGAGAGAAACATCGATCAGTTACTTCTCACATGCACCCTGCCCCAGACTGAACTCACAACCCAGGCATGTGCCCTGACCGGGAATCGAACCAGTGACCCTTTGCTTTGTGAGATGACACCCAACAGTGCCAAACCAATCAGAGTAGAACACAAAGGATTTTTAGAATAGTGGAAGGATTCTGTATGATACTATAATGGTAGATACAGGTCATTGTACATGTGTCCAAACCCATAGAATATACAGCATTGATAGTAAGCCCTAATGTAAACTAGGGACCTGGCCCACAACCCAGGTGTGTGCACTGACTGGGGATCAAACCTCGAACCATCAGCATTTGAGCCAGCGCTCAATCCATATCACTGAGCCACATCAGCTAGGAATGTTCTATAGTTTAGTCGTAATTTTGATATGGTTGTAGGAGGATGCCAGTACCACGTTTATATACTTTGCTGTTTTTACCAGATGGCCTTTTGGTGGTATTTTCTGACTGATGTTAAAAATTTCCCTTTGGTTGGGGTGTAGTAGAGCCAGAGAGGAAACAAATCTGTTAGGAGTGGTTGCAGTAATCTAGGGAGGACTTTCTGAGTTGATCTGCAGATTCAGATTTCTCTCTAAATTTCAGTTGCTTTTTTTTTTCTTCAGGAATTTGAAGCGTATCCTAAAATTCATATGGAAATGAAAGGGGCCAGAATAGCCAAAACAGTCTTTAAAAAGAACAGAGTTGGAAGTCTGTACCTTCCGATTTCAAAAGTTATTACAAAGTTACAGTTAATCAAGACAGTCTAGTACTGACATGAGAACAGACATATTAAATTGATAGAATAGAATTCAGAGTCCAAAAATAAACTGTTACAGTGGTCACTAGAGTTTTGACAAGTGTGCCAAGACTGATTAATGAAGAAAGAGGAGTCTTTTCAACAAATGGTACTGAGACAACTGGAAATCCACATACAGAAGTATAAAGTTAGACCTTTACCTTACGTCACACACAACAATTCACTCAAAATAGATCATTGACCTAAATTTTAGAGCTAAAACTATAAGGTCTTAGAAGAGAACATAAGAGTAAATCTTTGTAATTTTTGATTAGACAGTGATTTCTAAAACCAAAAGCAAAAGTGACAAAAGAGAAAATAGATACATTGGGCTCATCAAAATTACTGGGAAAAACTTTGTGTTTCAAAGGATACCGTGACAGAAGTGAAGACAACCCACAGAGTGAGAAAATAATTGCAAATCATATATCTGAGAAGGGAGTCATATCCATAATACGTAATGAACTCTCATAATTCAACAATAAAAAGATAATCGAATTAAAAACTGGGACAGAAGGGAGGGGTTTCGGGGATGGCTGAAAAAGGGGAAGGGATTAAGGTGTACAAATTGCGAGTTAAAACAGTCAGGGGTTGTAAAGTACAGCATAGGGAGTATAGTCAACAATATTTTAATAACTATGTATGGTGTCAGATGGGTACTTGACTTTTTGAAGTGGTCACTTTGTAAGTTATATGAATGTCTAATGACTATATCATATACCCCAAACTAATGTACTGTATGTCAACTACAATTGAAAAAGTAAAAAAAAAAAATTAATGGGCAAAGAATATGAATAGACATTTCTGCACAGAAGATATACAAATGGCCAATAAACACATGAAAAGATACTCACCATTGTTAGATTAGGAAAGTGCAAATCAGCACTACAATGAGATACTACTTCACACACACTAGGACAGCTATAATTAAAAAGATGTTCAATAGCAAGTGTGGGTAAGGATGCGGAGAAAAGTGGAACCCTCTAGGAATGTAAAATGATGCAGCTTCTTTGGAAAATGGTTCAATGATTTCTCAAAAAGTTAAACATAGTTACCATATGACCCGAAAGTTCCTTTTCAAAAGAATTGAAACCATGTAAAAATGTGTACACAAATGTTAAAACATAATTATTCATAATAGCCCCAAAGTGGAAACAATTTCAATTTTTATCAATTAACAAATGAATGAACCAAATATTTATATATAATGGAATATTATTGTGCAATAAAAAGGACAAAGTATTGATACATGCTAAAAAATGGATGAACTTTGAAAACATTATGCTTAAGTAAAAAAAGCCAGAGACAGAAGGCCACATACCGTATAATTCCATTTATATGAAATATCCAGCATAAGCAAATCTGTAGAGATGTAAAGTAGGTTAGTGGTTATGAGGGACTGGATGAGGGTGAGAATGGGGTTGGGAGTGGCTGTTAATGGAAATGGGAGTTCTTTTGGGGGTAAAGAAAGTGTTCTGGAATTAGTGTTGATGGTCACACAACTCTGTGAATAGAGTAAAATGCACTCAATTTTACACTTAAGAAGTGAATTTTATGATATGTAAATTAGAGCTTAATAACGCTGTTATAAATGTCCCTGAAATGTTGGTTTTAAAGTTGATGTCATTGTCCTTAAAGTTTCTCAAAGACTCATAAATCCAAATTGTTTAGAGAAGAGACTTTGGTGTTTTAGGTAAGAGAAGCACATAGGATATGATGAGGTTTGGAGAATTTGGAAGCATTAGGCATTCAATGACATGTTTTTATTTCCTTCTCCATTTCCTAGCCAATGGACGACAGTCTCATTGCATTCCGAACACGCTCTAAGATGCCTCTGAAAGATGTTCCCCTGGGACAACTAGAGGCAGAGCTCCAGGCTCCAGACATCACCCCAGACATGTATGACCCCAATACAGCGGATGATGAGGACTGGAAGATGTGGCTTGGGGGACTCATGAATGATGATGTGGGGAATGAAGGTAAGTAGTTTTGTTTGCATTTATGATGTACTCTGTGGGTTATTTCTGTGGTAAAATTTTCATTAGAAACTTAAAGAAAGGAGTATTTTTGGTTAATTGAATTTTATTTTGTATTTACCCAACAATTTACTTTAAATCAGTAGTAAATTCTTTGGCGCCCCCCCCCCCCCACCTTTTTTGGTTAAGAATGTTCTCAAACATTCTTTGAATGCTAAGAATCCTCCCCTGAAACATAAATGCACATATAATTTTATATACCATTTCATGAGAGTACATTGATTGACTCAAAGACTATTGTGTTACTTAAGGTTCTTTATCAAGCAGGTGAAAGAATCCAAAATTCCAACTTGCAGGAAGATCAAGTGAAACCAGACTGCGAAGGTCAGAAAAACCTGCAGTAGAATTGAGGCCCTGTTAAAGGCCCTCTTTCCCTCTCTGTAGTCTTCGTCTCTACTTCTTTTTGCCAATCAACTCTGTTATCAAACCCGGTTTTTTCTATACGGCTTGAACTGTGGTCATTTTTTCCCCCCAGTTCAGAAGGATTCTCTCCGACAGGCTCCAGTTGGAAAATCCAGGTGAACAACTCAGATTGGCTTGGTTTGGTCACATGCTTACTCTCTTGGTGTTGCATGAGTTTGATAGGGAGATTCTGTGAGCACGAAGCCCTGGGATTGACATCACCCAACAGAACAGTGTGGTTGGACTATGCAGTTCCTCAATGATAGTGTTTCCAGAAGTAGGGAAGGAGTATTAATCAGACAAAAACAATGTTGACTACAGTTATATATCATGTAGGAATCCCTACCATAACCCTTATTTTACAATATAAGAAAAGTTCTTATTTTAATAGGTGAAATAAACATTATTAAAACTGTCTTTTGTAATTTTTAAACAGTGTACTGTAGTGGAAATTAGGCATCACATCATCTTCTGCAATACACGTTGTAGATTTAGAAGCTGTGAGATTGACTTAATTTGTAGTGATCACAGATGTCACATTCTTTTGATGGAATGAGGACAACTTTATTAGTATTGTTGTCGTTGTTTTTGTTTTATTTTGTTTTACTTTCTTCAGTGGGAATGACCAGAATATTTTTATCAGTTGTGTTATGGAGGAGTCACATTTGTTAAAAAAATTTATATATTTGAACCAAGGCTGAGGTGTTACATTTTTATATGAGCAGATGTCATCCACTATCTCACTTTAATCTATAGCCAAATCCATTTCTGCTATTTCTGAATCAGTTTGTATCCCATCAAATCTAATTATAAACAACTTACACAGCACATCTTTATTCTTTTCCCTGTCTTTTAAAACTACCATAAGATTTAGCACTGGCTGGTGTGGCTCAGGGGATTGAGTGCTGGCCTCTGAACCAAGGAGTCAGCACTCAATTTGATTCCCAGTCAGGGCACATGCCTGAGTTGTGGGCCAGGTCCCCAGTTGGGGATGCATGAGAGGCAACCACACACTGATGTTTCTCTCCCTCTCTTTCTCCTTCCCCTCTCTCTAAAAATAAATAAATAAAATCTTTAATAAAATAAAACTACCATAAGATTTACGTGTTGAAAAGAATAATGCTTTAAGGTAGAGAACAAATAATTTGGGTGGAAATAGACTGAGTAAACGTTTGGTTGCCTCCCATACATGCCTAGAACTGGGTATTGAACCCGCAAGCTAGCTATGTGCCCTGACCAGGAATCAAACCCCCAACCTGTTGGTGTTGTAAGATGTTGTTCAAACAACTGAGCCACCAGCAAGGGCATCTTGAGTGTATTTCACAAAGCTATTAATAATTATATTGTACATCATTTGGCAAATGTTTATCAAGTACTTTACTTTTACAAGGCATTATGCTAATATCTATGAAAGATGAAGGAGCATAATCATTTTGTCAGGAAGTAAAACGTATGACTGTTGCCTGGTCCATTATTAGAGGTGCAACACATTTGGGGTGAATGAAGTTGAATAATCTCAGGTACACCATAAAAGTGGCATAACAACTGTTCTAAAGTTTTAGAAGAGGAAGAAAGAATTCTTGTTTAGGGTGATCAGAGGAGGCGGTAGTTGAGGTGGACCTTTGAAAGATATTTTACAACAGTTACATTTGACAGCAGTTACATTGAGGAGGCAGATGATTGGAAGTGACATGAGATCTGTGAGCTATGGGTTCTATAAGATGTCCTCCCAGGAATTTTCTCCTATTTTCTGTATTATATACATGTTTGGTGTAAAGAATTCAAATACAGTAAGTCCTCACTCGACGTGATTGATAGGTTGTGCAAGTTCAAGTGAAACGACCATAAGATGAAACCAATTTTACCATAGGTTAATTGATATAAACAAGAGTTAAGTTTCTATATCATATCAACATAATAACAAAAGGCCTACCATTGATGAAATGATGTTTTTTGAGAACTTGCTGTATTATATAATGAAAATCATTAAAGCCCTTCCCTATGATAACAATTTCATACCCCGGAGGGATCACCGGTAATATTTTGATATGCATCTCTAAGAGTTTTCAAATACAAAGTTACCTTTTAGTTTTCCACACTAATGTAGAAATAGGAATAATTTAAGTCCTATATTTAGATTTAGGACTTTCCCCAAACATTTAGAAAAGATGGATAACAAGAAGTTGGTATGAATCTTAGCATTTTTCTTCTTTTCCACCCACCCCTAGAACAGAAGTGCTAATGCACAAACTTGTATGAAGGGGAAGAAGATGAAACTTGAAGATGAGTCTTTGACATACAAACTGGAGAACCAGTTTCTTAGTAATCAGCAACTGATATGTTATCACATTAGTCTTCCCAGTAGGAGTCTAAGCTTCAGGCCTTTTCATTACCCCTTTGAGAATCTGGTGAAAGCTATGTACCCTCTCTCCAGAAAACTATATGCCTACATACATGAAATTTTTTCACGTGATTATTTTCATGATTTATAAATCTCTTGAAGTTCATTTACTGACACTTTCTTTTCTACAAACTCAACCTCAAGGTTCCTGACACCAAGGCTCAAAATCTCTGCAGAAAGGAATGAACAGATACAAAGATATTTCCATCCATTCATTTTGTAGAAATCTCAGAGAAATTCATTGTGATTGCTCAGTGTTTACAAAATCAATTGGTTATATACTGCCAAGATTAGAACCCAGTTTAATATTCTAGAAACATGTCTGAATTAAAGTAGGGGACATTAAAGCATTTTTTTAAAAAGATATAACTCAACACATGCAAACTCTGCTTTTTGTCCTCAGATCTAAGCTAAGACAAAATTTTGACAGTAAATCAGGTTCTCAAAGCTTTATCAGTATCTGCAGCTTTGGTGCTCTGATTTTCATCACCTTGGTTGAAGGAGCTGAGATGGCAGCTATTGAGAAGGAAAGCCCAGACAGTGTTGGTTGTCAGGATTTTGGCAGTATAGGGCAGTGTTTCTTACAACATGATCCCTAGAACTTGAATCAGAATCAAGGAGTGTAAGGGTGTACTTGTGTTACATGTGTACATGTGTTAGATGGTGTTAAAGATACAAATTCCAGCCCTGGCTGGTGTAGCTCAGTGGATTGAGCATCGGCCTTCAAAACAAAGCATCGCTGGTTGATTCCCAGTCCAGGCACATGCCTGGGTTGCAGGTCAGGTCCCCAGTAGGGGGCTTGCGAGAGGTAACCACACACTAATGTTTCTTTCCCTCTCTTTCTCCCTCCATTCCTCTCTCTCTAGAAATAAATAAAACAAAATCTTAAAAAAAACAAAACCAAATTCCAGGTCCTGGCTGATGTGGCCCAGTTGGTTGGAGTGTTGTCCCATACTCCAAAAGTTTGGGGTTGGATTCCTGGTAAGGGCACATGCCTGGGTTGTGGGCTCAGTCCTCGGTGGGACACTTCAGGGAGGCAACCAATCGATGTTTGTCTCCCACATCAATATTATTCTATCTCTCTCCCTTCTCTCCCTAAAACTCATAAACATATTTTTAAAAATTTGTTTAAAATAACAGATTCCAGGTCTTCCCCCCATACTTACTGAATCAGAATCTCCAATGGGTATCCTAAAGGTTGGAAACTACAGTTCTAGGAGAATTAAGAGTGTATGATAAAGGTTGATTGAGGAAGAATGGTTCGTAGAAAGGGTGAAAACCCTTTTTATTTAAAATTCACTGTTTTTCATTTGTTTACTTATAGGACAGTTTTTAAAAAGAGACCACAAAGCCAGCAACTAGGGTAGATGTAGATTTACCAGCTTAATTTACTGAGTGCTGGTAAATAGGAATGATCCTATTACCTCATCTATTTTTGTAGCATTATGTGGCCATTTTCCCATGTTCCTAGTACCATCTGATCTGCATATTATTAAAGCTGAGAATCTCATTTGCATTGGAGGGATATATACCTGAAACTTTTTGGTCTGCGGGAGAACGCTCCTACCAACTGAGTCACTCAGCCAGGGCCCTAAATGATTTTCAACTTGTTTGCCAAATAGGTTCTCTGAGAACATTGGCTGACCTATTTGTGTGTCATGGACAGAAGCTGTCTGTTGCAGTTCTTGCACCCAAACAGATGGGTGTCCGAACATGGGTACACTGTCCGTATTCTACAAGCTCTTCCAGAGCTTCCATTATTCAGTAATGTTTGTAAAGAACCTGCTGTGAAGGGACTTATGTAGAAAGTACTTGCTATAGAGATTAGGAAGACAGGATTTTATTTCTAAGGATTAAAGAATTTTTGTTTGTTTTTAAAGATTTTATTTATTTATTTTTAGAGAGGGTAAGGGGAGGAGAAAGGGAGAGAAACATCAGCCTGTGGTTGCCTCTTGTGCACCCCCCGACAGGGGACCTGGCCCACAACCTAGGCATATGTCCTAGACCAGGAATTGAACTGGTGACCCTTTGGTTCTCAGGGTGGCACTCGCTCCACTGAGCCACACCAGCCAGGGAGGATTTAAGGAGTTTTTTGGGGAGATAAACCTACAAATGCATGAAAAAGACTTAACTTTTAAATAGCTATGTATAAACAATGCGCGTTAATATATTATACACGGAGTATAAACGTTCAGTAAAGAATATCAGGTTAGCCCTTGCCCGTGTGGCTTGGTTGGAGTCTCATCTGGTACACCAAAAGGTTGGGGGCTCAGTCCCCAGTCAGGGCACATACCTAGGTTGTGGGCTCAGTCTTTGGTCAGGGAACATATGGGAGGCAACCAGTTGATGTTTCTTTCTCACATTGGTGTTTTGGGTTTAATCGGTACAAAATTTTCAATTATTGTGACCCAAAAATTCATGTATATATTTTTTTATTTTTAATGAAAGATATTATGAAAAATTAAAATGTCATGAAAGGGTACAAAGTAAAAAGTAAGAGTCATCTTCTTAAATCTTTGTTAATACTTTCTAGATATTTTTTGTGTATTCAGTCAAGCACAGATTTATCTCAAATAAGAATTTTTTTTTCCACAAAAGGAACCATACTGTACATACTGTTCTGCATCTGCAGCTTGTTTCTTTCACTTAATATTATAATTTAGATCTTTCTGCATTGTAACACTTAGACATCTTCCTCTCTTGTTTAATGGCTACATAGTAGTAAGGAATTTAGTTTTCTCAGTTGCACTAGCCACATTTCAAGTTCTCAGTTGCTGCACGTGGCTAGTGGCTACCGTTACTGTACAGTGGACAACACATAGAACATTTCCGTCATTGCAGAAAGTTCAGTTGGACGGCACTGATCTAAAGTTGTCCCAGGAAAAATACTACCTTAATATAGCAATTCCATAATTCAGTAACTCCTGCACAATTTTTATTCAAGAATAGGAAAGACATCAAAGTATCAACATTAGAGAAAATTATGAGGGAGAAAAACAACCGTATTTCTATGCCCTAACAAATGGTTAATATTTTTGTATTTTTTAGTTCTTTTGAGCAATGTAATTTTTCATACTTAATCATTATTATGTCTGTATAATACTGTGTCATTCTTTGTTATGTAGGTATTGAACATTTATGGAAAGTTGCATGTTTTCATTTTGTATTGTACTTACTCCCTAATCTGGGGGAATTAGGGTCATTCCTTTTTTCACTATCAATGCCTTTGTATAGTTTTACCAAAGTATTGTCTTCATGAGATGCAGTACTCAGCCCTGACTGATGTGGCTCAGTTGGTTGGAGTGTTGTCCCATAAACCAAAAGGTCACAGGTTTGATTCCCTGTCAGGGCACATGCCTAGGTTGTGGGTTTGGTCCCCAGTTGGGGCACATATGAGAGACACCTGATCAGTGCTTCTCTCCCTCTATTTCTCCCTCTCTTTCCCTTTTCCTAAAATCATTAAGCATGTCCGTGGGTGAGGATTAATAAAAAAATTTTTTTAAAGATGCACTACCCAAAGTGGAATTACTGAAATAAATTATATGTTCAGTTTTCTGGCTTTTGCTGCATTTTGAGAGGTTTAAGTCTTACTTGAAGGAAGGAAGGAATTTGGCTTATTGGAGAGAATAGGTGAGATGAGTCAGCTGTGGGCAATGATCTTTGCAAAGGCACAGAGAGAAAAGAAGTATTTTAAAACTTCCTTTATAAAAATAAATGTACTTTATAGGAACAAATTCTTATGTTGCTGAATATCTTAAATTGTCACTTTTGAGATAAGAGTTCAGTTTTGGGAATGAGTGTCTGAAATATTTTTTTTTTCTAGATGAGGCAGATGATGATGACGATCCAGAATATAATTTCCTGGAAGACCGTGATGAACCAGACACGGAGGATTTCCGTACTGACCGGGCAGTGAGAATCACCAGTGAGTCCTTGTTCACTATGGGTCCTGCTCTTGACTGTGCCCCATCTACATTTGTTTACTTAGTAGGGTTTTGAGGGTGAAGTTTGCAGTCCATTTATGCTAAGACATACAAGCTTCCTCTACCCATTTCTATAGTTCTTTAAATTTAAGTATAGAGAAAGCCTATCAGTCATTCATTTATACATCCCTCAGTAACATATTTAGTCCAGTAATTGGCAGGGATTGTACTTAGAATACCAAAAATGAAAAAGACATGGCCTTGTCATAGAAGATGACAGCTTACTAGGGATACAAACAGAAAAGGCTGTAATACAAAGTGATAGGTGCTATGAACAGCTTGTGTATAAAGTATACTAGTTGCTTAAAAGAAGGTGTAATCTAGTGTATGATAGGAAGTTACAGTGGGAGGGCTTAGGGAAGGATTTACAAGATGAAATTTTTTTATCATAGTTTTGAAGAAGGAATAGGAAATTTTTGGTGAATGGGGACAGCAGAGGGATATTACAAATATAAGAGCATATGCAAACAACAGAATTGTGAAACAAATTTATTTGGAAAATAATAAATAGTTTGGTATAGTTGTATATGTGAGTGGTGATAGAAAAGGTAAGCAGTATTCAGTCCCTGAATTGGAGAACCTTGAATTTGAGTTTTGGTCTATCAAAAAGGAGAGCTCAAAGAATTTTAAGCAGAGAGCTTTGAGCCAAGATGGAGGCGTAGGTAGATATGCTTCGCTTCTTCGCATAACCAAAAGAAGGATAACAACCCATTTAAAAACAAAAAACAACCAGAACTGCCAGAAAATTGAACTGCATGGAAGTCTGGCAACCAAGGAATTAAAGAAGCATTCATCTGGACTGGTAGGAGGGGTGGAGATGGGAAGCTGGGGTCATGAAGATGTGCTGTAAGGCAGTGGCTGGCGGACCCGGTGGTCCCACATTTGTGTTTGGATAAGCCAGGAGGAATAGCTGGGATAAGCTGGGAGCGAGACAGTCCACCCAACCCAGGGAAAGGAAAGCCTCAAAACCTCTGGCTATAAAAACCTGTGGGGGCTGAGGTAGTGGGAGAAACTCCCTGTCTCATAGGAGAGTCTGTTGAAGAGGTCCATGGGATCCTAGAACGTACACAAGCCCAACCACCCAGGAATCAGCACCTGAAAGGGAACAATCTGCTTGAGAGACGTGACTGAAAGTGGTGTGACAGCTGAGCAAGCAGCATTGATGGGTTCCCTCTCTGACCCACATACAGTGCCACAATGCAGCAGTATGGCTTGTCGTGCCCTGGTGAATACATAAAGTTCTGCCCCTTACAATGTAACAGGTGTGCTGAGAAAAAGAAATATGGCCCAAGTGAAAGAACAGATAAAATCTCAAAAAAAAAGAACTAAGTAGCAAGGAGATAGCCAACCTATCAGTTGTAGAGCTCAAAACATTAGTAATCAGGATGCTCACAGAAATGATTGAATGTAGCTGAAAAATAAAAAAGAGTGAAGGCTATACATAGTGAAATAAAGAAAAATATACAGGGAACCAACAGTGATGGGAAGGAAACTGGAACTCAGATCAAAGATTTAGAACAGAAGGAAGAAATAAACATTCGACCAGAACAGACTGGAGAAATAAGAATTCAAAAACATGAGGAGAGACTTAGGAACCTCCAGGACAACTTTAAACGTTCCAACATCCGAATCATAGGGGTTCCAGAAGAAGAGGAAGAGCAAGAAATTGAAAACTTACTTGAAAAAATAATGGAAAACTTCCCCAGTCTGGTGAAGGAACTAAACATGCAAGTTGAAGAAGCTCAGAGAGTCCCAAACAAGTTGGATCCAAGGAGAAACACTCAAAGGCACATCATAATTGCATTAGCCAAAATTAAAGAGAAGGAGAAAATCTTAAAAGCAACGAGAGAAAAGGAGACAATTAACCTAAAAAGGAGTTCCCATAAAACTATCAGCTGATTTCTCAAAAGAAACCTTACAGGCAAGAATGGGCTAAAAAGAAGTATTCAAAGGTATGAAAAGCAACGACCTACAATTTAGATTACTCTATCCAGCAAAGCTATCATTTAGAATGGAAGGGCAGATAAAGTACTTCCCAGATAAGATCAAGTTAAAGGAGTTCATCATCACCAAGCCCTTATTATATAATATGTTAAAGGGACTTATCTAAGAAAAATTAGAAGATCAAAACTATGAAAACTAGCATTGGCTGATGTGGCTCAGTGGATTGAGTGTCAGCCTGAGAACCAAAGAGTCACCAGTTCTATTACAAGTCAGGGCACATGCCTGGGTTGCAGAGCAGGTCCCCAGTAGGCAACCACATATTGATGTTTCTCTCCCTGTATTCCTCCCCCACCCCTAAAAATAAATTAATTAAATTTAAAAAAAAAACTATGAACAGTAAAATGACAACAAACTCACAACTATCAACAACCAAACCTAAAAAAAAAACAAAACAAAAACAAACTAAGCAAACATCTAGAACAGGAACAGAATCACAGAAATGGAGATCACATGGAGGTTTATCATCAGGGAGGGGGAGGAGGGAGAATGGGGGAAAAAGGTACAGGGAATAAGAAGCATAATTGATTGGCAAAAACCAGACAGGGGGAGGGTAATAATAGTGAAGGAAATGAAGACGCCAAAGAACTTATATGTATGACCCATGGACATGAACTACGGACGGGGGGGGACTTGCAGGCAGGAGGGGATTAAAGGGGAGAAAAAAATGGGACAACTGTAATAGCATAATCAATAAAATATACTTAAAAACTTTAAGCAGGAAATCAACAGGAACTTACTTGGATTTTAGAAATAATGAATTTGAATAAATACCAGTTTAATATATAGAGAGCAAGATTGGAGGCATGGAAAACAATTAAATCACTTGGTTGGCTTGAGTCATTTGTTTAAAAAAATCACTTCATTGGCTAGTTTGCCTGTGATGGAAAACATTTCAGAAACTATTGATTTTTTTATTGAGAGCATGTGTTAAGTTATTGGCTTTTGACCAGGTTAGGAAGAAAGGTTTATAAGCATCCAAAAGTGTTTTTTTATATACCTAAATAATGCAATTTTTTGTGCAAAGAGAGTTTTGTCAACATGATCCTTTAGGATTTATGTTCTATTTTGTTGCTTTATTTTGTTTTTGTTGCTTCATTTTGTTTTTAAGATTAGATTCCCATTTCCATTTATTTAGGTATATTAGTTAAGGTTAGAGGAAGCATTGAAAACACAGTACCAGGAATCAAAGAGAAAATATAGAATGAAAAGTCTGAGGAATTAGGCTTTCAGAAAACTATGAAGAAGGTTTAGGGGAAGTATAAGAAAAACCAAGGAAGTCTAGTGTCAGAAATGAGGGGCATTGTTTTTCAAGAAGGAACCCTGGTCCACAGTCTCGTAGACTGGTGATGAAACATTTTCTGCTTGAATCAGAAAAATAGATCTCATTTCATTTCAGCTCTTAGCCTGTAATATACTTGCTTTCCCTTTTTGTTTGTTACTCTCTTCATTTTATATACAGGGTGGAACAGTGGGGCAAAAGCAGGTTTACAGTAGTTTGCATGGAAAAGAATACAGTAATTAATAAATAATAATACAAGAATAAATTGTTTTATGTACTCAAAATTGTAAACCTACTTTTGCCCCACCCTGTACAATTTCTTAGGGAGTTCCTCCTCAATTAGGATCAATCTCTATACCACTTTATATGTCCTTTTTAATACTCACAGCTCTTTAATGGCTTACTTAGTGTCTGTCTTCTTCTCTGTACTGTGAACAACTTATGGAATTTTCACACAATGCTGGCAATATTTGCCAATCAAATAGTGAACTTTTGGGGGGTGCCTGAGTGAAGGGCCATTCTTTCTAGTCAAAGAATTCTATGACCATAAGTACAAATTGGGATAGAAGTTTAATTTTGTTCTAACCTCTTGTCCCCTCATTCTGATATTATTATATTTATTTTTCCCTTTTGGACTTATTCCATGGATGAGAAAAATTTAAAAATAAAAATGCATGGAATCATGGAATATGGAAAGCTTCATGTGGTCAAGTATTATTCTCCCACTTGTTTACAGTTCCTCTGAAGTGGGCTTTCAGTCTCTGTTTACATACTGCCAGTAGCAGGGAGCTTATCAATTCTGCAGAAATGTGTCCTCCTCAATTAATAGTTTCCTTATTGAAGTTAAGTCTACCTTTTATATTCCTCTGTTTGTCTTTTTTGCTAAAAAGTGTAATTTACTCCCAAGTACACATAGCAAAAAGATGGAGTTTTTTCCTAAGTTTTTTCTTCCTAGGTCAGACATACCAAGTTTCTGTAGTTGTCTGAATACCATGGTTTCCAGACCTCTAACTACCCAAGTTACTCTTCTTTGGATTTTAGCTTTTTTTAAAAAAAACTTTCTCCCTCATTACATTTTATTATGAAATTTTCAAATATATAGAAAAGTTGAAAGAATTGTACTGTAAATACGTAAATACCCATATACCAATCATCTAGCTTCCATAATTAACTTTTAGTATATTAGCTTTATCACTCAGCTATTCATCTATCTTGTCTATGAATCAGTTTTTTTGTTTCTGATGCATTTCAGAGTGAATTGTAGATATCAGAGTACACTTCTAAGCATTTCAGATGCATATCACGGATTACAGCTTAATGTTTTTTTTGTAATTTCTATTTTTAGGTAAATTTACATGCAGCTCTATTACATAAATCTTAAGTATACTATTCTATAAGGTTTTTAAAAAAGATTTTTAAAATTTATTTTTAGAGAGAGGGGAAGGGAGGGAGAAAGGGAGAGAAACATCGATGTGTAAGAGATACATCATTTGGCTGCCTCTTGAAAACCCCCAACTGGGGACCTGACCTGTGCCCTGAAACTCAGGCATGTGCCCTGACTGGGAATAGAACCAGCAACCTTTTGGTTCACAGTTCTGCCCTCACTCCACTGAGCTGCACCAGCCAGGGCCCATTCAATAAGTTTTGACATGCTTACACCTGTGTAACCCAAACTTCTATTGGGATATAGAATTGTTACCACAGAAAGTTTTCTCATTCCCCTTCCAAGTGAATCTCTATACCACTCCCCTAGATGAACCACTGTTCTGATTTTTTCCATCACAGGTTAGATTTGTCAGTTTCATGATTTCATATACTGGTAAATGGAATCATATTGCATGTGTTCTGTTATGTAAGGCTTTTTCACTCAGCATAGTATTTTTGAGATTCATCCACATTGCTTGTATCACTAATGTATTCCCTTTTATTGCAGAGGAGAATTCCATTGCATAAATATACTGGTTTGTTTATCTATTTTTTTATTTCTATCCCCAGGTGTTGATGGACATTTAGGCTCTTTCTGATTTTTGGCTATCTTTTCCTTTCTTCCTTCCTTTCCTTCCTTCCTTTTTTTGGGGGGGGGGGTTGATATTACAGGGTGTCTGGAAGGCCGGCATGTGTCTTAGATAGTAGAGGTGGGCTGTCTCAACTTTCTTTTTGGTGTTTCGCTGTTTTGATATAAAATAACCCAACTGCTTTTTCTTGCTTCAGCCTGCCTGGTCTGTGGGACCAGGTTGGGAAACAGTAAAAGAGTAGGGGAGGGAGTGGAGATGTCAGCTCTGGCATTGTTTTTGCCAGGCTGGCCCCCAGGCTGCTTTCTTATGGTGTCCCGAGCCAGGTCACTGGTAATCGTGCTGTAGGAGGCCTGGGCAGATTCCGAGTGCTCTGGGGACTTCAACATTGTAGCCATATACAGGAGAGTGGGCTTTCCCAAAAAGAAGCTCACCCACCAGTGATCAGGGTTGGCCTTGGGGAGACCAGGGTGGTAAGGGATTGCTTCCCTTGGGTACTTGGAACTTCCACAGGAGGTTCACTAGAGGTGGAACAGTTGTTCCATGTCCTCCCCAACATTTGGAATTTGAGTTTCTAATGTCCTCTTAGAAGGGCTGATACAGAAGTGGTCACAGTCCTCTAGACATGGCTGAGACTCTGCTCCGGCCCAGTGGTATGCTGGCCTTCTTGGATGTGAGTACTGTGTTGGAGCAGCTGTGTCATAGTGAACTTGAGATCAACCGAAACATTTAAATCTTACTCACATTAATTTGTTTTGAGCCATGTTACCTTTTCTGTACATAAGAAACTTGATTTTCTAAAATCCTAAATGTAAAACTTTCAATTTATCCCCGTTATGACCTATCCAATTAATTTGAGAAAACAGAATTTTGAATCTGTCATCAACTGGTCTGGCAGTCCCATCTAGCTTTATACCATTTCTAGATTTGATAAATGTGTTTTCTGGGTCTTCTAGGTCAGCGGCCCCTAACCTTTTTGGCACCAGGGACTGGGTTTGTGGAAGACAATTTTTCCATGGACCGGAGGAGTGGGTAATGATTTGGGGATGATTCAGGTGCATTACATTTATTGTTCACTTTATTTCTATTATTACATTGTAATATATAAAGAAATAATTATACAGTTCACCATAATGCAGAATCAGTGGGAGTCTTGAGATTTTTTTCCTATAACCAGATGGTCCCACTGTGGGTGATGGGAGACAGTGACACCCAAAGTGTGTTGCTTGTGTTCAGTCTGCTCTGTAATCCTGTTTTGTTTGCTGTCACTGTGGAAAACCCTGCTTCACAGAGAAGAGGATGTTGGAAATGGAAGCAGGCTTTTCAGTGCTTTTGTAGCAATCTCAGAGAATTCCCCCTTGCCCAGGCTGGTGTGGGTCAGTGGATTGAGTGCTGGCATGCGGACCAAAGTCGCCAGTTCAATTCCCAGTCAGGGCACATGCCTGGGTTGTGGGCCAGGTCCTCACTAGGGAGTATGCAAGAGGCAAGCACACATTGATGTTTCTCTTCCTCTCTTTCTCCCTCCCTTACCCTCTCTCTAAAAACAAATAAATAAAATCTTTTAAAAAAGAAGAAAAAAAGAATTCCCCCTTGACTTTAATCCAGAATGTATGGAGATTTGAAGCTGTCTCAAATATACTTTTAAGGCCACCGTCATTTGCTGTCTCATGCAGTTGATCCTCTTCTAGCATAGACAAAGTCGATTCACCTGGCTTACTCACAAAGGGGCCGCGGATCCATTCCTTCCCAGTTTGGGGGTCTTTTGTGGTTGGCAAGCAATGCTCAAACTCTTCTGAAAGCTGAGATAGGTGATCACGCACCAGCTGGGAGAGAGAGGCCCTGGCTCAGTCTCTTTCAAAATCTCTACTAATGTTTGAAACATGTCAAAAGTCCCAATGTTCACTCATTGCCCCCCCGTAGTTCCAGTTAGCTTTGAATGCAACCACTTTATCTGCCAACTTGAATGCAATTGTCGTTGTCCCCTGAAATGACAGATTGAATTCTTTAAGCAGGTTGAATATGTCACACAAGTAAGCAAGTTTTGTGACCCATTCTGTGTCACTGAGATATGCTGCCAGTGGTGACTGTTCTTCTAGAAGAAATCTCTGGAGCAGCTCTTGTAACTCAGAAACTCTGGCCAGTGCTAACTTTAGAAAGCCTCTCACTTCTGTGTGTAGGAGGAGATGTGTGTGCTCTGTGTCCATCTCCTCACGGAGCTGTGCCAACAGATGTGAGTTACAGGCATGTACTTTAATGTGGTTGATAATTTTAATCATATCCTGCAAAACGTTGTTAAGTTCCGGTGACATTTTTCAGCTAGCTAGCATTTCTCAATGGATGACACTGTGCGTAGACTCGCATTCAGGAGCAACCTCTTTGACCTGAGTAGTGAAACCAGAAAGCTGTGCTGTCATGGCAGCTGTTCCATCCAATCATTTACCGACACGAAATGACCAGTTCAGTTTTCCTGGTAGGTAATCACTCAAATACTTGACTAGTTCTGCAGCTGTGGCGTTGGTTGGCAACAAAAGTACACATAACATATCTTCATGCATATCCTCCTGAAAAAAATATTTCACAAAAAAAAGCATTGTCGCCTTGTTGTCAACATCGGTAGGCTTGTCAGCCTGCATTGTGTACCACGGTGACTCATTAATCCTCTGTAACAAGTGTGCCTCAGTGTCCTCTGCTATTTCATCAATTTGTCTAGTTATGGTGCTAGCTGAAAGAGGAGCACATGCCACCTTTTGAATTGCAGCCTCTCCTAAAGGTTCACAACAGATGTCCTCTGCAGCAGGTAGGATGAACTCTTCGCCAATAGTAAACGGCTTCTTAGCTTTAGCAATGTGGTCAGCCACTAGGAATGATGCTCTCAGTGCAGACACATTGGATGAAATGGCAGCTTTCAATAATTGCTTCTGATCATGTTGAGGCTTTTTTCTTTTGAAAAACTCCAAAGGCTTGCCTTTAAATTAGGATGCTTGGTCTCCAAGTGGCAAAGCTGTTTTGAAGGTTTCATGACTTTGTCGGATATCTGGTCACCACATATTATACAAAGCAGACTTGGAAAATGTGAATCACCTGTTGCAATGAATCTAATTTAAGTCGGACTCTTGGTATTTTCTTTTAAGTGTAGCTCTCTCTTTCTTGGCAGTCTTAGAGCCTTCTGCTATCTCATCATCTATCCCCCTTTTTCAAAGAAATTCTGCAGCCACGCTTGTTTTGTGCTCATTTTGGCTAGGGTCAGCATGTGGGCTTGCCAAAACTGTGACATGAGACAAGTGCACAGTGTGAGAGAGAGGGGCGGGCAGAAATGGTAAGTAAAATAGTGGGCGGGCCACGTACAGACTAAAATAAATGTCAGATTCTGACTTAAAGCCTGCCACCAGATGCAGCTGTACAATCGAAGCACATCAACTCACTTGCTGCTGTAAAGCCTGCCACCAGATGCATCTTATTGTCACTTGCCACTCATTGGTAGGGTTTTGATATGAGTCTGCAAGCAATTGATTCATTATGGTCTTTGTGTGGTCAAATCTCTCTGCTAATGATAGTCTGTATTTGCAGCCGCTCCCCAGAGATAGTATCCCTGCTTCAGCTCCACCTGCAGTCGTCAGGCATTAGATTCTAATAAGGAGCGTGTAACCTAGATCCCTCGCATGTGCTGTTCACAGTAGGGTTTGCACTCCCAGGAGAATCTAATGCCGCCACTGATCTGACAGGGGGAGGAGCTCAGGCAGTGATGGGAGTGATGGGGAGCAGCTGTAAATACAGATGCAGTTTCGATTGTTCACTTGCCCCTCACCTCCTGGTGTGCGGCCTGGGCGGTCACTGACGGGCCAGGGACCATGGTATGGAGACCCCAGTCCTAAGTCATGGATGGTTCTAGTGCGAAAACAAGGTCCTGTGACACACTGCTAGAGACTTCTCTCTTGACTCTGCTCAGTTGGATAGATTAACAAACTATGAATGTATCTTATTGTAAAGTCATCTAGCTCACGTTTTATGTGTGTCTTCCCACTAGAATTTAAGCTTCGCAATTGTAGGACTGTTTAGTTCTGCATGTATTGCAGGAATCTAGAACAGAGATTGAGGCACCATTGGTGTTCAGCAACTGTTTATGAATGAATAATGAATGAATGTTAAATATATATGAGGGTTTTGTCAGATGCCTTGCTGAAAACAGCATACATTGTCTTCTTGGAATCCCCCCCTATAAAATTAACTTGTGCAAACAACATACTCTTTGGCTTTTTTGCAGAAAAGGAAGTGAATGGACTGATGGAAGAGCTGTTTGAAACTGTGAGTAATGATCTTTGAGTAGGAGTTTGGGATGATAAAAGTGGATCCTCCAGCAAGCTCTGTCCTTTGGTCCCAGGGCCCCTGCTTCCAGAAAGTGTTCAGACCAAGCCAATTTCCCTTTTAGTCCATCCAGGAGAGAATGTAGTGGCAGGAGAATTTTGCTAACTAATAAACTTTGATTATCCATATGTAGATAATTTTTAGTAAATTTTCCATGCAAACTTTGAATGGCCTCTCCAACAGTTTTTTAAATTATCGTTTTTTCCAACAATCACTTGGTGCATCCCTAAAGATTGCAAGCTAGTTTTAGATTATTGTGAGGACAGATAGTTGTTTTTCTCATAAATTTGCCTCTTGAAAGATATTTATGATCATTGTGAGTTATCCATACTCTATCCTTAGCATTACAATTTGACCAGTTGAGAGCCATTTTTTTTCCTGTTGAAATAGTCTAGTCATCCTGTGTGTGGGACTGTGGGAGCCCTGAAAAGAGAAAAAAAAAATGTAAAGTCCTGTAAACTGTAGTCTTTACTTTCGCTTCTCACTGCTGCAGTGACTTTCACATGCCTGTTCCCCAGGAAATCCCATCGTTTCCATTTCATTCTCCTCAGTTTCAAGATGAGATGGGATTCCCCAACATGGAAGATGATGGCCCAGAGGAGGAAGAACGTGTGGCTGAGCCTCGGCCCAACTTTAACACTCCTCAAGCCCTACGGTAGGCCTGTCAAAGACCTTGAAAGTTAGAATGGACAAGAAGTGTATGTCTGAAAAGGTTTTCAGAAATTTTAGTTAATTTTTCATCCCTAGTGGGAGTGTTAGATGTCAGGTGAATAAATCTCCTTATGGGGCAGTGCAGCTGTAGACCAAGCTGTATCTGTTTGGGAATGGAGAGAAAGCAGTAGCTGGCATCCATAGCAGCTTCTCCAGGAGAGTGGTGCTGGAGGAGGTATGTAGGATTCTATGTGGCCAGCCACAAAAACTACTGCAAATGGTCATATCCATCATGTCACTTTTGTTCTCCTCATTTGCTGTTAACATCTGGTAAGTGTTAATGAACATTTGTTAATCACCGAGGCATTAATTCAGCAAATCATGAAGCACTTACAATAATGCCCTAGAATCTAAAATATATAGACTACCCTGTCCATATAAAGTTGGCACTTCCGTTGCCCAACCCAAAAAGTAGAGACTAATTTTTGCCCATTTTTACAGTAGGTTTGCATAATCTATCTGTACTTCACTGTTATCCATTCTGAGTAGAAGCAGAGGTCAGGTTGCGGTTTATACAATGGGTGGAAAAAAGAAAACCTAAGATACTCAGAACCTCTAATTAATCCTGTGTTTTAATTGAACAGTATTACCTAGCTAGAGAGCTTGGGATCCATCTGAAAGGTAGACTTTTGGGGAATTTGCAATTTAGTGAAAAAGACAAGGTATACTAACATGTGTAAAAGCCAGAAATATTAGTCATACTCCATTACAATAAATACTGTAATGTAACTGCAACAAATATCATAGGATTTCCCCTTTTAGCTTTATTGAAGTGCTATTGACAAAGATGTAAGATATTGAAAGTGTACAATATGATGGTTTGATACACACATAGATTGTGAAAGGATTTCCCCCACCCATTGATTTAATTAACACTTCTATCACCTTACATATTTACCGGTACAAAGAATATTTTCAAGATTTCTAAGAATCTGTATTTGACCCACTTACTTCAAGTTACAGTTCATAGGACAAAATTCTGGTGTAGCAGAATGGAACCATTCCTCCTGAGATCTTGTATGTGGTATAAGAAGGTGGTCTAGTTTTATTTTTTTGTGTATATCCATCTAGTTTTCCCAACATAGTCTTTTGAATAGACTTTTTTTTAATAGGCTTTTTTTTACATTTTTTCTTTAAAAGATTTTATGTATTTATTTTTAGAGAAAGGGGAAGGGAGAAAGACAGAGAGGGAAAGAAACATTGATGTGAGAGAAAAATGATAATCAGTCGCATCTGATTAGTATTATTTTTGGTCCCCAACTAGGGACCAAACTCGCAACCCAGGCATGTGCCCTGAGCAGGAATCAAACCACAGACCTTTCATTTTGCAGGATGATGCCCAACCAACTGAGCCACACTGGTCAGGGCTGTTATTTCATATTTTTTATCTTTTTTTCTTCTTAAAGAAGTCCCTTTAACATTTCTTTTAATACTGGTTAGGTGGTGATGAACTCCTTTAGCTTTTCTTGTCGGGGAAGCTCTTTATCTGCCCTTCAATTCTAAATGATAGCCTTGCTGGGTAGAGTGATCTTGGTTGTAGGTCCTTCCTTTTCATCACTTTGAATATTTCATCCCAGTCCCTTTGGGCCTACCAAGTTTATTCTTTTCTTTTTTCTTTTTAAATTTATTTCTACCAAGTTTCTATTGAGAAAACAGCCGACAGTCTTATGGGGACTTCCTTGTATATAATTCACTGCTGTTCTCTTGCTGCTTTTAAGATTCTTTCTTTGTCTTTAACCTTTGCCATTTTGTTTTGTTCTGTTTCATTTTATTTTATTTTATTTTAAATTTATTTTTTTATCCTTACCTGAGGACATAGTTATTGATTTTAGAGAGAAGAAAAGAGAAGGAAACAGAGGGAGAGAAGCATCGATGTGAGAGGGAGACATAAGTTGGTTGCTTCTTGTATGTACCCTGATCAGGGACTGAGCTCCCATACCTAGAGATGTGCCCTGATTGGGAATCAAACCTGTGACCTTTTGGGTTACAGGACAGCGCCCAACCAACTAAGCCACACCAGCCAGGGCTGACCTTTGCCATTTTCATTATGAGCTGTCTTGGTGTGGGCCTCCTGGAGTTCATCTTATTTGGGTCTTTTCTGCATTTCCTGGACTTGTATGTTTATTTCCTTTGCCAGGTTAGGGAAGTTTTCAGTCATTATTTCTTCAAACAGTTTTTCAGTCCTTTGCTTTTTCTCTTTGCCTTCTGGTATTCCTATGATGCGATGTTATGCTTCACGTTGTTCCAGAGGTCGCTTAAACTGTCCTCACTTAAAAAAAAATTTTTTTTTTGCTATTTTATTTGGGTGTTCTTTGCTATGTTGTGTTCTAAATCACTGATTCAAATTATCTGCTTCATCTCATCTGCTGTTGATTCTGTTGCTGTATTATTTATTTCTAACTGGTTCTTTTTTATTGTTTCTATCTCTTTGTGTAAGTTCTCAGAGTTCATCTGGTCTTCCCCCTGAGTTTGTTGAACATCCTTCTAACCAAGTGTTTTGAACTCTGTATTGGGTAGATTGCTTGTCTCCATATTTTTTTAGTTATTTTCCTGGAGTTTTATCCTGTTCTTTCACTTGGGACATTTCTTGGTTTCCTCATTTTGGCTGCCTCCCTGTTTATTTTTATGTATTAGGTAGATTTGGTCTGTCTCCAGTCTTTGCAGGGCTTCCTTATGTAGTAGGTGCCGTGTGGGGCCCAGTGGCACAGTCTGCCAGATCACCTGAGCCATGTGTTCAGGAGTGCCCCTTGTGTGGGTTGTGTGTGCTCTCCTGTTGTAGTTGAGCCTTGATTGCTGTTGGCATGTCAATCAATGGGTGGGGTTCACCCTCAGGCTGAATGCTTATGACTATAGCAGGGGCTGACCCCACGGAGCAGGATTCATTTTGGTGGAGCTCTGGGCTCTGTCTAGATACCCTTTGTGTACGCCCTTCGTGGAGCTAATTGGCTGGTTCTGTTGTAGTCTGAAATTCTCTGTCTGGTTAGTTGGTTCTGGGGCCTCTTGTATGGGGCTCTGATGCAGGCTGAGGTCAACCACCACCTGTTCCTGGCCGAGGCCACCTGCTAGGAGCTACAAAGTAATTCACAGTTAGTATCTGCCTGTGCTGGGCCTGAGACCAGCTGCCACCAGTGCTGGGCCTGAGACCACTTAGAGGGACAGGGCACACCGAGGCCAGTTGCCACTGGCCAGGGGCCTGACTAACTTAGAAAGTTTTACACAAAGTTTGCAGCACAGGCCAAGGCCTGCTGCCTATGAGGCACATCCATTGAAAGAGTCAAGAACTATGTGGGTGGAGCAGGGTCGAACAGGGTCTCTGGTTCAGCAGGGTGGTGTTAGCAGTGTCCACCATGTCAGTGGAGATTTAGATTTCGTGCTCTCCTGCATCTGCAGGCCATTTGGGGGGAGGGCTCAGCACAGGGACAGTAGTGGCCCTTGCCTCGAAGCCGTACAATTCAGTTTGTCCCTGGTATGTCTCTGGTGCCTTGCAAGCTGTCCCTAGACTTGAGCTTAGGGTGAGTGTTTGTGAGCATGTGAGTCTATGGGTAGGCCATTTATGAGGACATCTGGGTTTCTAGCAGCCCTTTGTCTCACCTGGACGGGGTTCAGGTAATCACTAGGGTTAGGCAAGCAGGATTCACTGGGTTAAACTGCCATGTATTTTAGTATATCCCTCTGTTACTTTATGCCTGACTGTCTTTGACTTTTTAAGAAAGGGTACAGGGCAGCCTGAATGGATAGGAGTGGAATGGGAGAAGCTAGACCTGGGATTAGAGTAAAGGGTAAATCAGAGAACAGATGTCATACTTTGAAAGATTTTATATCACTGTTAGGAACAAGTCCCAGATTAATTTGGATAATAGTATAATGCTAGAATGACAAGTTTCCATTACTCTTTGCTTGGTTATCCTGATGTATCTCTTGCTCCTAAATTTTTGTTTTATTTCCTCTTTATTTGTGTGTTACTTAGAGGACTGATTTTAGAAAAAATTAGGAGGGGGACAATTCAGAACCATTTTATTTGAATTGATGCTAACAACTTTGGGAAAAAATTTAGATAGGCTAGGAGTTTTGCCTGTTGGCTAAAGTGGGATTTAGGAATTATCAGTAGATAGAAACTATTCAGACTCTCCTAGGCCTCCATTAGAAGGAATTGGATATGCTGTGGGCCTAGGGAAATAGTCAAATTTAGTCATCTCCCTGTTGGGGATAGGTTTGAGGAACCACTGGCCAACCTGCTAAATGAGCAACATCGTACAATGAAGGAGCTACTTGAGCAGCTGAAGTTGAAGAAATCTTCAGCCAAACAGCAGCAGGAGGTAGAGAGGGTGAAGCCTCAGAGTGAGAAAGTTCCTCAGACTCTGATTCTAGACCCAGCACAGAGGAAGAGACTCCAGCAGCAGATGCAACAGGTAAGACTTTTTTTTCCTAATGTTAAGATTGGATCATTCCATGGCTTAACGTGAAGCCAAAAGTTAGCAGCTTTGTAAGTTCGAAAGAGAGAGGTGTCCTGACACCCTTTGAAGCCATAGGACCAGAATGTGTGTAAGGGCCCTGAGAATAGATTCAGACTTACAGATTTCAAAGACTCCTTAGTAATCCATTCTGAATTTAATAGTCTCATTGCCATGGCAGTTTTTCTTCTTTCTAATCTCAGTTACTCTAGTTTGAGGTTAAACTTCCTCTAGTTCTGTCATTTTTCTTAAGGGGAATATATCTGTGAAATTTATACCAAGAAACTGTGTTGTTTCTCATAGTCTCTCCAGAAAGCAAACTGATATGTAATAAAGTTGCAGATATCCTGGTAAGATCTGGGTTTCTGAAATGACATCATAACATGTTACTGTATTATTTTCTTTCCCTCCCCAGCATGTTCAGCTCTTGACGCAAATTCACCTTCTCTCCACTTCCAACCCCAGTCTCAACTCGGAGGCCAGCACTACCAGGATATTTCTTGTAAGGTTCCAAATCTCCATAACTCTAAAGACTTGTGTATGCAATTAGCTTGGCAAACCATTTCTCACAGATATTCACCCATCATAATCTACAATTCTTCTTCTCTCCTGCATGTTTTGGTAGCTATTCCTATGGCTTCCTATGTTTGCTGAGAGAACATAAACCACTGATTTCCATGAAAGGACAGAGAATGTATTCAATTTTCTTAAGAGTTTTGCTCTGACTTGAAGTCTTAATGAGGTAATAATATTAATTGTGAAAGACTTTAGGATGATTTTTATCTGCTTTTATACTGTAATAGGGAGGATAGTTTTTCACACAGAGGCTAAGGGCTCTTGGTATTAAGGGTCTGGAATTTAAATCTCCATTGTGTCCTGTTTTCCCAGGAAGAGCTGGGAACATTTGCTCAAAGCTCCATCGCCCTTCACCAACAGTTCAACCCTAAGTTTCAGACCTTGTTCCAACCCTGTAACCTGACGGGAGCTATGAAGCTCATCGAAGACTTCAACACACATGTCAGCATTGACTGGAGTCCTCGTAAAACTGTCAAGACGGGTAGGGGACAGATGTGTCTACTTCAAGTTTTTACCTGCAGTGAGAAGTGAGAGTCTTACCCCATAGATAATTTCTTAGGGGTGGAGGAGATAGGATATTTATAATTTTTTCCTTCTCTGTATTATCCTCCCTTTTACTCATTAAGTTCTAGGATTACATGATATATTCGGGCATATGTAAGGGACGGAGGCAGTTGCCAGGACAGGGTTGTAAGGGGAAGAGATGTAGGACTCCATGCTAAGAATTGGACTTAAATAGATACGAGGGTAAGCATCAGCAGTGAGAACAAACCAAACTAGAATCTGGGAAAGATGGAAATCAAGTGGTAAAGATGGGTTGTGTTTAGGTTTTCACTCTAGTTCTTCATTAGGATCATTTTATTTTCCATAACGATTATAATGGTATCTCCATTTTGAATGAAAGGTGATTTGGGACAAGACACAAATTACAGGTGTTGTACATTTGCTGTGTTTATTATTGATTGATTGATTGATTTATTGAGAGGGGAAAGGAGGGAAAAAGGGAGAGAAACAGCAGTGTCTGGTTGCCTTTCACACACCCCCTGCTGAGGACCTGACCCACCACCGAGGCATTTGCCCTAGACTGGGAAGTGAACCAGTGACCCTTTGGTTTGCAGGCTGGCACTCGATCCACTGAGCCACACCAGCCAGGGCATTTGCCATGTTGAATATTTTAAAGAAACTTTCAGTAGTTTAAGGTTTTTTTTAAAGATTTTATTTATTTACTTTTTAGAGAGAGGGGAAGGAGGCAGAAAGCGGGGGGGTGGGGGGGGGGACAAATATCAATGTGCGGTTGCCTCTCACGCGCCCCCCACTGGGAACCTGGCCCACAACCCAGGCATGTGCCCTGACAGGATATTGAACTGGCCACCCTTTTGCTTTGCAGCCTGGTGTTCAATCCACTCACTGAGCCACACAGGTCAGGGCACAGTATTTTTTGAGAAAATATTTGCTATTCCTTTGAAACCAAATATTTGCTTCTTTTTTTATTATTATTATTTTTTAATTTTTCAATCACAGTTTACTTTCATTATTATTTTGTATTGGTTTCAGGCATACTGTATAGTGTTTAGACACTCATATACTTCATAAATATTTATGGATTTATTCCCTGGTTTAGCAAATTAGTCATACTTTGCTCTGGATTTAGGTTTATCTTTGGATTTAATTTTAAGTCCCTGATTTTTACAATTAAATTGGCTATAGGTGAGTTTAAGTGCATTATAGACACTGATCTCAGGACTACTTTGTTAGCATGTATGTTGGTACTGAAAACTTAATTTAACATCAAACTACAGTAATAACTTACACATACAGTGTCCTGTGTTTTTCTTCTGGGAATATAGGAACATTTATGGCCCGGGCTGGTTTGGCTTACTGAGTTGGACTCCAGCCTGTGAACCAAAAGGTCACAGGTTCTATTCCCAGTCAGGGCGCATGCTTGGGTTGCAGGCCATGCCGCCCATTGGGGGTACAAGAGGCAGCTGATTAATGTATCTCTTGCCTATCGATGTTTCTCTCTCTCCCCCAGTCGACTCCCCCCTTTCCCTCTCTCTCCCCTCTTTCTCTTCCCTCTTCCCTTCCTTCTACTCTCTCTAAAAATAAATAAATAAAATCTTTAGAAAGAAAAGCATTTATGGAAGAAGTATGGCTACAGTAGTATGTACCTCTAGAAAGGCAGAGGTGCCTGGAATTGAGAGGCTTAGACAGCAAAACAAATGAATGAGACTGTATCGTCTCATTCCATTCATGGTTTTTTATTCCCAGCCTCAGGCGGAATCTGGGAAAAGTTAAGTAAGAATCAAGTAAAATAAAATTTGGAATACCAGATTTGTGAGGGAAATTAAAGAAGGTGAAATCTTATTCTGGAAGAGAGAAAGCATTGTTGGAGGTCACTTATCTTTTAAGGATTTAAAGGGGGAAGGAGGAAAAATATTTTGAGCATATACTATGTGACAGGTATTATTAGGTACTTTGTGTTTGTTACTTAGTGTGTTAAGTGTTCACGTAGAAAAGAATAAGAAAATCAACTTTTAATAATATTGAATGGGACTCCATTGAGGTTTACGTTAAGCTGAGAAAGCTGTAGAAACTTTTGTGGGGCAGGTTGTGTGGGTTGGAAGGGCATCAAGTGAGGTAGGGGCAGCTCTGTCTAAATGCAAAAGTGCATTCATGCCCTGGCTGGTGTAGCTCAGTGGATTGAGTGCCGGCCTGCAAACCAAGGGGTTGTTGGTTTGATTCCCGGTCAGGGCACATGCCTGGGTTGTGGGTGGGTTCCCTGGAGAGGGGCATGTGAGAGGCAACCACACATTGATGTTTTCCTCCCTCTCTTTCTCCTTCTCTTCCTCTCTCTCTCAAAATAAATAAAGTTTAAAAAAAATAAATGCAAAAGTGCATTCAGAAGCTTTTGTGAAGCCCTCTTTTTTCTAGAATTTTATTTATTAGGGGTTTTTTTTCCTTATAGGCTGTAAATTTCCCTGTTTGCCAAAGCAAGTGGCTTGGATCTTGGCCACAAGCAAGGTTTTCATGTATCCAGAGCTACTTCCAGTGTGTTCTCTGCGGGCAAAGAATCCCCAGGATAAGAATTCATTCACCAAGGCTGAGGACAAGTAAGGGTTCACTGTGGGGGAAAAGCACAAAATGTCCCAAAGGGAACATCTAGTTCTTTTTTCTTGGGATGTTGGGGAAAGTAAGGCACGTGTAAGACATGGGCACCAAAAACAAGGAGAAGTGGGGTTGATGGATGTAAGGTTCTGTAGTATGTGCTTATTTTATTTAGCATTGCCAAATACTATTTTGGGGGGGAATTACATGCACATTTTTCAAATATTTTAAACATGTATTTTGCTTTTAGTCATTGTAAAAATCCAATCTTGTAATATGTACTATTAGAGGAAATTTTCTAAAGGAAAAATTTTTTATCCACTATCCTAACTACCTCAAGATAATGATTTTTCTTTGCATTTCTCATACAATTATTGGCGATTTAAATATAATTTTGCTTTCACTTTTTTAACCTATCATCTTCTTGAAATTGCTTCTCTGTTTGCAGTGACATTGTCCTTTTTTTGTTATTTCTGTATATTTCCTTTTAAAGCAATATTTAATGGCCCTGTGATAGGTCTTTTATTTGCTACTTTTCCCTCTCTGTTGTGGGTGAGGCTTCACTAAGGATCTTTGTACGTAGAGCTTTTGAAAATCTTTTGAGTTTATCCCTTGGGGTAAATTCCCAAGAGTGAGATTTTTTTTGTTAAGGTTATGAACATTTTTATGGCTTTTGATATTTATTGCCCCACTGCCATCAATAAATATGTACCATATTTAACCATGTAGGTAACCATAATAGATTATGTCATAATGGGATATAATGTTGGTATTAATTTCATGTCCCTAACATGGTGCCCACTGTTTATTTTATATTTGTTTTATTAGATCCACTCTCCTTTCTTTGAGTATGAAGTGCAGAGGAATACAAAGTATGAAAGCTCACTTGGTCTGACATTTATTAGTGATTTATGCTTAGGTTTTGCTCTTCCTTTCTGATTGTGACCTCTTAATTGAGTCTTACTCATAGTACTTACTAGCATTCAGTAAATATCTGACATTTTTTGTTGAGTAGCCATTAACTTCTAAGAATTAGATGTAGAAAAAGTGGGTTGTAAAATGTGGAGTTAGTCTGCTGAGACTTTTGAAAGAATGGACTGGGAAGTGTCATTGCTCCTTTCTCAGTTTGTTAGTTTTAGGACTGAAGCACTTTGAAGGGACTGAGTTTCCTAAGCCTCTAATCAGCAAGTACCTTCTAACTTGCAAGACTGCCCACCAGCTGACAGTGAGAATCAAGAACCGCAGCATGAACAGAGCACCCGACAACATCTTCAAAGTAAGTTTCCCCTGCTCACTCCCTCCGGGGCCCACTCATGAGCAACCGTTCTGTTCTTGTTAGTCTTGATGACGAGAGGGGTCTGTGATCTGTGGCAGGCTCCTTCCACCTGTGCACTCGACGCATTGCCCTCTTGCCTTTACGGGGACGTTGATCTGTTTTCCTCTGAAGTATCATCTTCTGTTATGGATATTATTTCTCTTAAAATAAAATTGTTAAGTCTTAAAATATTTCTTAAATCCATGTTTCCATCCAGCTATTAATTCTCTTTCACTGTAACCATTTTGGAAGAAAGGGTAGAAAACACTCCACTTCTCCTTCACACTTTCTCCTTCACTCTTTGTATTAATATTTATATCAAAATTATAATGTTTATACTTTAAAGAGGCAAATAAATAGTTTAAATGGTTTAAAGAGTCAGGTGGTTCTCTGAAGCTTGTTATGAAAAACAATATGTTTCTCTCTCTTTCCTGCTAACCAATGTTTTTTGGGGGGATGGTGCGCTTACCTCCACATCTAGGTAACATAGTTGATGCCATTAAATGTTTGGGATTTAGGCTTCACTTTCTAAACTTTAAACTGTGGGGGATGAAGTCTTAGCCTTCCCCACACTCCCAGAGCCCCACCACAGACGTGCGCATCTTGTGTCCTCCAGCTCCCTCACGGCGGTTCCATCACAGTAGTGGTCACACGCTCTTCGGGGTTTGCAGTATAAGTGCCGTGCAAGTGTTCCTCACAGCTGAGCTGTGTAGTGTGTTCGCGATTTAAACATTTTGTTTCTCCTGGTGTTAATAATTGCATTTTTGTGGGGGGAGGTGGTGCTTAGTTTTATTTTGTATATATTACCAGTTCAACACTAAAGTTTGCTTCAGTCTTATGAACCTCTTGTCAGCGTGTTCAAACATTTCAGGTGTTCTATCATTTTCCTCTTCCTGAAGAAACCTTTCCCTGAGCCCTCTGATGCTCTTCCACACTGAGCCTGTTGCTCTCTCAGTTTGCTGCAGTAATGTCTTGGGCTTTTTCTTTACCGTCATGCTGGCGACTTTTAAATTTTTTTGCCTCTTATTTATGTTGGATCTTCTTGTTTCCTGAATTCCACACCTTTTTTGCTTTAGTTCCTTTTTTAGTGCACATCCTAGTAGCATTCTGAGGAAGAAGGAGAGTTAGATTTTTACATTTAAACTGTTTATATCGCAGTGTGTGGATTGTACCAACGTCAGTTTCCTAGTTTTGCTATTGCACTGGATACCTGATTTGTAAACGTAACTGTTGTCACTGTGTGACAAAAGATCTTACCTTTGGGGGGAACTAGGTCTGTACTATTTTTATAATTTCTTGTGAACCTGTAATTATTCAAAATAAAATGTTTTAAAATACATTTCTCTTCTCTCCCTGGCTGGTTATGGCTCAGTGGATTGAGTGCTAGCCTGTGAACTGAAAGATTGCCAGTTCGATTCCTGGCCAGGGCACATGCCTGGGTTGTGGGTCAGGTCCCCAGTTGGGGATGTGCGAGAGGCAGCCGATTGATGTTTCTCTCAGACACTAATGTTTCCCTCTTTCTCTCTCCTTCCCCTCTCTCTCTGAAAAATAGTCTTTTTTTTTTCCACATTATTTTTAAAAGATTTATCTAATTACCTATTTTCAGAGAGAAGGGAACAGAAGGAGAAAGAGGGAAACATCAATGTATGGTTGCCTCTCGCACACCCCCTACTGGGGACCTGGCCTGCAACCCATGCTTTTGCCCTAGACTGGGAATCAAACTAGCAGCCTTTCAGTTCACAGGCTGGTGCTCCATCCACTGAGCCACAGCCACCAGGGCTAAAAAATAAAGTCTTTAAAATAATACATATTTTTAAAGTTTCCATTCTGCTCACTTCCTTCAGTGGTCCAGAATTCTAGGTTGGAAATCATTTTTATCAGAAATTTTTAAGGGCTTTGCTCCATTTTCTTCTAGTTTCTAGTGCTGGCAATTTAGATATTTGATTCTGTTTTGACTCTTGAAAGTTTGTGTGATACCTGTTTTGCCCTCCCTATGGCAGTATGTGGCGTTTTTCCTCTTCTTTACTGTTTTATAATTTCATGATAATATGCCCTAGTACGGGTCTAGTTTGATTAATTACACAAGGGACTTGATAAACCTGACATTGGAAACTCATGTGTTTCAGTACCGGGAGATTGACTTGATTTCTGTATGGGTGGTTTCTTCCCCTCTTTTTCGTCTGTTCTCTCCACAATGTCCAGTGGTCAGATGTTAGGCCTCTCAGGCTGGTCCTCTCGTCTTGTCTTTCTTCTTTTTTTCCCATCACTTTGTCTTTATGTTGTATTTTCTGAGATAGTCAGCTTTTTTCTCCTAACCCTTCTACCAAGTTGAGTTCTTTATTTCTTCTCACATTTTAAATTTCTAATAGCTTTTTTTGGTTCCTCGAACATTTTTAAATAGTGAACGGCAGAGGGACTGTGGGAAAGCAAGAGAGGAAGAAGGCTGGAGTTTTCTGTATTTGTTCAGCATAGTGCCCCTGCCCTTAACTGTGCCTGATAGCTCAGTCCAGAGATCATCTTTTCCAGCAGTGCTTCTGCCAGCACAGGGGGGGAGCTTTCACCTGGCTACATCCAGTGGGAGAGGGGGTTTGGGGTCACACTGCCTCTTCAACAGATTTAATCTGTCCTTTTCATCTTTACCTGGTTTTCATTCTGGCTTTACCTTCCCTAATAGAGGTAGCTGGTGTTTTATCCTTTTGCCAGATTCTGGCATAAATTTAGTTGGCCATTAACTTTTCTCCACATGGGATTTGGTTTTCTTCATTCTCCTATGTCAGTTACCATTTGTCCATCTGCTTTTTAGCTTTGAGAATTTTGTTGCTGTTACTCTTTTCTCTCATTCTCCCTCTCCTTGTAGGCTTTTACCCTAAAAAAAAAAAAATTCCTTTCTGTTGTTTTCATGGGAGTTCAAGAAGGAACAAAGACAGATGGGTGGTTTAGACTGCCCATCTTGCCCTGGCTGGTGGGCTCAGTTGGTTGGAGCATTGTCAGGTAAACCAAAAGGTCGTTGGTTTGATTCCTGGTCAGGGCATGTGCCTGGGTTGTGGGTTTGGCCCTCTGTCAGGGTATCTCTCTTTTTCTCTCTCTCCCCACCACCCTCCCATTCCTCTCGCTCTGGAATCAATAAATATATCATCAGGTGAGGATTAAAACCAAAATGTAACTGCTTGTTTTAATAGTAAGTTTCTCCTTACCCCTTTAACCTTTGAAAGGGTGGATATTCCCTGGCTGGTGTGGCTCTGGATTGAGTCTGGCCCTCGAATCAAAGGGTTGTCAGTTCAATTCCCAGTCAGGGAGCGTGTCTGGGTTGCAGGCCAGGTCCCTAGTTGGGGGTGTGTGAGAGGCAACCCATAGGTGTATCTCTCATTGATAATTCTCTCCCTCTCTTTCTCCCTCCCTTCCCCTCTCTCTAAAAATAAATAAATAAAATCTTTTTAAAAATGTGGATATTATTTCTCAAATTATCTCCCAGTTAACTATCCATGGATACTTTTCTCCTCTTACCCTTTTAAACTTTGCAGTTGATTCTGTTACTCCCTATTCGCTTATCTTCTGTGATACCAGGGCTCTTACCTCAGGCTTCTCCTTCGTGAACTCTTCTTCCTTGCTCTCCCCTTAAATGTTAATGTTCCACAGTAAAGTCAGTGTGTGGTCTCATCCAGATTCATGATTTTTCCTATTATCTGTCTCCTCATGATTTTCTAATTTGTATCTTTTATTTAGTTATCTTCTGAGTCCCAGCTTAGTGTAGCCAACTGTTTAAAGGAATTCTTAACTCAGCGGCCTCACTGACTCCTCCAGTCTCTCCCATGGCTGTAACCGCCATTTGTGCTGCCACCACCGCCACCAAGAGCAAACCATCCTCCACCAACTTACATCTGCAGTTTGTGTCTGGTGTATGACATCCCCGTCTCAGTCCACAGAATTGGGAGTCGTCCTCAGTTCTTCCTGCTGGATCACTACCATGTCTGTCAGTCATCTCATCCTCAGTTTTCTTATCCTGCTTCCTGCTCTGCTGCCCACTGCCTTAGTTCAGGCCTTTGTTACACCTAGATTAGTGCGGTAGTTTTCTAACTGGCGTTTCTGCTTCTGGCTCCATTTATTCTGTCCCTCACATCGCTGCTGTAGCCATCTCTGTCTTATCTTTCAGGGTACAGTTTGGATTGCTTGGCATGGCTCAGAAAGCCTACCCTGCCCACCTCTGACTTGTCTTTTGAAGTTTCTCCACATTCTTTTAGTTGTAGCCAGACCAGACTCTTTGTGGTTCCTTAAACAAGTTCATGATTTGAACATGAAGTATACTCTGCCCTGCCTCATGCAGCAAACTGTTCCGTTAAGAGTCATCTATACCAGTTGCACTTGCTCCAGAAAAATCTTTATTGTTCAAGTTTGAGTTGTATGTCATTTTTGATATACATCTTTGTACTTTTTTACACAGAATGTCATTTTCAGTCTACTTTACTGTTTCTCCCACTAATCCATAAGCTGCTGAAGAGCAGGAATTGCTTCTTTTATTTGTATGCTCAGCTTGTAGCATAGTGCCCAGCACATAGAAGGCATTCAACAAAAATGTTGAATGAATGGATGCTTATTGTCAGTGGGTGTTTATTGAATGGATGCTTATTGACATTTAATTTTCCTCTTCACTTATGCTTAAAGCCTAACTGTCTCAGTCTCTCTGTTCTTCTATCCCTTCCCTTCTAATGTCCTTGGCACCATTTTTTGCCTAAAAAGGAAGTTTCCTTGTGTCCAGGATGAGGATTAAGGCACTGCCATTGCAGCCATTGTGCAGGAGGAGATTTTAAATAAGATTTCTCTGGTCACCTGTTTTCTTTTCTCTGTGACCTAACCTTTTCCCTTCCCGGTGACCAGAATGGAGATTATCAGTTAAATGGTACTAAGTAATTGTAAAATCTTTATTAACTGGGGACTAGTTTTAGTGCAGGAGCATTCAGCATACGCTGTTTGTGTACGTGTGTGTGTGTGGAAGTGTGCCCGTGTGTGTCTCCGTGGGTCATAGTCAAGCTACTGCCCACCACACCCCCAGCCTGACAGAGGGCAGCGGTTCTGAAAGAAATGCAACTCATGCTTTACTTTTCCATGCTCAGTTTTATAAGAAGACCAAACAGCTGCCCATCTTAGGGAAGTGCTGTGAGGAAATCCAGCCACATCAGTGGAAGCCGCCTGTGGAAAGGGAAGAACACCGGCTTCCATTCTGGTTAAAGGTAAGCCTTCCTCCTCAACGTAGGCCAGAGGCAGAAGGTCACTGGAAGCATCAGGGCTACTGTGTGCCTCTTATACTGTAGTTGCAGAACTAGGACTTCATATCTTTCTCATTCGTCCTTCTCCTCCTCCTCTTCCTCCCTCCCACCAGGTGATTGATTGTACAATCTGGTTTTTTAAAATTTATTTTAGAGGAAGGGAGAGAAAGAGAGAGAGAGAAATATCAACTTGTTGTTCCACTTATTTATGTACTCATTGGTTGATTCTTGTATGTGCCCTGACTGGGGATGGAACCCGCAATCTTGGCATATCAGGGTGAAGCTCTGACCAACTGAGAGCTACCTGGCCAGGGCATTCTACAGCCTTTCAAAAACAGTGGGTAAAAAGATAGTTTCCTGTAGGAAATTTAGAGAAGAGTTTCTAGAGTACACAATTGGAATGTAGTCTTCATAGAAACTTGATATTGTACAGAAAACTCCTTCTTGAAAATATTATCTCGAGACTATCCTGGAAAGGTCTCTAAAATCTAGAAAATCCTATTTGAATTTAATTTTGTTTTGTTATATTTATTTTTTATTCTTTATTTTTTATTTACCAAGTTCCGATATGTGCTGGATCAGTGTTCTTGTTCTCAATAGGCCAGTCTGCCATCCATCCAGGAGGAACTACAGCACATAGCTGATGGCGCCAGAGAGGTAGGAAATGTGACTGGGACTGCAGAGATCAAGCCGGACCCAGACCTAGGAAAAGGCAGCTCGGAATTGGGGAGTGAGACTCAGTACCCACTGCTGTTACCTAAGGGCGTAGTCTTGAAACTGAAGCCAGTTGCCAACTGCTTTTCCAGGAAGGGCTGGAGACAGAAGCGGTCATCAGCCCTGAAGCCCCTCCTTATCAGACCCAGCCCTTCTCTCCAGCCTAACTCCAATTCTGGGAAAATACCACTTAGGTCAACTCAGTCAGAAGCCCCTCCGAGCAAAATGGTGGTCCGGATTCCTCACACGATCCAGCCAGCCACCGTCTTACAGCCAGTGCCAGCTGTCCCTCCACTGGGGGTTACTGGAGGCAATAGTTTTGAGTCCTCAACAGTACTGCCTACCATACCCCCTGATTCCAGGACCAGCTTCCCGCCATCTGAGCCTCAGACCCTGCTGTCCTCTGCTCCTGTGCCCAAAATAATGCTGCCCTCACTTGCCCCTTCTAAGTTTCGAAAGCCATATGTAAAACGTAGAGGCCCAAAGAGAAAGGGGGCCAAGGCCTCCCTCTGTTTGAAGTCTGTCCCCCTCATCAATTCTGCACCTGTCATCTTCACTGTTCCCGCCGCCACTGTGAAGGTTGTGAGCCTTGGCAGTGGCTGCAACATGATTCAGCCTGTCAATGCAGCTGTGGCCCAGAGTTCTCAGACCCTTCCCATCACCACCCTGTTAGTGAACCCTACTTCCTTCCCCTGTACATTGAACCAGCCCCTTGTGGCTTCCTCCATCCCACCCTTAATTGTTTCTGGCAACTCCATGAATCTTTCTGTACAGTCCACCCCTGAAGATAAGGCACAAGTGAGCAGGGACATCGGTTGTTCTTTGGATGAAGGGAAAAATACCTTTCAAGGCCTAGTACCCAAATTAGAACCCCAGGAGCTATCTCCTCTCTGTGCTACTGTCTTCCCCAAGAAGGAGCACAGCCCAGAGCCCCCGCCATCAGATAAAGTAAGCCAGGAGGAATTGTCGGAGAACAGTGCCTATGTCTGGACTGTTGTGAAAACAGAGGAGGGGAGGCAAGTTGTGGAACCACTGCCTCAGGGCTTTCAGGAATCTCTGAGCTCTCCTGGAGATGCAGAGAAAATTGTCAAGGTGGAACCTAAAGATGGTGGGGAGGAGATCTCCAGTGGATCTCCAGAGCAGACCATTTGTGATGAAATCAAAGAAGAATACTCTGTGGAATTGGACACTGGCTCCCCTAGTGAGGAGTTAAAGGGTACAGGAGACGCAAAGAAACAGACGGTCTTACAAAAAGAGGAGGAAAGGAGTCAACCAGCTGTAACACCTTCAGCTTCTCAAGAGCCTCCTGATGGAGGAAATTCAGGAAACGTGAGCAAAGAATCTCCAAAGAATGCTTCATCCTCCGCTCACCCTGAAATGGTGCTTAGCAGCCCCCCAGGGAAACCCGAAGACAGATCCAGCATTGACGGTCAGTCAGCGGAGACCCTGGCTGGGCCAGAAACTGGAGGAGAGAAGGAGGGGCCAGAGGAGGAGGAAGAAGAGGACTTTGACGACCTTACCCAAGATGAGGAAGATGAGATGTCATCAGCTTCTGAGGAGTCTGTGCTCTCTGTCCCAGAACTCCAGGTGAGAGTTGGGGAATATTCTTATTTTGTGGATTCAGTAATATGTTTAATTCATCGATAGGCCACCTGCTGGCTTGCTGCACTATAGATAGTTGTAAAATCATTTTTATTTGACTTTTGAGTGCATTATGGTACATAATTTTGGGTTTGAGGTGAGAGGGGAGGGAAGGGGTGAAATTGACTTACTATATTTGACTTAAACACATGTAAGTGTTAAATCAAATCACTTAAGCACAATTTAAATGCCTAAAAAATAGATCGTAAGTGTGGACTGTGGCAAAGAAAAACTGTCTTCAGGGTAGAGGGTACCTTTCCAAACACATCCCAGCTACCCCTGTGACTCCATAACAGAGAACCAGGCTCTAACAGTTGTGGTGCCTGCCCACCCCCAACACACACACTCCACCCGATCATCCTCACTTCCTGTTGAAAAACTCCATTCAGTGAGCCATTACCAACCCTTCTGAACACTCTTTGGTGGGGGGGCGGGTTTGCAGGAAACAATGGAGAAACTGACTTGGCTCGCATCGGAAAGGCGCATGAGTCAGGAGGGTGAGTCTGAGGAAGAGAATTCTCAGGAAGAGAACTCTGAGCCTGAAGAAGAAGAGGAAGAAGAAGCAGAAGCAGAAGGAATGGAAAGCCTTCAGAAAGAGGATGAAATGATAGATGAAACCATAGGAGACCCTGCTGAGAAACCTCCTACCACCTTTGCTTCACCCCAGACTGCTCCAGAAGTGGAGCCCAGTAGGACCCCCCCAGGTGAGTCTGGCAAACCTGTATGAGGTGCCGGTGTCAATTGCCCTCATTGTCTAAAGGACATGTGCAGAGTGACTAGCTTGTAAATCAGGTGACAAGTTATCAGAGCTCCTCTGAATTGCCCCTGCAACCTCCCTTTCCCCAAACAGGTATTCAACTTGGTGCCTTTACAAAGAACAGATGCTCAGAAATTTTAAATTCTCATCAGCTACTAGATTTGTGTCAGGTTCACCCAAGTTTTTATACTGGTTCTTAATTTATTTACCATGCATGAAGCTAAAAACTGTTTACTTCAGAAAACACTGCTTACTCCTCACCTAGACATAGTCTCTTGAGAGCCCAACATAAGGCCTTACTCAGTCTTGAAACTGCTGACTCTGCACAGAACTGCCCTGACGGAGACAGACATGCTGCTTACACCACTTTCCCAGCGGCTTTTCTCCTGAGTTGTTCCATACCATTGCAAGGGTTTGGGTGGGGTGGGTACATGCAGTTGGATGGGAAGAGCAGGGGTTGCCAGAAACAGGCTTTTTCACATGTACTCTCAGGAGAGAGCATCAAAGCTGCTGGAAAGGGCCGGAGCAATCATCGAGCTCGGAACAAGCGGGGCAGTCGGGCCCGGGCCAGCAAGGACACCTCCAAGCTGCTGTTGCTGTATGATGAGAACATTCTCGAGAGGGATCCACTCAGGGAACAGAAGGATTTAGCCTTTGCTCAGGCTTATCTAACCAGGGTAGGCAAATGCTGCTTCCTGTTACTGTTATTCTGTCTGAATGAGGCTACTTCTCCTATAAGGGAGGTGTTTTTAAAATGTAGTCTGGCTGTAGCTGGTGTGGCTCAGTGGATTGAGCACTGGCTTGCAAACCAGCAGGTTGCTGGTTCAATTCCCAGTCAAGGCACATACCTGGGTTGTGGGCCAGGTCCCCATCACACATCAGTGTTTCTTTCTCTCTCCCTTTCCCCCTCTCTAAAATCTCTGCCTTTGCTCTGTGTGAGAGAACCACAAGGAGACAGAATTCAGTCTCATAAACAGGTTTATTATTAGTACCTTAGCATCACTCTCTGTTGCCCAGAAATTGGGGAAAGATGATACCACCATCCGTCATCAGGAGGAGGTTGTGACTTCACTGCATAGGCTAAAATAAGGACCTTTACTGTGCCCTTGTCTTATGAAGAAAGACCTTTGGTACACTGCTGGAGAGTGGATCTCAGAGAAGTGCCTTGATCTGCACAGACATGAACCAGTATGGACCAACCTGTTCCCCTAAGTTGTCCTGGGTAGCTATCTCGTTATTTTGCTAACCACCTGGTTCCTTTACCCTCTAAGCAGAGTAGAGTGCTAGCAGTGATAGTCATGGATTTTTCTTGTCTCCTAATATTTTACTAACAGTCCTAATTTTTGTATTATTTACCCTCAGATGATACCATGCTGAAGTATATGTATGGAATACTTCTTACTATTTCAATATAAAGTTGAAATCAGAAAAGACAGGTTAGGGCTGTGAGCTAGAACCAAGCTTACCTGGTTTTGTGGGGAGGGCTGTAGCCCCTGGAAAATGAAGGGTTTTCAGTTGTCCTCTACCAGAAAAGGAGCTGTGCCTTTCTCATTGTCTTCCAGTAACAGGCAGGCCTTGGCGCCTGTCAGAGGAGGGACAGTTCATAGAGCTCTCTAATTATAACTCCTCATCATTGCTTTGTACTGCTGTTTTTTGTGGCAACCCAAAGAAAGGGTACTAGTGATTGAAAGTCTTCCTGTACAGGTACGAGAGGCCTTGCAACATATTCCTGGCAAGTATGAGGACTTCCTTCAGGTTATTTATGAATTCGAGTCAAGTACTCAAAGGCAGACGGCTGTGGATCTCTACAAAAGCCTGCAAATTCTACTCCAAGACTGGCCTCAGCTCTTGAAGGACTTTGCCGCTTTCCTGTTGCCTGAGCAAGCTCTGGCCTGTGGATTAGTGAGTAGATGGGCAAAGACAGCACTTTGGGATTCCTGGGTCAGAGTGAAACTAGGTTTGAATGGAGTTAACACTTTCCCAGTCTCCCGACTGCTTCCAGTTAAATGGCTTTCTCCTCACCTCCTCCTTTTCAAAGGGTGATCTTCTAACTTCATCCTCCCATTTTCTTTACATGGGGAATGGGAGGCTTTATGCACTTGCAGTGAAGACCTCAGTTAAATCATATGCCCTTCGCTCCTCATTGTTGGGAAACAGACATTCCTTGATCAAGTATTTAATGTGTGCCTACTATGTGTCAGGCAAAGTCCTAGGCACTAGGAATATACTAGTTATAAAAGATTAAAATTCTTGCCCTTCCCTGACCAGTGTGGCTCAGTTGGTTGGTTGTCACCCCACAAAGCAAAGGTCGCCAGTTTGGTTTCTGGTCAGGGCACAGACCTGTGTTGCAGGTTCGGTCCTGGTTGGGGCAGGTACAAGAGCCAGCCAGTTGATGCTTCTCTCTCACATCAATGTTTCTCTCCCTCTCCTCCTCCCTCCCTTCCCCTCTCTCTAAAAAATAAGTAAAATTTAAAATAGAAGATGTTTTTTAAAAAATCTTGCCCTCATGGAGTTTATATTCTCATGGGGGGAAGTCAGATGACAGACCATGTGGCAAAAGTAGGTGTACAGTTGTAAGTACACAGAACAGTTTATTCTTATATTATTTATTCATTATTGTATTATGTTCTATGTGAACAACTGTAAATCTACTTTTACCCCACCCTATATTATAAAAATTATAGGTATAAATAGTATATGGTATATAATGCTTTATAGTGATAACGCTCTATAAAAAAATAAAGTAGGAAGTGGGAATAGAGAGTAGTGGGTAAATGGGTGAGGGGCAGAGTGTTGTAATTTTATACCTGGTGGGCTGGGAGGGCCACTACGGTAAGGTGACATTTGAAATGTTGGAGAATAAGTATCTGAATATGAGGGTTATCCCAGTAGTTCTGGGGTCCTTGTCATGACTGAAAAGCACAGGAGTTAAGGATATAACGAGATTGTTCTGATAGTCTTAAGGCAGTGAAATGATAATGGGATGATTGTGCATATCATGCAGATCTTCCTGTACTTTGAGGATCAAATGAATGTTTATGTGAAAATTCTTTGTAAACTGAATGCTATATCACTTTGAGTGTCTGGTTTCACAATCCATGAAACAATAAACGACTTTTGAATTGTTTATTGAGATACACACATCTCTTGAATCTTTCATTCATAGCTTAGTTATCTTGAATTAGTAGACCCCAGAAACCTGAGGTGGATGAATGCCAGCAGTCTTACAAAAGATCGCACAGTTGTAAACTCCAGCCCTGTCATCCCCCTACCATGCCCCCGGCCCATTTTCATCTTTGTTCTGATGCTCAGGTCTTCTCTAGCTGTATATGTGACTCCGCTTTTGCCCTCTTTTCACTCTGGTAGTTTGAGGAGCAGCAGGCTTTTGAGAAGAGTCGCAAGTTTCTCCGGCAGCTGGAGATTTGCTTTGCAGAGAACCCCTCACACCACCAGAAGATTATCAAGGTCCTCCAAAGCTGTGCAGACTGCCTGCCCCAGGAGATCGCTGAGGTATTTTTTCCTGTTCGGCTTCCTTTCCTTTGTCATCTGGGCCTTAGACTCTCCTTCCCTTCTCCCTTTGCCTAACCTATTCTATATCCTTTTGCTTCTGAGGGAACGTGCACTTCCTGGGGGGGATGGACGTTTTAGGCTTGGCTAAAGCATAAAACACTGGAGTAGGGAGTGGTTGCCACCTAAATCCATGTCCTGACTGATCTTCACAGGCTTAGGAATGCCATCTGTGCCCTGGAAGGGACAATTTCGGGGAAGAGGGTGATGGGTCTTAGGAGAAGCTTGGCCCATTGCTATGCTTGAGTTAAGCTGGAGATCAGTATGGCAGGTTAGAGTGTTATTAGGAGTCAAACTTATTGTTTTGTTTGTTAGTTTGTTTCAAAGATTTAATCTACCTATTTGTAGAGAGAGGAGAAGGGATGGAGGGAGAGAGGGTGAGAAACGTGGATTAGTTGCCTTCTGCATATGGCCCAACTAGGGACCAAAGCCGCAATCCAGGCATGTGCCCTGACCGGGAGTCAAACTGGTGGCCTTTCACTTTGTGGGATGACACCCAGCCAAAAGGCTGTTTGTTGTTTTTACATCTTAACATTTTTTTATTCATTCATTCATTTATTTATTTATTATTCTCACTTGAGGACTTGCTTATTCATTTTTACAGAAAGGGGTAGGGAAGAAGAGAGAGAAGGAAAGAAACATCAATGTGAGAAACATTGATCAGTTGCCTTTTATATGTGCCCTGACCAGGGACCAAGCCTACAACCTAGACATGTGTCCTAAGCAGGAATGAAACCCACTATGTTTTGGTTTATGGGACAGCACTCCAACCAATTGAGCTACATTGGTCGGGCCAAACCTATTGTTTATTTCCTCCCGTGTAAGGCAAGAAAGGAGGGAGAGGAAGTTAAGTAATTCTTAGCTATCAGCTCTGGATGGGGTGACTCAGCGGATTGAGTGCCATCCTGCAAACCAAAGGGTTGCCGGTTCAATTCCCAGTCTGGGCACATGCCTGGGTTGTGGGCTGGGTCCCCAGTAGGGGGCCTGTGAGAGGCAACCACACATTGATGTTTCTCTCTCTCTCTTTCTCCCTCTTCTCCCCTCTCTCTAAAAATAAGTAAGATTTTTAAAAATAAGAGAGAATTCTTAGCTCTCAGCCCTGACTGGTGTGCCTCAGTGCGTTGGGCGTTGTTCTGCAAACTGAAGGGTAACCACTTCAATTCCTGGTCTGGGCACACACCTGGATTGCAGGCCAGGTCCTGGTTGGGGGCATGCAGGAGGCAACTGATAGATGTTTCCCTCACACATTGATGTTTCTTTCCCTGTCTTTCTCCCTCCTTCCTCTCTCTCTAAAAATAAATAAATAAAGTCTTTTTTTTTTTTTTTTTAAAGAATTCTTAACTCTCAAGGAGAATCTTCTGTGTTTCACCCAGTTGACTAGGAAAGTAGAACTTGGAAGTATATGAGATTGGTTTGGAATTTGGCCTAGAGAGGCTCTGTAGATTTCATCTTTCCCTCTACAACTCTTCATAGCTCAAGACACAGATGTGGCATCTCCTCAAGGGCCATGACCACCTGCAGGATGAGTTCTCCATCTTCTTTGACCATCTGCGCCCAGCAGCTAGCCGGATGGGTGACTTTGAAGAGATCAATTGGACCGAGGAGAAAGAGTACGAGGTACAGGCCTGAGGCTGCAGTAGGGTTGTGAGGGGAGGAGGCCTCGTATAGGAGGAACCACCTGCCCAGAGCCTCAGTGGCACCATCTTCTCCCCAGTTTGATGGCTTTGAAGAAGTGGCACTGCCTGATGTGGAGGAAGAAGAGGAACCTCCCAAGATACCCACAGCCTCAAAGAACAAAAGAAGAAAGGAGATTGGGGTCCAAAATCATGATAAGGTACACCAGATTGTTGGAGATTGTCCATTTTTCATGAATCAAGCCTTACGTTTCTGCCTAAGTGTTTCTCTGGCTTAGTGTGGTCAGAGCCTCCAGGACCTGAGGCTGCTGTGGATGCACAGAGCGCACAGGCAGAACAGCGCCACTGCCAAAGAGGCGCCACTCCCACGTGCCTCTTTCGAAGGATCTGTTTCCCTTTTTCTTTCTAGCTCAGAGCTATTTCTCTTGCCCTTGGGTCTTAACATTTTCTGTTCATGTGAAGAAATAGAAGCAAGATTCCCCATTTTAATAATAATGGTAATGGCTAGAACTTAGGTGTGTTACAAAATACCAAGTATCTCTTGAACGTGTTTTACATGGATTATTCACTCATTTAATTCTCACAATAATCCAATGAAGAGATTGCTCTTATTTGCATTTTACAGAAGAGGAAACTGACGTTCAGAGAGAGGCCATTGCCAGGGTGTCGTATTTAATAAGTGGCAGTGCTAAGACAGGAACCTGGGTACTCTGTCTCCAGGGTCTGCTGTTACTCACTGCTCTCTCCTGCACTTCAGGAAGTAGCATTTTTCATCCATGGCCCTGTACTCCATGCCTTTTACTATTTCTTAGGGGAAAACTGCTTAATAGCTGAATGGCCTTGGGCAATTTATTTAATCTCTGTTTGTTTCTTCATCATCGATGTGGATAATAATGGTACTTAATGTCTTGTGTTCATTAAACAGAGAGTATCATTGAATGAGCCTTCCATATGTACAAAGCCCTTTGTCAAGGTGATTGGGAGAGAGGGGAGAGAGCTCAGGGCACAGGGAGACAGACACAGAGACGGATGAGTGAGTAGACATATCTCATGATGGAGCTCTAGTGATTTCGCCTCAGGTTATATTTGACTTAAATATTACTTGAAACACCTGGGCAACTAGGACATGTCATTTTTTGGATTCATTTAAGGATTGTTTAAGGGATTCATAATAGACTTTAATCGAGTTTGGGTGTTGATTTCCTCAGGCAATGTGAAGAGATGGTGTTTAATAAGAGAGAAAAGGTCCTGGCCAGGTGGCTCAGTTAGAGCTTCATCCCGTACACGGAAAGGTTGCGGGTTCAATCCCTGGTTGGTGCACCTGTGGAAGGCAACCCATCTCTCTCTCCCCCCACCCCATCTCCCTCCCTTTCTCCCTCTCTTCCCCTCTGTCCCCTCCTTCCTCCCTTTCTCCCTCCCTCCTCCCCTTACCCCCTTTCTCTATAAAAAAAGAGAGAGAGAGAGAGAAAGGATGGGATTGGGGGGTCAAAGGGTAGGCTGAGCTTTCTCTCTTAGTACCAAAATGCTTGGCAGCTAACCAAGCTGAGGTATCTTCTAGGAAGCTGAGTGGCCAGATGGCGCCAAGGACTGTGCCTGTTCATGCCATGAAGGAGGTCCTGACTCCAAACTGAAGAAGAGCAAAAGGAGAAACTGTAGCCACTGCAGCAGCAAGGTGAGCGGGGGAAACTGGTACCAAAGGGAGTCAGAGCTGCCTCTCTAGGTCAGCCTCCATGTTGCCTTACTGTCGGGGTACTGTTTACTACCACAGATGTGTACCTTGCACACACATACAGAATACAAATACAATCTTTTAAAAATAACCATGGCCATTATGGCTCAGTTGGTAGGAGCATCATCCCGTAACCAAAGAGTTGTGGGTTCGATTCCTGGTCAGGGCACATACAAGATTGCAGGTCAGATTCCGGGTCTGGGGCATGTATAGGAGGCAGCCAATTGAGGTTCCTCTTTTACATTAATGTTTCTCTTTCCCTTCCTCTGTTCCTTCTTCTCTTTCTAAAAGCAATGAGAAAAGATGTCCTCAGGTGAGGATAAAATAAAAATAAAGATATATCATGGATTTTGCTTTTTAAAGAGAATCCTGTTGATAAAGGAAGGTTTCACAGTTGGGGAAAAAATCAGCCAGTTCAAATATTTTCTTTTCAGATTTTTTAAATGAAATAAACCTCTTTCTGGAAAACAGACGCTAAAGGTGACACTGGTTCTCTAGGGTAGAGTTGGTTGGCTTCAAAAATTCAGTCCTTAGGCGAAGGAATGGTGGAATCCAGTACTGTGTTCTGGGCATTTTAAATCCTTGGGGTAGGCATGCATCTTGATTGACTTGCTGAGCATTATAGTGGGGCCTCTTCCTTTTGTGGGCCCCTAAGACACAGGAGATCAAGAGATCCTTGACCCACAATGCTCTCTCTGCAGGTCTGCGACAGCAAGTCCTACAAGAGCAAGGAGCCAAATGAGTTTGGGGGTGGCAGCCCCCAACGAGAGGCCAGTCCTATGCCTGGTGCTAAGGAAGCTGGGCAGGGGAAGGATATGATGGAGGAGGAAGCCCCAGAGGAACGAGAAACCATTGAGTCCACCCAGGGCAGGACAGGCCGGAGTACCCGAAAAGGAGAGATGCCTGTTCCAGGTGAGTGATTAGGCTGCCCACCCAGCCTTTCTCCGTTGATTTCTGTCTTACTCTCACAGGCTTTGAACCTGTATAAATAACATTCTATTCAAGGATGGACTACTCTTTCTTACTAATAAGCCAATAGGAAACCCTTCTCCTGTCCAGCCTTATCCCTCCTGTGGCTTCAGTCCTCTTATTTATATAAGTGACTTGAGCTGCAACCCCCCCACCTCACTCTTGAATTAGAATTTTGTCACAGTAGCTCGTCAGTGTGACCCGGTGGTAATTTGTAGCTTTAGGTGCATCCCAGCCCTGTCAGTACCCTTAGATCTTTGTTTTCCTCCTATGCAGGATTGACAGTGGGGAGCACTTTGCTGTCCCCTCAAGAACGGCCTCTTAGAGAACCACAGCTCCTCCTAGATGGCCGACTGCCCTGCTCACCAGAGACTCCTCAGCTTCCCTTCAAAACTGGAGCCGAGCCAGCCACCACTAGGATGAAGCAGTCTGGCCCTGAGGTTCTCTCCTGCCCTGAGGCATCCCTCAGGCTTCAGAATGAGGGGAAGGACCATAAGGCAGTGGGTGACTCAGAGGCTTCCATGCTGGTCTGCGATGCTCCAGAAGCTCAGAAATGGCCTGGAACTGTTGAACCTTCCACTCCCTTTCTGAGTCCTATTCCCTCAAGGACCAGAGATTTAGGGAGAAGACAGGTGTCTGGGAAACCAGATACTCAGGAGAGCTGGCACCCTTTAGGCAAAGCTGGGGTGAAGGCATCAGACAAGAAATCCATTGCCCATGAATTTTCACCAGGGATTGATACCCCAGAGACTTCTCCCAAAGTCCCTAAAGGAGGTTTGGCTAAAGACAGTGGAATACAGAGCAAGGGTCCAGAGGGGGAGCAGCAGCCAAAGGCCACAGAAGTCACAGTGTGTGCGAACAACAGCAAGGTCAGCTCCACTGGGGAAAAGGTGGTCCTGTGGACAAGGTAGGTAGGGTTGGGGGGGGGTGTTTGAAAAGCACGTGGCCTATATCTATGTTACCGATTTAGGACTAATCACAATATATTGGTTACAGGGAAGCTGACCGCGTGATTCTCACCACGTGCCAGGAGAAAGGAGCACAGCCCCAGACTTTTCGCAACATCTCCCAGCAGCTAGGAAATAAGACCCCTACTGAGGTAAATGGTGGGGAGCCCTGCTAAAGCTTCAAACTCAAAAGGAACAAAGGAGAGGGCCTGGCAAGAGGAGGACGGGCTGTCCAACTAAAAGAAGACATCAGTGGATCATTGTAAAGGTCTGCCTTGAGGAAGGGCTGACCTGCCAGGGTGTTTGGTAGTGGTTCTAGAAGAGAAAGGGCATTAGATGTTGAGGTGGAAGCCCTAGAGATTCCATTCTAGCTTTGTTTTTAGGACAGCCCCTTACCCTGAGTTTCCTTGTCTATAAGGAGGACATAGCCCTGGCAAGCTTACTGTGTGGGACAAATAAGATTGTTCAACTTGGTATATATTGTGCTTATTGTTAAAGTTACTGACTCAGGTACAGGAACACAGCCCTTCACCTCTCCTCCTAGGTTTCCCACCGTTTTCGAGAACTCATGCAGCTCTTCCACACCGCCTGTGAGGCCAGCTCCGAGGACGAGGATGATGCGACCAGCACCAGCAATGCAGACCAGCTCTCCGACCACGGAGACCTTCTGTCCGAGGAGGAGCTGGATGAGTGACTCGGAGAGTGTGGGTGTCCTGTGCATAGGAGCCACCCCACTGGCACCCCGATGAGGAAGAGGGTGCCTGTACCTTGCTTGTATCACCCCTGAGCTCAGTTTGCAGAGCTGGAAGAGCAGGGGCTGAGGACAAGGACAGAGGCAGGCTGAGGGTTTTCATGGCTTTGCCAGCCTCTGCCTTACTCAAGGTCTGTTATGAAGTCTTTAGAAATTATTTTGTAAATAGCAGTGAGGGAGAATGGGGGCTCAGTTCCTTTTCTACTTTTTTTAAGCTTTTTGTCATTGTGATCTAGGGTTTCTAAGTGTAGTAAGTGCATATGTTGTAGCCAGTCCCAGACACTGAGCTCCTGCATCCAGCACTTTTTATTGTAAACTAGTTCCTTCCTTTTCTTGGAACCTCAGTCCATGAGGCTGTCACCACCCTGGTAGCACTGGGCCAGACTGTGTAAGTCCTGCAGCAGCTCCTCTAGGTCGCCCTGTTCCACTCCAGCATCCATGAAGCTGGCCCAGCGCCGCAGGTCAAGTTTGGTGAGCTCCTTGGCCAAGTCTCCCAGGGTCCGATTCAAGGATGCAGAGGAGCAGAGGGCCCCAAGCACCGGGATGCTCTCCACTGCTGCAGAGGAACGGAAAAGGGAAACCTGTCATCGGGTTTTCCACCCTGAGAATCTGTCACATAGATAGGAAAGCCTGGGTCTTTACTGACTGGATTGTAAAGTAACCCGAGTAAGTTTTGTGCACTGTCCCTTTAGTATACCAGAAGCACAACACTTCTCTTGAGGAACTGAAGAGTGAATAAAGGGATTTTTGTGACCTTTCAGAGTACCTTTATCCCAGAAGCTCCAGAGCAAAACCCCTCTCATGTTTGAAATCTTGGGTTTTTTTACCTCCTACATACCTGCTCCAGTTGTGGGGTCATCCTGAATCAGACCCTGCTGGCTGAGGCTTGAGGAGAAGAGGCAGGGATAAGGAGGAAGCACCTTGCAGGGAGTCAGCAGCAGGTGGGAAGAACTGAGGATAAGAGAAGAGCAGTTAAGTGACAAAGGGTCAAGGGGAGCTTGAGGTCTGGGAGGAGAGTTAGGAGCAAGCCTTTTACTGACCTCCTAACTGTAGGCTGCTCCTGTTGAAAATACTGGGCCAAAACTTCTTCCCCAGTGGTGCATGCGTGGAGCAGGGAGGGCAGCGGTGTCCCTGGGGTGAGCTGACTGCCAGAACAAAGCCAAAATCACCTTTAATCTGGGGCAGCATGAGTAAGAAACTAAGAATTCATATGACTTCAAACCATCAGCTGAACTGGGATGCTCAGCCTTTCTTTAAAGTGGGACAGAAGGAAGAAAAGGGCAGTGCCACGAGTGTGTCCAGGGGGACTGGGGAGAAGAGGACATGAAACAAAGGTTGGACAAGGGCTCTAAGGGCCACCAGCCCTCACCTGGTGTGGCATGCTCTGTCCAGTCCCCGCAGCACCACTGACTGGGCAAAGCAGTGCATTCTACGTGCGTCCCCACACGCAGACAGTGGGGTCCAGGGAGTGGTCCCTCCAAGCTGCACTAGGGCATCGGGAAGGGACTGGCTTGGAACCAAAGGGAAGGGGATGGCTGCTCCTGCTGTCACCACCTTCAAGGTAAGAACGAGATCAAGTTACAGAAGTTTTTCTCATTTCCAACCCAGTTCCTCACAAAGCTTCATACCTTTTTCCCAGAGAAGGTCAGCATATCGGCCAGCTGAACCATGGAAACTGGTGAGGAATGCAGGCGATAAGGAACAGTGACTGTGTCCAGGGCTGTAGCCAGGATGGCGCTGCAGTGGAAGGGCAGAGCGGCCTGTGAAAAGGGTGCAGAGAATAGCACTTGGTCTTTTGGCTGGGAAAAACTGGATGCAGAATACTGATGGCAGAGAGGTCCCGGGGCTTTGTGACAAAACGGTGTGTTTGGCCCGAGGCTGGACACGCACAGGACAGTGTGATCTAAGAGGCCACACCATAGCTGAATTCAAGCTGAGGCTTCAAGAATAGAGCCAGTAACAGGCTGGCTTGGCAAATGTGACAGCATCCAGTCACTAGCAGTCAGACCAAGAGCATCGAGCCTTACATCATAATGCAGGTGAGGGAAGCTGACAGGTGGGTCAGGTCGCAGTCCCAGGCTGCCACCCAAGGATAAGGGGCAGACCAGAGAGCTCTGAGCAGACAGGTGCACCAGACCAAATGCTGTGTTTAACAGACGGTAGATGTTTTTCTGGGGCTCCTGCTGAAAGAAAAACTGGTTGGTTTTAAGAACTTACTGGGCTATCATCCCCTCGTTTCTCCTGCCATGCCATGTGAGCTTTTCCTAAGTTGTACTTACCTGGAGACTGTAGGGACCAGGGAGCAGGCCCCAGGTTATTATTCCTCGCCCTGAATACTCGTCCTGTAGCAATTCTGTGGCCTTAGCGCCTACCCCAGAGAAGCCATCATGCAGGTCGCACAGGATCTGGAAGCCCTGGAGAGAGGTGAATGGTGAAAGACGGTATGATGAGAAGAGTTTACCCTCAGTGTCCACCCTGCCACACAGCTACCTGTAGGTAGTCACATTCCTCCACATAGAAGTGCAGCCTGTCGTCCAGCTCTTCCAGGTACCTGGGTTCCTTCAGGACACTCAGCCCTTGGCCAAAAGCCTCCAGGAGTCCTGCTTCGCTATCATGCATAAACACAATCCAGGAATTAACAGTATTCCCTCTCTCCTGCCCACCTCCTGCCCACCCCAGATCTCTTCTTTTCGAGGAGGGCAGGGGAGGTGTCCTCAAGAGCCTCATCCACCATTGATGGGAACTCATTTTCTTGCCCCACAGCACCCCCCACCCCCATACCCGTCGTGGTTGTACTTCTGAATCACACAGATGCTCCGGGGATGGAGGTGCACTCTGAGGAAGTCTGACCAGACTCTAATGCTGCTTTCTGTAGGGATGAGGGGCTTTGGAGTTGTAGCAGTGGTGAGTGGCGTAGGACCTGAAGAAAAAGCAGAGGAAATGTGCCTTTTTTAATGTTCCTGCTCTGCCCACTTCTCCATCCTGCAGTATCTGGACAAGTCTCACCTTTGCCATTGGGAATGCCATTGGGAATGGCTTTGACCTTCCAGATACCATCACTACTCAGCGCTCCCTGTGAGGGATGAGACAAATCTACATTTAGTTTCAGGCAGTCTAAAGGCAAAAGATTTATCCTCCCTGATTTTGCTGGCTACACCCTACAATCTCCTCCCTGCTCACCTGGTTAATCCTTTAGGAAGGGAAGTGCTTTCTCTGCCCCAGTGGAGGCACTCTGGTTGTAGCACTGGGTTTAAAAGTTCAGGGTGGGCACACACACTCCATCATTCTCTACACAGAGCAAGACCAATGGAATCTTTTCTAATGTACTTTCCTAAGCTCCAAGGGCCCTTCTTTTGCCTAACTTGTTTCCTGAGGCCAGGGACCCTCACCTCTGCACTCAGAAGATCCTGGAGATAAGGGTTCTTGGGGTAGAGTTCCTCTGTGTGTGTGGTGAGCTTCCCCTGCCTCAAAGAAATTGGAGACTGATTATAGCCGGCTCCCTCCATTTTCCAGCCTCCTGTGCGTAATTCCCACTCCAAACCACAAATACCATGCTATTGCAGCGTCTAGCTGTCTGTTCCAGTAGAGTCCACTTTCCTGTTTTAGGGAGCTCAAACTACCTGCACAAAAATAACAGGCGATGTTAGATCAAAACCTAGTTCCTTCCTTCAGCCAGTCTTCACCTGGCCACCTAACCTGCTGTCACCATCCCTCCAGCACTTGGCGCTGCCAAGTTCTCCTGAATATAGATGAGTTGGGAGAAACCCTTGCCTAGGATTCCATCCTTTCCTTAGCTATGGGACCTGGGGCAAAGACCCAGCGGCGTTAAAAGGGGTACCCTATCACTGTCTCCAAAGACAAGAAGCCCATTCCAGAGATAGCTCATGGGCGGAATAAAGTTTTGCCTTGAGTCCCTCGGGTATTTGAATATTGTGGTTAGCTCTCACTAGGCAACATGTCTCTCTGCCCTTCAGCCTAGTATGGTCGGAGGGTGTTGAAGCGAACGGATGCTAGAGACTCCGCACGCGAAATGGGCATTGGCTGACCCCGGCCACCGCCTCACCCTTCAGATCCATGAGGATGAGTCTCGGCGTGTACGTCTCCTGGCCCTGCAGCGTTCGGCCGGTCCGGTACAGGACGTCTGGGCACAGCTCGCTTGGCGGCAACTTGGCATTGGTGGGTTCGCCCAGCGCAGCATCCTGGGGAAGTACAGAAGGACTGGACGCAGCTGTGGCAAGATGGGCAAGCCGGAAGTAAATGCTGGAGACCCCTAAAGGCTCCACTGGGGCAGCGGCCCAGAGACCTCACCTGCTGGTTCCACCAGTGCGCTCCCACGAAACTAGCAAAATGTCCCAACTGCAATGTGAGAACCTCTCGGGCCCCGCCCGCCATGCCACACGGCTCCGCAGGGTCGCAAAGCCACCGCCTGCCCTTTTGCTGCTCCCAGCTGATTGGCTCAGCAGGCTTGTAGGCGGGGCCTCACTCTGTGCGCCCCATTGGTCTACAAACACATCTTTTCCCAGAGAATAAACGATTCATTGGATTTTAGAGATACCTCTCCTCATTCCCGCCTCTTCCTAACGAGAACCAGTCCGGCTTACTCGTGGTTGTCAAGGGGCGGGGCCCACGCCGGAAGTTGCAGGCTTTCGGACTCACGCGCCTTGCTGGAGCTTTGGTGCTGTTTTCTTGCGTCTCGCGTTGGAGTCCCTGGAAGTGCTCGGTCTATTTCTTACTGCTTTTTTTTTTTTTTTTTTTAATCTGCTTTTGGACTCTTTCTGTCTCTTCTCTTTTCAGCTTCAGGAAAAAATAAAACCTGGCTAGGAAAGTTGATGCTTTCCTGAAGCTTCCCACACGTCCTTTCATTCCGATCCAAAGGCACAGCATTCCTGATACCTAACCCTGTGAACTGTTTGTATCTATCACATTACTTAAATAAATAGGAGCATATATTCTTTTGCTTCTGACCTTTGCTTGGTATCGTTTGTGAAGTTCTTTCCTGTTCTTCCATCCACGTACTTAGAGTTTTCTTTCTTTCACAATAGTCCATTGTATGAAAATACCACAGATGATTTATTACACTGATAATAGACGTTGGGATTCTTTCCAGTTTTTGGCTTTAGTTGCTAAAATTAACATTCTTGTGCACGTGGCTGTGCACATTACCACGGAGTGTGATTGTTGGGTCACAGGGTTGGATATATTTAAACATGGTAAATAACACTAAGCTGTTTTCTAAATTTCTTTACCAGTTTACAATTCCACCACCAGAGTAGGGAAACTTTCGGTTGATGTTTCATAATCTTGCCAACATTTTAAAAGTTAGGTCCTTATCACTGGTTTTAATTTTCCTGATAACCAAAAAGGCAGAGAGCACCTTCTGATACGTTTACCAGCCACTTGGATACCCATTTTTGTGAAGTGAGTGTCAAGTCTCTCGCCCATGTTACTGTTTTGTAGGAGTGGGTGCTTTATTCTGCGTACAAGCCCTTTGTCAGGCTATAGGTGTTGAAAATGTCTTCTTTCACCCTTAAAGAGGGTGTTTTGAAGAACAGGTTTGGTTTTTTTGTTGGTGGTGGTGGTGGTTGTTATTGTTTCGTCTTTTTTTGAGAGAAGGGAAGGGAGGGAGAGAAATATCAATTTGCACCTCTCGCATGCATCCAGACCAAGGACAAACCCGCATGCTAAGCACGTACCCTGACCTACCCGGAGTCAAACCAGTAACCCTTTGCTTTGTGAGACAATGTCCGGTCAACTGAGCCACACTGGTCAGGGCTAAACACCACGTTTTTTTAAAGTGTCTTAGATTCCTAAGTTCACAAGGAGACTAAAAAAGAGGAGGGGATGGTGAGTGTTAAGGGGTGACAGAAGAATGACAGCAAATAAATGCAGACAGAAAGATCAAATTTAAATTTATAGGTTGCAGCTATTAATTGAGGAAGTTATTGAGATGACAAAACATCCCCCAATCAGTCAACTCACTGAGGGGAGATGTTTCTCCCTCTCTCCCTGCTCCTTTCCCCTCTCTCTAGAATCTCAGCATGTCCTTGAGTGAGGATAAAAACATAAAAATTCAAAAAAAATTGCGTGATAATTTTTTGGAAAATGGGATGGTTTCAGGATTTCAAAGTAACCACCCAACGATAACTTATTAATTACACTGGGGGGAAATGAGGGATGCCAAAACTGACCAAGTGATCAAACTTAGTATTGTTACCAGATGGGGACTGGGCCTGGAGTGGGTCTGCCTCTAGTAGCCTGTGAGTTCTTGACTTCGTGCAAGAAAGATTTCACATTTATTACAGCTGCGGACAGTGAAATAAAGGAAGGGCTTAGGACAGAAGAAACAACAGAGAGCCTAGGCAAGACTGCATTGGTTTTTTAGAAATGTTACAGGAAAGAATTGGGGCATGCTGGACTGCATGAACTCGCTGAGAAGTAAAAGTCACAGTGACAGAAGGCAGCCAAGGTGGGGCTGCTGTTCTGTAGCTCACTGGAGAGTCAGAGAAAAAGGGGGCCTTGCAGACAGTTTCAGGGGATAAGCCCTGGACAAGTTTCTCTCTCTTCCCTTTCCTCTCTCTTTAAAATCAATAATTTAAAAAAAATACAGCGCTGTCTGGGTAATCAGTTGGTTAGAGCATCATCCCGATACACCCAGGCTGCAGGTTCGATCCCCAGACAGGGAATATACAGCAGTCAACCAATGAATGTATAAATAAGTTGAATAACAAATCAATCTTTCTCCCTAATCCAAACCCTAACTATCACCGCCGCCAAGATATTTTAAATAGAAGTCACAAATCCTAAGGGATGGCTATAGTTTACTTTTTACATTTAGATCTTATGATCCACTTTGAATGTCTGATAGGAGAAAAGTGTCAAAATCCATCTTTTTGTATGTACATATTCAATTATCCCAGTAGTTGGTTGAAGATTATTTTCCCCCATTAAAATCTTTGTTGAAGATCAACTGGCTATAAATATAAGGGTTTATTTCAGGACTCAACACTGTCTTGATTAATGTAGGTTCATATTATGTTTTGAAAATAGGAAGTCTTCCAAATTTGCTTATTTAACAAATCATTTTGCATCTTATCAAGGCAGCAGTGGTAGCAGCTGCTCTGAGTTTCGCTCTGCCGCCCAAGAACAACAAGAAAGGTGCTGGAAGGAAGGCCAAGAAAGACAAAGACCCAGTGAACAAATCTGGGGCAAGGCCAAAAAGAAGAAGGGGTCCAAAGGCAGAGTTTGGGATAAGCTCAATAACCTGGTCTTGTTTGACAAAGCAACACACGACATACTCTGTAAGGAAGTTCCCAAGTATAAGCTTATAACCCCTGCGGCTGTCTCTGAGAGACTGAAGCTCTGCGGTTCCTTGGCCAGGGCCCCTTAGTAAAGGATTTATTCAGCTGGTTTCAAAGCCCAGAGCTCAAGTAATTTACACCAGAAACACCAAAGGTGGGGATGCCTGAGCTGCAGAAGATGCACGAACAACAGATTGCACCAGCTGTACATTTTTTAAAATCTTTTAGCACATATGTTTATTGACTTTAGAGAGGAAGGTATATATAGATACATTTAGGTGAGAGAGAAACATCGATTGGTTGCCTCCCATACACGCCCCGACCAGGGATTGAACCCCCCACCTTTTGGTGTATGGGATGAAGCTCCAACCGAGCCACACCGGCCAGGGCCAGCCATATATTTTGAAAAATAAAACTTCATCAAATAAAAAAATAATTTTGGCTATTCTAGGTTCTATTTATTTCCTTATAAACTTTGGGATCAGTTGTCAATTTTTACAAAAAACCATGTTGAAATTTTGGCGTTAGTTGCATTGAATTTATAGATCAACTTCCCTCAGTAATATTTATAGTTTGGGCGTACATCTTGCACTTCTTCTGTTCCAGTTGCTAAGTGCTCTACTTTTCTACTTTGAATAATTACCTTATTTCATTTTTGGATTTTTCATTGCTAGTCTAGAGAAACACAATTGGTTTTTGTATGTTAATCTTGAATTGTGAACTCACTGAACTTGTTTTTAGTTCTGGTAGATATTTTGAGATTTCTTACAATTTTCTGTGTACGGAATTATGTGATCTGAAAACAAGACAGTTTTTACTTCATACTTTCCAATCCAGATCCAATCTAGCGATGAAGAGAAGCCCCAAGAGACCAGCTGTACAGCAGGCTTAGCATCGAGCTAATAATAAATGATGCCGTAGAAGAAGCCTAAGGGGGGAAAAAAGGACTGAATAGGGTAGATTAGGATAGAGTATTTGGGGGAAAATTAAGAATTCATAATCAGCAAACTACAAAAGGAATTACGGAATTCTTCAATGCGGATTTTGTACATAAATGATGCAGTAGTTATACAGCATAGTACTCCACATTCATGAAGAAGAATGAGGCACAGTGATTATATGAGTTTAGTCTTTCAAAGGTGAATGCTGGTTTCCCAGCCTTATTTGCAGCTAAAGATCGGGTTGGCCAATCAGGTGCAGATCCTGGTAACTGTCTTCTGAGAGAGTAGGAGCTGAATTTTCCATGTTTTTGTCTCAAATTTGTAACACATACATGAGAAAAAATAATTAGAACAAAGGCATAGTGAAGCCACTGGATGGCATCAACTAAGGGAACTGTATGATAAGCAACGGCGAGCATCGAGAGGAGGAAGTGAGTTTGAGCTACTGAAAAGATAAAGACTTGACTGTCCATATCGGAAGGTGTATCAGTCAGGGTTCAGTCAGAGAAGCAGGACTGTATTAAAAGGGATCTGTTAAATGGATTCAAGCTTTCCAATTGTGGGAGCAGGTTAAGCAGTTTCTGTAAGGCTGTTATCTGTAAGTCTGATGCTAGAACATCAGTCCAGCTAAACTGACTAGGGGTTGGGTCAGGGGTGGAGGTTCTATTTCTGATTGGGAATCCTTGAGGTTTAGGATTGGAGGAATTTTGCTCTCCAGTAAAAAAAAAAAAAAAAGAAAGAAAGAAAGCTACTATACATTCACAGACTGTCTCCCTCATAGTAGCTTTTTCTTTAATTATTTTATTTTATTATTTTTTAAAGATCTTATTTATTTTTAGAGAGAGGAGAAGAGAGGGAGAGAAACATCAATCAGTTGCCTCTCACACACCCCCAACTGCGCACCTGGCCAGCAGCCCAGGCGTGTGCCCTGACCGGGAATCGAAGGCGAACTTGCAGTTTGCAGTCAGTGCTCAATCCACTGAGCTGCACTAGCCACGGCATAATCTATTTCTAATTTACACTTGACATACAATATTATAGTAGTTTCAGGTGTATAACTCCGTGATTAGACATTTATATAACTTATGAAATGATCACCCCAATAAATCTAGTACCCACCTGGTACCATACACAGTTCCTAGAATATTACTGACTGTACTCCCTGTGCTGTACTGTACATCTCCATGACTGTTCTGTAACTACCAATTTGTATTTCTAAATCCCTTCACCTTCTTCACCCACCCCCGTAACCACTTTCCCATCTGGTAACTATCAAAATGTCCTCTGTGTCTATGACTCTCTCTCTCTTTTTTTTTTTAGATTGCACGTATAAGTGAAATCACGTGGTATTTGTCTCTCTCCATCTAGCTTATTTCACTTAGCACAATACCTCTAGGTCCATCCATGTTGTTGCAGATGCCAAGGCTTCATTCTTTTTTTAATGGCAAATCATATTCAATTGCATATATGCACCACTTCGGTTGTTTCCATATCTTGGCTATTGCAAATAAAGCTGAAATAAATGTATGGGTGTATATGTTCTTTTGAGTTAGTGTTTTGGGTTTCTTCAAATACCCAGAAGTGGAGTTGCTGCATTCTTCCTTGTCTCTTATTGTAGCCTTTGTTTTGAAGTATATGTCGTCTGTCCCAGGCTGGTGTGGCTCAGTGGATTGAGCGCCATCCTACAGACTGAAATTGCTGGTTCAAATCTCAGGGCACATGCCTGGGTTGCAGGTCAGTTACCCAGTTGGGGGCATGTGAGAGGCAACCAATCAACATTCCTCTCACACATCGATGTTTCTCTCCCTTGCTCCCTCCTTACCCCTCTCTCTAAAAATAAATGAACATTTTTTAAAAAAAGAAACAAGCCTTAGACAAAATCAAATACAATCAAAGTTGGAAAAAAAAGTGTATGTTATCTGGTATAAGTATTGCTAATCCAGTTTTATTATGTTTTGTTACCATTTTTATGAAATATCTTTTTCTACCTTTACTTTCATTCTGTATCTTTCAATTTGAAGTCACTTGTACACAGCATTTGCAAGGGCCTTGATTTTTTAATCCATTCAGTCTTCATTTGTCTTCTTGTTGGAGCATTTAATACATTTGCATTTTGGGTAATTATTGATAGATATGTATTTATTATCATTTTATTATTCATATTTTAAATTTTTTTCTTCTTCTTAAAGAAGCGCTTTTAACATTTCTTGTAATACTGGTTTGGTGGTGAGAAACTCCATTAGCTTTTTCTGATCTAGGGAGCTGTTCTTCCATTCTGAATGATAGCTTTGTTGGGTATAGTGATCTTGGTTGTAAACCCTTGCTTTTCATCACTCTAAATATTTTGTACCAATCCCTCTGGCCTGCAGTTTCTGTTGAGAAATCAGCTGACAGTCTTATGGGAGTCAGCTCCCTTGTAGGTAACTAAATGCTTTCCTTTTGCTTTTACGACTCTCTTTTCTTTAACCTTTGACATTTTAGTTATCACGTGTCTCGCTGTGGGCCTCTTTGTGTTCATCTTTTTTGGGACTCCCTGCAGTTCCAGGACTTTTATGTTTATTTTCTTCACCAGTTTTGGGAAGTTTTCTGTCATTATTTTTTCAAATAGATTTTCAACTTCTTGCTTTCTCTCCTGTTCTGGCACCGCCATGATGCAAATGTTGGTATTCTGGGAGTTGTTCCAGAAGCTCATTATACAATCTTCTCTTTCTTCTTGGATTTTTTTCTTTTGATGTTCTGATGATTGTTTTCTGCTACCTTATATTCCAAGTCACTGATTCTCTACTTCATGTACTCTACTGTTGATTCCCTATAATTTAGAAGTTGCACTCCAACTTCTTTGGGACTCTCTGAGCTTCCTAGACTTCCTAGAAGTCTATTTCCTTCTCTAGATTGGGGAAGTTCTCCTTCATTATGTATTCAAATAAGTTTCAATGTCTTGCTCTTCCTCTTCTCCCTCTGGCACCCCTATGATTTGGATGTTGGAACATTTAAAGATGTCCTGGAGGTTCCTAAGCCTCTCCTCATTTTTTTGGAATTCTTGTTTCTTCATTCTGTTCTGGTTGAATGTTTATTTCTTCCTTCTACTACAAACCATTGATTTGAGCCCTGGTTTCCTTCCCATCACTGTTGGTTCCCTGTAGATTTTTCTTTATTTCACATAATGTGACCTTTATTGCTGCCTGGGTCTTTTTTATGCTGTTGAAGTACCCAGTGAGTTCCTGGAGCATTTTGATAACCAGTGTTTTGAACTGTGCATCTGATAGGTTGGTTATGTCTTCGTCACTTAGTTGTATTTTTTCTGGAGCTTTGAACTGTTCTTTCATCTGGGTCACTTTTTTTTTGTCTCTGTACACCGGTTACATAGTAAGGGGCGGAGCCTTAGGTGTTCACCAGGGTGGGGCGACCCATGTTGCTGCGCTGTGACGTTGTATGTGGGGGAGGGGTCTGAGAGGGAACGATCCTGCTTGCTCCGCTCTCTGCTGGTTTTCAGTTACTTCCCCTGCTGCCCACAAGCAAATTGGGCCCTTCTGGTGCTGATTCCCAGGTGGGTGTGTTTGTGTACATTCTAGGACCCTGTGGGTCTCTCCAATGAACTCTCCTGTGAGGCTGGGAGTTTCTCCCACTGCTGCCTCAACCCCCACAGGTGTTTTCAGTCAGAGGTTTGAGGCTTTATTTCCCTCCGCTGGAGCCCTGGGTTGTGCGGTCTGTCTCGCTCCCCAGTTGTTCCTCCCGGTTTATGTGCACAAAATGTGAGACCACCCATCCACTTCGCCGGGTCTGCCAGCCACTGCCTTGCCGTGAGTCCTCTCCGCCCACTGCCCATCTTCGCCCCTCCTACCGGTCTGGATGAATGTTTCTTCTTTAACTCCTTGGTTGTCAGACTTCCATAGAGTTAGATTTTCTGTCAGTTCTGGTTGTTTTTTGTTTTTTAAATTGTTGTTGTCCTTGTTTTGGTTGTGTGAGGAGGCACAAGTGTGTCTACTTACTCCTCCATCTTGGCCGGAAGTCGCTGCTGAAGTTTTCAGTAAATTCCTGGATCATCCTTGTAATTATTGTTTTCTTTTTAAAAAAGATTTTATTTATTTATTGTCAGAGAGAGGAGGAGGAAGGGAGAGAAACATCAATGTGTGAGAGAAACATTGATTGGTTACCTCTCACATGCCCCCAACTGGGGACCTGGCCCACAACCCAGGCATGTGACCTGACTGGGAATTGAACTGGTAACCTTTTAGTTTCTAAGCCGGTACTCAGTCCACTGAGTCACACCAGCCCGTGTGTAAGTATTGTTTTGAATTCTGTTTCTGATAGTTTGCTTGTCTCTATTTCATTTAGTTCTTATTCTGGAGAGTCTTCCTGTTCTTTCACTTGGAAACTGTTTTAGTTTCCTCATTTTGGCTGCTTCCCTGTGTAGGTGTCTATGTATTAGGTAGAGCTGCTCATCCCCCTGACTTATGTAGTAGCCTTACGTAGATGTCTCCTAGTGCCCAGTGGCACAGCCTCCTTGGTCACCTGAGTGGGTGCTCCAGGTGCATCCCCGTATGTGCACTGTCCTGTTGTAGCTGGATCTTTATTGTTGCTGGCACATACTAGGAAGGGTTGATCCCAGGCCAATAGGCCGCAAGGACCAGATGTGAGTATAGCAGAGGAATTGCTGTGCAGGGACCAACCCCCACACAGCAGGTCTCACTACAGTGGGGCCTTTGGGGCTTGCAGGGGTGGAGTGTAATCCAGTATAGTCTGAAGCTGTCCACTGGGTATACTGGCTCTGGGGCCTTCTCTTAGGTGCAAGGTCAGCCACTGATGGTGCCCTGCCCAGGTCCACCTGGCATGGAGCTACAGTGTAGTCTGCAGATGGCTGCCACATGTGCTGGTTTTAGAGGGACCCAGGAGAGGCCCAGTTAGAAACTGAGGCTGGCTGCTGCTAGTGCTGGGCCCAGGGCCACTTAGCAAGAGGCATGGGGTATGCTGAGGCTACTAGACACTGCTTAGTTGAGAGATGTTAGGAAAATGTGAAGCTTGAGGGAGGAGAGGCGATTTGCAAGGAAAAGCCACTGGAAATAGCTTGGTTGGGCTACCAAGTTAGGTGGGGTGGGGGTCTCATGGAATCACCAGGGTGGGGCAAAACGCATTAGCCAGGTTGATGAAGACTCAGATATGGCACCTGCCTAGTGGTTCTGTGGGGAGAGGATTTCGCAGTGGAACGATGGCCTGCACCAGCACTTCTGAGAGTTGCCCCTCCAGCTCTCATCCTGAAGCCAGACAATCCAGTTCCTCCCCCTCTGCCCCAGTGATAGAGCTCAGGGTGAGGAATCCAGTGAGTCTGATTGCGGGCCCTTTAAGGAGTCCTGGAACTCCAGGAGCCATCTCACTCAGTCATGATTCCCGCTGGCTTTCAAATCCAGAAGTTATGGGGACATTGCTTCCCAGCACTAAAACCCTGGGCTGGGGGTTTTGATGTGGATCCAGGACTTGTCGCTCCTCAGGGAGGATCTCTGCAGCCGAGACACCCCTCTCAATCTTTAAATGCTTGTGCGCATGTGTGAGATGAGGCCGTTCAGTGTCTCTGCCTCTCCTACTAGACACAATGTGGCTTCTTCTGTGTATCCTTAGTATAGAACTTCTTTTCAGCTAGATCTCAGGCATTCTGAATGATGGTTGTTTTGTAATTTAGTTGTAATTCTGATGTGGTTGTGGGAGGTTCCAAGTACCATGTTTACCTATGCTACTGTCTTGACTGGAACCCCCATAGTAACTTTCCAATGAAAGCATTACAAAATCCAAGTTATAAATGGTAGCCGCCTACCACTAAATAGGTACCTACTATGTGTGAGACATTTTACATATACTATGTGATTTAATTCTCATGAAACCCCTGGGAGTTTGGCATTATTGTTACTCTAAGAAAAGGTGAAATTAGAGGAGGAAGTAGGAAGGGTAAGAGACCCTAAGACAGACAGCGAGTAAGTGGTAAATTTGGGACACAAGCTTCTGACTCTTTATACCAACACCCTGCGTGTGGTCAGTAAATTAAACTCTACTGAAACTGCTTTGAGTCATTCTTTTCTCAAATCTCCCAAAGATGGTACACAGCTAGTACTGCTCTCTATGCACTAAGGATAAATTAACAATTACATACAATGCATACTGTAGGGGTTTATTTCCTAATTCTTTCAGGAACCTGTATGAAGGGGCTGCACCAGACAAAGCTGCCAGATTCTGGTGGAGTTTCAGAAAGGTTCAGAGACCACTGACAAAAGTGTAAATAGGAAGCGAATGATAAGTGTTTGGAGGGAGAAGTTAAGCTGTGACTGTCACGGTCCTAAACGGAATAAAGTCTGGAAAATAGTACTGCTGGAAATTTCTGTGGAATCCAGTCTTTGTAGATACCCAAGAAGCAGAATGCCAGAGAAATTCAATTTGGCCAATCTGAAGGCTCTTTCCTCATAAATCTAACACAACATTTTAAGAAAGAAACTTAATTTAATTACAGGGAAAAGATTCATGGTTAATTAAAGTGTGAAAACCACATATAATAAACTGACATTAATTTCAGGAACAAGAGGACGTCTTATTGCCATTATAGTCACTTTAGAAGGAGACAATTTCAATGAGGGGTGGGAGCTGACTGCAGTCCTGTTCCGTTCCACGAGTTCTTCATGGAGACCGTGGGACTTCCCCGTCTGACTGGGTCTCTTAAAGGGAATTTCCATCGTCTTCCACCTCTGCTGTGACTTCGGCTTAGAGGTAGGCACAGAGCCGCTCCAGCTGCCCAGGATTCGCGTTACTTAGGAATAGCAGTTCCTTTTTCCCTTCTTCTGTGTGAGCTAAAATGGAATAAAACAGGTAGTTGGCAGTTTTCTCCTGCAGCATTATGTTACCTGGAAAATTCTGTAGTCAGAGGCTCTAGTATCCAAATCAGCACCCTTTCTGTCTCTCTTCCTCCAATCCAGCATCTAGCTCTCCCGCTGCTCCAAGAATATCTTCAGGACTTGATGACTTTGTCAAATCTTCCAACCCCTCAGAAATCTCTCCATGATGTTTCCCAAACCACCATTGCTGCAGCTGCTTTATATTTTTTCCTTTGTTCAATGACCTATTCCAAGTACAGCTAATTCTCCAGTGATAGAATGGCCTTTACTTTTCCACTACATCATTCTACCCCTCCCCGTTCCCAAGCTGAGGACAAGGATGAAAAGAACAGCTGCACTTCTGTCATGTCCGCAGACCAGGACAGGTACAGCAAGGGTTTGGTTTGCTGTGGGGGTGGCCTCTCACACCCTATCAGTTATTCTGTGGGTGCCCTAGCATGTAAGTCAATTGAAGTTTGTTGAATGATAAATAAATGCAACAATGAACAAAAAAGATGAAAGAAAGAAAGAAAGAAAGAAAGAAGGAAAGAAAGGGAAAGGGGAAGGGAAGGGAAGGAAAATGTAACAATGAGAGTGTGGCAGCCACTCAAACTAAGTGGAGGCACTTGGTTTGGCCTAATTAGCACGAGCATCTCCTTTAGACTGCTAGCCCCCAGCCCCACACCCTTCTGCACCATCCAATCAGCAGAAGGAAGTCAAGATAAAGGAAAAAAGATGAAATACAAATTACAGGCTGCTGTTGAGGGAAGAGATCACAGCTTTGACTCAGTGGGACTCTTCCTGAGACCATAAAGCCCTTATATGAAAAAATTTAACAACTGACCTTTCTCATGTTGGAGCCAATTGTTTTCCAAATAATATTGAATACAACTTTCAAATTCTTTTGGATTATAGTTGGAAACCAGGATAGGAATAAAAGGGTCAAGGGCATCAAATCCTTCCTGTAGAAGAAAAAGGATAAAGGTATATTGATTATTAAGTGACAAATGAGCAGGAAAAAGGGGGGGTGGTGACAAATCAGCAGAGAGATCAATTTTATTTAAACATTTTAACGGCAAGGCCTTTGCTTTTCTTCCTACTCTCCTCCTCCCTCTCGGGCTGCCCTGCCTCACACGGGGCTCCCCGCGGAGGGGTTGGCCACTGCTGCTCACACAGCCGCAAGCATTATTTCACCATAATACCTGGGGGCGATTCCACTTGTTTGAATACACACACACACACACACATACATAGACATACACATATTTTAATTTTTCATAGTTGATAAGTTTTCACAGTTCATATAATCAAAACAAAAAATAAAACAAGGATGTAGAAAAGACTCTAAATGGAACATAAATAGAAACAAATGAATCAATCAAACTGTATAGTAGTACCCCTTACCCACTGGGGGTACATTCCAGGATCCCCAGTGGGCTCCTAAACCTGCAGATTACCAAATCCTATATATACTATGTTTTTTCCCTATACATACATACCTTTTCTCTTAAAGGAAGCACTTTACAACTTCTCTTTGGCGTACTGAACTGCCGGCATCACTACTCCTGTGCTTTGGGGCCATTAGGAAGTAAAGCAAGGGTTACTTGAACACGAGCACAAAGGCGGGTTGTAATCGTAACTGCCAAGTGACTCACGGGCAGGGAGCACGTACAGCGTGGGCATTCTAGACAAAGACATGACTCACGTCCTGGGCAGAATGGGACATGAGATTTTATCGCATTACTCAGAAGAGTGTCCAGTTTAAAACTTATGAGTTATTTATTTCTGGAATTCTTAATTTAACATTTTCAGACCACAGTTGGCCACAGGTGAGTGACATTGTGGAAAATGAAACCAGGTATAAAGGGGGACTGCTGTATCTCAAATTTCAAACTGGAACACTGAAGGGACAAGGGAAACCTAACCTAAGTTAACTTCTGTTTTTAAATTGTATTTTAATGTGATATTAAATATTATTTTGTATTAGTTTTAGGTATATACCAAGTTAACTTCTAAACAGAACACTAGTCTAGGTTCAAGACAAAAAGTACTTAAACAGATATTGTGCCCCAGTTCATAGCTATTTTTTGTAGAGTCAAGGGTTAGTAATTCTGAAACTTTTACTGTAACCTAAGACTGAGCTCACAATTAAATATTCTGTGGATAATAACAGATTTCTTTTATTAAAAATTTTAAAAAATACTTATTTTTAGAGAGAAGGGAAGGTAGGGAGAAAGAAAGGGAGAGAAACACTGATCGACTACCTCTTGCACGCCCCTAACTGGGGACCTGGCCCGCAACCCAGGCATGTGCCCTGACTGAGAACTGAATTGGCAACATCTTGGTCTGCAGGACAGCGATTAATCCACTGAGCCACACCAGCCAAGGCTAACAGCATATTTCTTATTGTTCAAGATGAAGGTTATCAATATGGAAAAGGGGAAGGATACTTTGAATGCTGTGATGCTTGCCTATAATTGGAACTATCAGTATGAACTCATGGTTTATTTTTTATTTTTTGTGAGGGTTTTTTTTTGTTTTTTCTTTTTTCCCTTTGTGTTGGTTTTTTACAACAGAGAAACAGATATACACGTATGGATGTGTACGTATAAGCACATATATGCATACAGTCCATATACACCCGAATATTACACAGACCTATTTACCAGCTCTGCTGGAGGGCCTAGAAGCGACACTCCAGTAACATTAAGTACACCTAGCACCCCTGATTTCTAAATACCATTCTCCTGTAAAATGAATCAAGGGTTCTTGGAGAAATGGCTGATTTTAAAACTAGGGCATGGAGAGTACACATAAGCCTGAAACTTATTCTTATTCCAAAAGAAGTAAGAGAAAGAATGACGGGTACATGTTAAAAGGCCATAGAAGCCCTGACCAGTGGCTCAGTTGGTTGGAGCGTTGTCCCGTGAACCAAAAGGTTGTGGGATTCGATTCCTGGTCAGGGTACATACCTAGGTTGCAGGTTCGATCCCTGGTTGAGGTGTGTACAGGAGGCAACTGATCGGTGTTTTTCTCTCTCTTTCAGCTCTCCCTCTCTTTAAAAATCAAGAAACATATCCTTTGGTGAGGATTAAAAAAAAAAAAAAAAGACATAGAAGCCAGCTTGAAGGGGCTCCCTACTGGCCAAATCTGGCATAATTTAAGCACCAAAATAAATAAGGATAGTAAAGGTTAAGTACCCACATGCACTGAAACAAACAAATACATAAGGGAGAAAGGAAAGTTCTTTCACATGACAGAGAGCCAACTGATAGATTTAGAGGAAATGATGGAACTAGAAAATTTTTATTTTGTAATTCTTATAATAACTGATTTAGGGAAGAATCACCAATGTATACTAAAACTAGTAAGGAGAAATTTGAGAAGTAACAGGACAGTAACCTAGTCTCAAAGTATATCTCCACAAGGTATTTATTCGTTATAAAAGTAAAAGAGGAACTTTAATGAGAAGCAAGCAGGTGGATAACACCTTAACCAAGTGTTCAAAGTGAACTTTGCCAGCAGTAGGAGAAATAGGTTTCATGTGCCTCCTAATATTATGCGCTAAGAACACACATCACTCCTAAAATCACATGTAATCAGGAGAAAACAACAGACACTCTCATAAAATAACCCATAACTGCCATGAATTCTTCAAAAATAGAAATATAAATACTACGATTATAAAAGAGACTAAGGAACTGTGGCAGATTAAAGGAAACTGAAGAGCAATGACAGCTGAATGCTATACACCGTCCAGGACTTGTTTTCTGTGAAGAATATACTGGTGCCCTGACCAGTGTGGCTCAGTGGGGTGGCGACGTCCCCACAAACCGAAAGGTCGCTGGTTTCATTCCCAGTCAGGGCACATGCCTGGGTTGCCAGCCAGGTCCTTGATTGGTTTCTCTTATACATCGATGTTTCTTTCTCTCTCTCTCCCTCCCTTCCCCTCTCTCTAAAAATAAATAAATAAAATCTTAAAAAAAAAAAACCATACTGGCAAAATCAGAGTAAGTTCTACGGATTAGTTAACAGTATTATATCGGCACCCGTTTCCTGATCTGGATGACCGTGCTGTGGTTATATGCTAGCGTATCTCTGATTTTAGGCAGTACACATGATTTAGACATAAGGAGGCATCATGTCTCAGGTTACTGTCACATATTCAGAAAAAAACAAATGGAGAGAGAAGAGCAAAGCAAATATGGTAAAGTGTTCACATTTTAGGAATCTGGGTGAATTTATACAGGAATATAATTTTTCTCCAAGTCTGAAATTATGTCAAAAAAAGAAAACTCTTGAGAAAGAATGACTAAGGAAAAACAAATCCCCCAGTGACTGACCTTTCCTAGCAGCTCCTGGGGCAGATAGGCTGTCCGGGGTTTAAAAAGGGACCCAGTCTGGCTCAGAGTCAGCACGACGGCACCTCCGTTCTGAAAGGAAGGAGAAAAAGCCAAATTAGATAAAGCTGAGAAAGATAGAGGATATAAAAACACGTTGAACAATTGCAAGCAAAGTAATCACACCAATATTTAAATAAAATGATTTTGAATAAGGTTATTTCAGTCAAGTGGAAAGATGAGAAACCAAACACATAGATTTTAAACTTGGTACAGTTATGGGAATTAAATAAAATATAAGAACTTTTTGTCTATAAAACTAGTGACTGGAAGGTACTAGCAATGAGGTAGTCATAGATCTTTAAAATAAAAATACATTTCATTCTGAAATGTGTTAGGTATCATATGCACTCACCCAATCATTTTTCACCATTTTCCTCAAGTTGTAAATAAGTGCTAGTTCCTCTGGAGCGATCTGCTCATTGGTCAATATTTGAGGGGGGAGAGAGGGAATGGGAGCAGAAAAAAGAGGCCATTACTTGCTTTGCCTGGATGCTTCCCTGAGTCAGCTGAATTGACAACTGAAAATCCTCAACAACTACGTAACCACAGGACCTGAAGCTACAGCCTCTGAGATAAGCGACATAGCTGCGGGCCCTAGAACTGCTGTGCTGCTGGGGGTTAAAAATGGTCCCCAAGGGAGAAAACGCCCACTGCCCCAAACCAGTCCCTCCCCCGATGCTTCTGATCTTCCCTGCTTAGACCACACAGCCTCATTTTTAAAAGAGACTAGAAAGAAAAAAATTGACAACAGGAGAAAACTAGCTTCTGCTGTCATGCTCTTTTCAAAATAATCTTAGGTTTCAGTGGATAATGGAACTTGGTATCACTTCCTTTTAATGCTATTTTCACCATACATCTTAATTCATACAATCCTAGAGCAAGAAAATATATCGCATGTTTATTATGCCCCAGCCTATGCATATGATGGCAACAGAAATCAGTGAAACCGGAACAGAGAAACTCAGTTTTCCTACTGGGCTTTTATCTTCTCTTTTCAGCGTGGTCCTTCCCCAGAGAGCATTGACTCCATCCACTGCCACCAGGAGGTGAAAAGCACCTGAAGAGCTTTGCCTCTTTAGCTCTTTGAGCACGATCCCAACGGCATCTGTGGCGTTCCTCACCCGTGTTATGCCCTGTAGCAAAGGCACACATGGCTTACAGTCCCGTCTGTGAGCGGCCCCCCTGGTTCCGGCACAGCACACGGGGTTTTTTAATACCTGTTCCACGACTTCTCCCAGAAGGCTGCCTTTCTCAGTGCTTTCTCGTTTATTCCAGACATACGTCTCTTGAATTTTTATCTAAAACCAAACAAAATAAAAACCTAAAGTGGCTACTCAGCTGAAGGATGAACTGATCCCTCACGAGAACGTAGGAGGCTAAGGTTGTTAGGAATCAGTTTAGATCTATTTTCCAAGCCCTATAAGAGATCTCAGTATGGAAGTGAATGCTATCTAGTCTGTTTCTCCCTGGAGCTTAAAAACACACACACATACATATGATTCCTTTTTTCTTTTCAAGATTTTATTCACTTACTCTTAAAGTGAGGGGACGGAAGGGAGAAAGAGGAGGAGAGAAACATTGCTGTGTGAGAGAAACTTTGATCGATTGCCTCTTGCCAACCCAGGCACGTACCATGACTGGGAACTGAACCAGTGACTTTTAGCTTTGTGGACGACGCACAACCAACTGAGCTACGTGGTCAGGGACATACATATGATTCTGACTAGAAAGTTCCAGGATAAGCCCTTGGCATCTAGATTTTTAATAAGCTCCTAGAAGACTTTTAATATCTAGAGTTGAAAAACCCTGGCCTAGAGATCATATTTAAGAGTTACCAGAGTAAAGAGTAATTTTACCAATACATTTCTGGTTCCAAAAATGATCTTATCTGGAGAAAATGATGTAGTTGAAAATGTGCTTTAGAAGATTTGAGACTGTGACCTTGGAAAAGTTAACGAATTAACATGGACTTCAATGTGCTACACACAAGATGGGAGCAGCCTACCACTTCCTGTATTTCACGTGGGTAGATGAGTTTCAGACTGTGAGCTCACCGTAAGGTATATGAAAGAAATGGAAAATGGTATAGTTATCTCAACCACGATACTAGTTTTCCACAGTCTACTGTACTCAGGGCGCAAAGATCTATTTAAAAACTGTCCAGCACCAAAGTTCTAGGAGTCTAGTTACCTGACTCAAGAAACGCTCATTTGCAGTTTTGAAATTCTTCAGCCAGACTGAAGCCTCTAAAGGCTGATCAAAGCGTTGTTTGTTGTAGGTGGACTGCAAAAGATCGTGGCAGTTCTTCACCCAAAGATGACCTAAAAAAAAAAGGGCACAGAAAACAAACTGGGCAGGAACTGGCTGTATTCAACTCAAAAAAGACTCTATGATTTTTTAAGTCATGGGGAATAACTGTAGTCTCTTAATATATTTCTTATAGCCTTCTTGTTTCCAAGGTTTATTTTTGTCTGGTATTCTCCTATTCTGTTCTATTCTACTCTATTCTATTCTACTCTACTCTACTCTACTCTACTCTACTCTATTTTCCTCACCTGAGGACATTTTCATTTGCTTTTTTAGAGAGAGAGAGAGAGAGGAAGGGAGAGAAATAGCTACGCAAGAGAAGCAATCGATAAAGGACACATGGACAAAATCGGGGGGGATGGTGGGGGAGGGAGGTGGGTTCAGCTGGGGTGGGGGGGAGGGAAGGGGAGAAAAGGCATACAACTGTAATTGAATAACAATAAAAATTAAAAAAAAAAAAAAAGAGAAGCAATTGACTGGCTGCCTTGGGACTGGGGATTGTACTAGGCATGTGCCCCGACTGGAAATAGAACCCATGACCCTTCGGTTATGGGATGACGCTCCCACCACTGAGACACACTGGCCAGGGCAGCTCCATTTTAGATTAAACATTATCATTTTAATCAATACACAAGAAATACCAAGTATATTAAAATTAAAGGTCACCTCAGCTTCCTGGCAGATTCTAAAGATAGTCATAAAATGTGGATGCGCACACACAACTAGGAGGGCTATGTACAGTATGAGAGTTTAGGTTCTTAAACTCTACAATGCTGATAATCAGAAGCATGTCAAAGGCTCTCTGGATACTCCAAATTGTTGACTGATGGCTATAAACCTTGTGACAACCTCTAAGGTGGGAGGTTATGCTCGCGGGTGTTACGCATCAAAGTGAGGACAGCTGGGCCAAATACTTCATTCTTATTATCAAGAGGCTCCAGGAAGCTTTTAGCTGAATTTCTTGTTGCATTTGCTTCACCTTGCAACCTGCTTGTCAGTAACATGAAATTATGATGAACTAGTTTAGAACACTCTGCATCTGAAACAAAGGCCTCTCCCGGAGACATCAGAGCCTTGTCAGAAAATTAAAGCCACAGTGCTAGCACAGCGACAGGACAACTGAACCCAGCACAGTGAAGACAGAAGTTCTTACCATCTGGAATATGCAGTATCAGCCAGTCCTGTTTTGCACAGAAATGAATAATATGGCAAAGACTGAGGGTTTTTCCTGTTCCCTTCTCCCCATCTAAATAAAGCACTTGTTAAAGAAAACATTACGAGAAGGGACACTTCCACTGTTGACAAAGAGTACTCTTGGATTTCTTCTTTTCTCTCATTTGAGGAAGGAAAGCACTGGCTCAAGACACCTCACGTAGGCAGGAAAGGATACAGAGAACATATCGTACGGCTGGATGATCAAAATTGGTGTTTTTCAGGTGATGCAAAAGCTCTAGGGCTGGTTTCCTGACCATCAGGCAAGCTTCATTGAATGTCTTCATCTAACGAAACAGAAGAGGAAGGAGAGAGAGTGGGTGTGGAACTTCTAGCCAGTTCTTAGTATATACACTGAGCCTAATATAGCAACAAATTGCATATTTTTTATTTATGCAGTTAGGAGAGGTGGTGTTGGCTTTGACTTTCAAAATATATAATTTAGCTAAAAACTAAAATACATTATCTTATACCAAGTAACATTAAGAGTCAGCTTTTGATTATACCTGTTAATGAAGCACAGATTTTACATCAGTTAATTGAAATCTACAAATAATACAGAAGTCTCACACCATAATTTTGTATACCACTTAGGGGTGATGTAAATGTTAAAAATATATAAAATGCGTAACACTGTACCTGACAAATGGTAAATGTGGAATAAATGTTAATTCCTTTAAATTTATTTTTAGCTAATTCTTATTGCTATGACCATCTAGACTTTTCTCTAGAACTATGCAGACAAATCAGAAAACTGATACATAAAATTCATTTCTTTTTGCCATCAGGAATAATCTGGTGGAAAAATTTGGGAAGCATTGATATGTGTGAGTGACTTAAGAATGTCTATTGAAAAGAAATCTAACAAATACTATTTGCAAGTATATTACATAAGGATTAAAGTAGTGTTGGTGTTTTTAAAAAAGAAATCCTAAGCAAACAAATGGATTGGAGAAGGATTTGATAAGTACTTAATGAAAAGTGAAACCCTAAAAAACTTGATAGAGATATTAATACAAAAGTGCCCTTTTAGGCAATGTGACAGCACTGAAACACACAAGCAATGGTGAGGATGTTGGTCTTCACGTGAACGGAAATTATGGAAAGAATGTATGAGTAATTCCCTCCAAAGCTCTGGTGGTTACGCCAGCGTGAAAGCAACGTGAAATGGTTAAAGTTAGATCCTCACAACCCTGAAGCTGGAGATTGTACTATGAATTTCCTGGAACACTTTTAAGTGACATTACAGATGATTCCTTCTGGGTATGTCCTATTTCCAAACTTAAAATTTTAGATGACAAGGCCGTTTATAGCCTAGCATTAGCTCCCTTACATCACATCAAATTTTTAAAAATAAAGCACACTGAAGAAATGACAGCCTTTGGCTCCTCAGCTAAAAGTCATTTGCACGGTCAAGTTTGATATTTCATTAAGAAGGAATATTTTCTGAGGCTGAAAATAATTCAACAGGAATCAGTAAAAAGAACCAATTATGCCAACAAACCATGTTGCCGGTAATCATGAATTCTTTCAATGGCTAAAAGAACCAAGCAACTCTTTGGGTTGAAGTTATGATCACAAAACTAGAATTCTCTGAAAATTTGTGAGATTGAAGAACAAAGATGCATCTACATAAATATCATTTCTATATGGCTGAGGAATATATTATGATTTTGTTTTTGTATGCCATGTTAACTATTTTCATGACACTTCCGTAAGGAAAATATTAACTTCATTTTTCAACAACTATTTTGAATGCTAGAGTTTCCAGAAATCTGTTGGGTAAGGAAAATAGCAGGATATTGTTTACTTATTTAAGAATACATTGCCTAGCCCTGCCTGGTGTGGCTCAGTGGGCTGAGTGCTGGCTTGCAAACCGAAAGATTGCTGGTTTGATTCCCAGTCAGGGCGCACGCCTGGGTTGCGGGCCAGGTACCGGACTGGGGGCGCGCAAGAAGCAGCAATTGATGTTTTTCTGACATCTCGATGTTTCTCTCCCTCTCTCACTCTCTTCCCCGTCTCTCTCCCCCTTCCCCTCTCTCTAAAAATAAATAAATAAAATCTTAAAAACAAACAAACAAACAAACAAACAAAATGGGAATAGTTTGCAGGGCTCCAAAAAGTATTTTTTTTAAATCTTCACCAGAGGATATGTTTACTGATTTTGGAGAGAGAGGAAGGTGGGGGGCGGGGAGAGAAACACTGACAAGAGAGATAGAAATGAAGCAGCTGCCCTTGTACACGCCCCACCTGGCAATCAAACATGAGCCCTAGACACGCGCCCCGACCAGGATTGAAACCACAGCCCTTCGGTGTATATAAGACAGCGGTCCGACCAACGGAGCCACCTGGCCAGGGCCCCAGAAAGGGTTTTAAGTGGTTAAACACAGAAAAGCATTGACTTAAAGTAATTGTAGTAATAGCACTATATAGTTTTTAGATTCAAATTTCATTTTTTATAGTTTTCTATTCATTTACTCCCACTCCTCTGCTATCAACAGCTGTGTTCTGGGCTCCCTCCAATTTCCGCGCGTTTTGAGCACCTGCATTACAAATCGAGGAGGCAGGCCTTGCGGGAATATAGTCTTCACGTCCTGGAGGGGAAGGCTGTAGTGCTGGCCCTCATGCCGCTCCTCATGCTTGGCCTATGAAATGAAAATGCAGACAGATACAACGGGGCCAGAGACAAAGTGACAAGACTTTGAAAAGTGGAAAGGGCCTAATAGACTGTATTGAAGAAACATTCATCTTTCAGAGCTGGAAAGGATATCTTTTATTTCTTATCTTAGACAAAAAAATGCTAGTTGTTGTCTCCAAATCCACAGTGTATATATAAAGCCAGTGTTGGCCTAAATGATGAACCAGTTTCCAAGCAACATAAACCCTACACGTGGAGGTAGCAGTGACAATTCTTGCCATCTGGATTCTTCTGAGCTGTGTATAGAGATGCTCTAGTCATGTGACAAGATCATCTGCATGCTGCTGTTTCCATAGAAACTCTAGCGAAATTGGCAGATAGACTACATTCACAGGGAAAGCTGAAAGGCACTTTGACGACTTCATTCACTTATTCTATTTCGTGCTTGTGAATGTAGGTGAACATTGGAGATATAAATAAAACACACCCTAACACAATTGTGTTTTGGGGAAATGAGTTATTTTTTCCCCTCCTACATGCACAGCAGCGTATGTTAAGGTGGAGAGACCCAGACGTAGGAATATAGACGATGACAACAACAACAAAAAGCTATTGGTTTCCTTCATATTTAAAAGCACAGACTTACAACTAACTTCACTTATGAGAGGCAGCAATATGCTGGGGAAGGAGAAGATATGTCAACATCTAGCCTAATGGGATCTGAAGTAGAAAATGCAACACTGGATAGGAATCCCAGCTTCTTCCGACAAACCTCACTTTAAATGCTGCTCTTCTCAACAAATCAAGTTAGTTACCTCTCCAAAACTAGGAAATCCACTTAGAAAGGAAGATAAAAAATAATCCCAAATTGGTTATTAGGGAAACTGGGTTCTGTAACTGCTCTGTTGTGATTTTGGGCAAGTTAAATTGCCTTCTTTAGGGTTCTCCATACCAGTCTGTAAACTGTGGCTAACTACTGTTTTTGTAAATAAAGTTTTATTGGAACACAGCCATACCCATTTGTTTGTGACAGAACTAAGCAGTTGTGACAGACCATTTTGGATCATAAGCTTAACATCTTACTATCTGGCCCTTAAAGAAAAAGTCATCACATAGTAAGATCAATAATAACTGCTAAATTTAACTTCTAAGTATTTACTATGTACCTGCTCTATGCCCAGCAAAATCCTTGGCGTGAGGTGAATTCAACAGTAGGGATTAAGTCAGAACAAGTGTGGACTGACCTGCCCGAACATTTTATGTTACCACAGTATCACACAGGGATGGGAAGGTACAAGTTCCAGAGCACTGTCTTGGGTGCATTGTTTGACTACATGTAAATCTGGGTTTTAGTTTTCCTGGTATGTAAATGACAGCAGCACAAATTATAAGCCCTTAATAAAATCTATATACACATTTGCAACTCACCGGGTCATTTTCACTGGTGCGGGAAATAGCTCTGGGACTCTCGACTGAAACCTGGCTATCCAGATGAGCAGCAAGGCTTTGGGGTGCCTGGGTCCCCATGTGCAAAAAATGTCCAGGGTCCAACTAGAAAAGAAACCATTTTAGTGTTTTGGAATTATAAAACTATTTATGCTTGCTACAACACTGAGGTTTTAAGCAATGTTTGCAACAGGGGAAAATGCCACTAACAAACATTTTAGTTTTATGTAAAATGAGGATCCTTGTTGTTATTTACAATTCTCTAAGTCCAAGCACATTATTTATCCTCTGTTTCAGCATAACCAATCTGTTTCAGCTTGTGTTGCCATGTCAAGGCTCTGCCTCAAATGGAGACAAACAATTCCATTAGAGATTATTCGGGAGCATTAACCTGAAGCAGGAAACTTCTTTCAATGCTCTTGCCTGCAGTGATGACTGGTGGCCAGTACTGTACGACTCTCAACTGTCCAGGAATCACAGTTACTCCAGTTATTCGGGGATTAGTGCAATGTTCCTATTTGATAGGTATAATTATACTCCCTGCAACAATTTTCTTGCTAGCTGTGCTCTGGAGTAAAGAATTTAATGGATACAAAAATAAGGGAGTGTATAAAGCATAAAGCTAAGTGAAAATATACTGCTCTACAGGCAATTCAGTGAAATGCACATGGAAAGCTGTGAACTGGGAAGGGTGGGAGGTGGGGGGAAGAGGATGATTTAGGAGACAAATCTGACAAAATGCTAATTGGAGAACCCCCAAACTGAGTGTGAGGATAACAGGCTTATGTAGAGGTGAAAGATGCCAAGATCAAGTTACAGTTACAAGATCAAGATTAGGATATGAAGCCACGAGAAGCAGATAATGACAGTTGGCTATAACAAGGGAGTTTCCTGATAAATCAATAGGTAACATGAAAGCTGCCTGTATTTATATTTAGTCTCACCAAGTGGCTTCATGAGTGAAGAAAATGTGTATTAATTTTGTACCACCCCTCATAATACGCATTTCTAATTGGTATCTTTTGTGCATTTCTAATTGGTATCTTTACCTCTAAATCTTTGACTTTTTATTTTTCATAGTCCAAAGGATCTGTCCTTCCAAATAATAAGTTTCACCTTCTTCTAATAAAAATGCTTGGATGGGCCCTGGCTGGTGTGGCTCAGTGGACTGAGCACCCCGCTGCAAACCACAGGGTCATCGGTTTGATTCCTGGTCAGGGCACATGCCTGGGTGCGGCCTGGGTCCCCAGTGGTGGGCGCCCGAGAGGCAACCACACACTGATGTTTCTCCCCCTCCCTTCCCCTCTGTCTAAAAATAAATAAAATCTTAAAAAAAAAAAAAAATGCTTGGATGGTTTCCTAGTATGCTTCATCCCTGAATGAACTCCATATTCCAGCCCTGTGACCATGCTAATATGTTATTAACTTTTATGCCTCTATCCTTCTCCTTTCATTTCAATTATCCTTTCTATTTAAATTGTACTCCACCTTTAAGGTTCATCTCAAATGTCACATCCTCTGTGAAGACTTTCCAGATACCTCCAATCCAAAGTAATTTTCTTCACTGCTGATAGCACTTTGTTTGTCTTTTTTGTTTATTGGTTTTAGAGAGAGGTAGGGGGAGAGAGAAGATAGAAGGGTGGGGGGGAGGCAGGGAGAGAGAGACAGAGACGGAGACGTTGATCTCCTGTTCCACTCATGTATTCATAGGCTGATTCTTGTATGTCCCCTGACTGGGATCGAACTTGCAAACTTGGTTTATCAGGACAATGCTCCAACCAATTGAATCGCATGGCCAGAAACCTGCACTCTTTGTCTTGCATGACATTTTTACTCTTCCTTGAACGGCACTCATGGCTTTTGTTAAAACTCAATACCTATTAGGTTACTAGGCAATATGGAGGTTATTTTAATTAATTTTTTAATTTTAAAACATATTTTATTGATTATGCTATTATAGTTGTAGCATTTTTTTTCTACCCTTTATTCCCCTCTGCCTTGCACCCCACCCACCAGCATTTCCACTCCCCCTTAGTTCATGTCATGGGTCGTAAGTTCTTTGGCTTCTCCATTTCCTATATTCTTAAGCTTCCCCTATTTTGTACCTGCCAATTATGCTTCTAATTCACTGTACCCTTTCCCATTCTCCCTCCTCCCCCTCCCCACTGATAACCCTCCATGTGATCTCCATTTCTGTCATTGTGTTCCTGTTCTAGTTGTTTGCTTCGTTTTTGTTTTTTAGGTTCAGCTGTTGATAATTATGAGTTTGTCATTTTACTTTTATATTTTTGATCATCTTATTTTTTCTTAGATAAGTCCCTCTAACATTTCACATAATAAGGGCTTGGTGATGATGAACTCCTTTAAGGGCTTGGTGATGATGAACTCCTTTAACTTGACCTTATCTGGGAAGCACTTCATCTGCCCTTGCATTCTAAATGATAGCTTTGCTGGATACAGTAATCTTGGATGTAGCTCCTTGCCTTTCATGACTTTGAATACTTCTTTCCAGCCCCTTCTTGCCTGAAAGGTTTCTTTTGAGAAATCAGATGACAGTCTAGTGGGAACTCCTTTGTAGGTAATGTCTCCTTTTCTCTTGTTGCTTTTAAGATTCTCTCCTTATCTTTAATCTGGGCTAATGTAATTATGATGTGCCTTGGTGTGTTCCTCCTTGGGTCCAGCTTCTTTGGGACTCTCTGAGCTTCCTGGACTTCCTAGAAGTCTATTTCCTTTGTTAGATTGGGGAAGTTCTCCTTCATTAAGTTTTCAAATAAGTTTTCAATTTTTCGTTCTTTCTTTTCTCCTTCTGGCACCCCTTTCATTTGGATGTTGGAACGTTTAAAGATGTCCTGGAGGTTCCTAAACCTCTCATTTTTTTTGAATTCTTGTCTCTTCATTCTGTTCTGGTTGAATGTTTATTTATTCCTTCTGCTCCAAACCAGTGATTTGAGTCCCAGTTTGCTTTTCTTCACCATTGGTTCTCTTTATGTTTTTATTTCACTTTTCATAGCCGTCACTTTTTCCTCTATTTTGTGACCATACTCAACAATTTCTGCGAGCATTCTGATTACCAGTGTTTTGAACTCTGCATCTGGTAAGTTGGCTATCTCTTCATTGCTTAGTTCTATTTTTGGAGTTTTGATTTGTACTTTCATTTGGGCCATATTTCTTTGTCTTGTCACAGCTGTTATGTTGTTAGGGGTGGAGCCTTAGGTATTTGCCAGGGTGGGGCAATCCATATCGCTGGGATGTGGAGCTGTTTGTGGGAGAGGGGTCCGAGAGGGAACAATGCTGCCTCCTCAGATCTTGAGTCAGCTTTCAGTCTCTTCCTCCGATCCCACAAGCAAATTGGGCCCTTCTGGTGCTGATTCCTGGGTGGGTGGGTTTGTGTACATTCTAGTACCCTGTGGGTCTTTGCAACGAACTCTCATGTGAGGCTGAGTTTCTCCCACTGTTGCAACCCCCAGAGGTTTGTTACAGCCAGAGGTTTTGAAGCTTTATTTCTCTGCACTGGAACCCTGGGTTGTGTGGTCTATCTTGCTCCCCAGTTCTTCCTCCTGGTTTATCTGCGCAGAAATGTGGGACTGGCAGGTCTGCCAGCCACTGCCTTGCCCACCTGTTTTTCCAGCTGCTGCCTTGCCACATGTCCTCTCCTCCCCGGCTGCCCATCTCCACCTCTCCTACCAGTCTTAATGAATGTTTCTTCTTTAACTCCTTGGTTGTCAGACTGCCATATAGTCCGATTTTCTGGGAGTTCTGGTTATTTTTTTGTTTTTAAATTTGTTGTTGTCCTTCTTTTGGATTTGTGAGGAGACAAAGTATATTTACCTACGCCTCCATCTTGGCCAGCAGTCTCCTATTTATTTTTACAGAGAGAAGGGGAGGGAGAGAGAAAGAGAGGGAGAAAAACATCGATGTGGGAGAGAAACATTGATCAGTTGCCTTTTGCATGTCCCCAACCAAGGACCTAGCCTTCATCCAGGCATATGCTCTGACTGGGAATCGAACCTGTGACCTTTTGGTTCGCAGTCCAGTGCTCAATCCACTGAGTCACACAGCCAGGGCTGCAATATAAAGATTCAAACACATTTTTGAGCCCAGAATCTTAGTAGATAGGTGGAATATTATCATACCTGTTTTATGATGAGGGAAACCAAGGTTCAGGGAAATTAAGTAATTTTGCCTATGTGGTAAAAGCCAGAATTCAAATCCAAGTTTGTCTGACTCCAAAATCTCCATTATTTTTATTATATCATGCTATGTTAGACTCATTCTCGGTCACACACTTGGAAGAGATCAGATCTCTTGGAAGAGATCTAGCTAAGTGAAAGTATTGCACTAATCCAACTCAATGAACTGCACACAGAAACCTCTGAACCAGAATGTGTAGATTTAATATAGTTGCTCCGACTTTATCTGAGAATGGCAGACACCAATGTTTATCAAATATCTAAATTTCCTACATTTCCAAGGCTTCCTTGCAAATAGGCTGGGGTTATTTGATTAGTTCTAGTTAATGAGCTGTAAGTAGGTATAACTTGTCTCTTTTCTAGTCAGAGCCAGCTAAGAGTGGATATAAATTCTCTCTTTTCTTCCCCTGCTGTGGCAATACACATGCTGAGATGGCACCCCAAAGTGAGCCTTTATTTCTATGTCGACCCCTTCCGACATTTGTCTGTAAACCACTTTGGAAACACATCAACAGCAAGAATGAAATGAAGCGCATGCACGCATCATAAGTAATATTCTTTGTTGTATTAAGCCAGTGAGAATTCAGGGCCTGCTACCAGAGTACAGCAATCTGAATAGTATACTCTACTATTGATAGGACTTAGTTTTCTCAATTTTACAGGAGAGACAGCACCATATCACTTAAAAAAAAAAAAAAAAAAAAAGCAGCAGCAGTCAAGTGGAAAATTAAAGACATTCAAGGGCCACAAGGTGGTGCTATTTTTACAAGAAGCCTAGACTTTATATAACTGCTTTT